>NW_020955182.1:2231505-2418169 GCF_900497805.2 Vombatus ursinus
TCCTCTCCTCTCCTCTCCTCTCCTCTCCTCTCCTCTCCTCTCCTCTCCTTTCTCTCCTTCCTTCTTTCCATGGGACTGTGGAGGCATTACTTTGCCACTCAATCTTAGTTTCCTCCTTTGTAGCATGATCCGCTTGGACCAGACAACCTCCACAATCTCTTCTACCTTTGACATTCTGTGATTCTGAGTTGGTGTCATTAGGCTGAGCTATCTGTGCAGGGAGAGGGATGTCAGTGGGACAGTATTCAGACACTCAGGTCTGCCATCCCTCCTTTTTACCCCATCATCTAAGAAATTAAATGAAATACCAAGGAGGGACTGCCTGGAGATCTGGAGAAATGTCGAGGCTGGTTAGGGTGGGCAGCCATCCAGGCTGAGGAGACACTTAAGTTCCTGTTTATGGCAGGGATGTATGGGAATAAGAAAAATCAATATTTATTAGTCACAGAATGCATTATTTGCATGAAAAGCATTGATCCATTTGTCAGATGAAAAAATGCTGTTACTTCTCCTTGGCCCTTCAGTCTCTATGGCTCAGTAAATAAAAATGCTCTTTTCTCGACAGGTGGAAAGAAGGAAGCAGCAGCCTGAAGAGAGAGGTACATAGATCACTAGACCCCCTGAGACTGGGACAATTGCACCATCCTTAGCAATGCAGCCTCTGTCAGCAGGAAACTGGTGGGGGAGCTGACCTCCTGAGCCATGCCTAGAACCTGAGTCTACAAGTGTAAAACTGTACCTAGGACTAGGCAGCTAGAGCTTTGTCCCAAGTTGGGGCATTTAGAAGGCACCCACAGCACCTTCGTGGGGGCACTTCTTATATTCATCCCACTTTACAGCCAAAGGTTTCTACTCTGCCGAAAGTAAGGTCACTGAGAGAAGAAACAAAAAAGAGAGCTGAGCAAGGGAGGGAGGGGACAAGGTCAGTTTCTTTCCTTCTTCTGGATGGGCGTCTTCCTCTCCTTGCTTCCCCATCTCCAGTCACTTGATTGAAAATATTGCTAATTATGGTTCTTTCTATCAACCACTCCCACATCGGGAGTCATAGAATGCTACAATTTGGAGTTAAAAGGGAGCATAGAAATCCTCTGGGCCTCTCCTTTCACAAAAGAGAAATCTGGGGCTCAGAAGGATCAAATGATTTGTCCAAGGTTACATAACTAATTAGCAGCAAAGTCAGGACCAGGACTCTTCTCCTGACCCCTAAACCGGTGGATTTCTTCCCCCCCCCAGTCTACTCCTCTATCTCATTGAATAAGTGAATGAATGAATGAATGAATGATGCCTGAGCTGAAAGCTATCATAGAAACCTATTGTCCCAAGTAGTCCACTGCCCAGGGCTATCCTGCTGCAGTAGGAAGCAGAGAACTGGCCAGCCTCCTCTCAGACTTCCAGCAACACTGGAGATCACGCAAGAGGATTTTCAGCCTCTGAGGAAACAGACTCTAAAAATGACATCTGATGGACTTTTCAAAAATTAACATGGGAAAAAGTCAACTTCCTATCTCTGTAGAGTAATAGGAATTTTCTCTTGTTCATTAATGTGATTCTCTGCTTGGAAGACAGGGAAGAATGAGAACCTCCCTCCAATCTAGGTTCGAATTAGCTTGATTCATCTTAGAAAAATTTGCAATTATACAGGTTGGGCTGGATTAAATGAAATAACATGTAAAATGCTTGCAAACCTTAGAACAAAGCAAAACTTACAGGACACAGCTAACGCAGTTCGGAGAGGAAGATGCTCGTCTCTCATCACTAGAAGAGAGGAAGAACAGATCAGTGGATTGGGCATACAAATTAAAAAAAATACTTGAACACCAAGATGTGGAAAATCTCCAACTAAATAAAAAGGAGGAATTCTGAAAATTAAGGAAGAGATTAATAAAACTGGAAGCAAAATGACCATCGAACTGATAAATGAAACTAGGAACTCGTTAAAAAAAAGCTAATAAAATAGATAAATAGCTAATCTGGCTTAAAAAAAGGAGGAGCATTATTTCTACTAAATTGTTTTCACCAAAAGTGAAAACGGAGAATTTATAACAATTGAGGGAGAAATTAAGAAAATTATTGGAAACTATTTCGCCCAATTATAAGCTAACAAAACAGATCAGAAGAAATAGATGAATACTTAAAAAGACAAAAAATCCAGGATAGCAAACCTTAAAGCATTATACAGTGCTATATTATCATTACTGAGGTCCTGCTCAGCTCTGAGATTCTGTGATGTTTTGAAGAATGGCCTCAGAAAAGAAATGAGAGAGCTTGAATTTGTGATTATTTTTGGCATCTGCATCTGAGAATTTTTAATGTTGGTGATTGGATCAAGAGCTGATCTTGAAGCCAGGAAGATGTGGGACCAGGTCCTACCTCTGACCCATACTGGCCGTGTGACTCTGGACAAGTCCCTTAGCTTCTCAGTCTTCTAGGCAATTCTCTAAGACTCCAGTTATAGAGAAGTTGCAACCTGCATTGGCAGTAGGAGTTTCCTCACTTTGGAGTTCCCTCTGCTGATGAAATCACAAGTATATTCCCTACCCTCAAAGAGGATCAGTGACACATCCTGTAATAAACACTTATTAAGCACCTACTATGTGCTCGGTGCTGAGGGGCATAGTGAAGGTATAGGCAATACTGGCAAGAGTGGTGAGGGAGGCCGTGTCATCAGGAGAAGCCAGTGATGGAGGAGTGGGAGAGGAAGGCAAGTTTGTTGCTTATGGAATAGGCATTTCAGAGGAGACAATAGCAGGGTGAGTCAGTTGGTACTTTAGAGTAGGGGAGTTGAGGGGGGAATGAGAATAAGAAATCAAGTGGTGGAGGATGGGGAATGGGGTTTGGATGGTGACCTAGAGGGCTTCAGAATCACTGGGATGTGTCATGAATGACCAGGCATGAGTGCATTCAGTGTTAAGTGAAAGGTACCTCTCCTCTTCCCAGAGGAGGCTGAAGATTGGGTGGGCACAGCATGAAGGAGAAGGTGTACGGCCGGGGGAGATGCCCAAGCTACCCAGGCTATGCGACTTTCCTCCTTTGTGTGGCCAGATGGAAGTCTCACCTGATCCTGAGTCCCCTTTCCTCTTTTAAGGTAAATCACATCCATTTCCCAGATGAAGAAACCGGGGTCCTTTCAGGGGATTGGATTGCTTCACAAGCATAGAAGCCTCATGATTCTCAGATCATTCATTCATTCATTCATTCATTCATTCATTCATTCATTCATTCAGCAAACATGTTGGAGGATCTGCTCAGGGCAGGTTTCTGTGCTCAGTGTGGAAGGAGATACAAAGATTAGTAAGACACAGTCTGCCTTTAAGAATCTTTTAATCTAGTAAGGAAGACACAACAGGGTGTTGTGTGGCAAGGGTCTAAGAAGGATAGGAACCAAATAATGGACTAAACTTGGAATTTTCTCTTGGAGTCTCACTTTCCTCTTCTGAAAAATGGGTGTCCCACTAGGACATTTTACTTTCATTTAAGGAATTTAGGGATTTGGTCTACAAGGGGCAGGTTTAATGGCAGCCGTCTCTTAGTTCAGGTTTGATTTTGAGATGAAATGAGGCACTTCGAAGTCTATGAACGGTCAGCAAAAAGGGGCTGGTTAGGCCTAACATAGTAAGGATATGCAGAAGGGATACAGGGGCATTCTCTTTCACTTTGGTAGGTGTGGCCTCCCTTGTTCCCTTGTCTCCTAATCAGAGGCTCAGACCCTAAGTAGGCAGGACTTCTTATGTCCTCACGTGATCAGGAAGAGGCTTCAGGGAGGCAGGGGCCAATTCGATACTAGAAACTGCTTTGTCTCCTTTTAGGGAAAATGAATTTCTGTCCCCAGAGGGAAGGAGGAGGCATGAGCCTACTCGTGGTGTGGGGACATGCTGGTAGGTGTTAGTCCTATCAAAAGGTGAAGGGGAAAGGTGAAGTATCCTTATGTGCCCAAGTGACACAGAGAAGAACAGAGGGGTGCAATTGAGGCAGGGATGGATTTGGGTTGGAGGAACTGGATTCAAATTCAAGCTCTGTATGATACACAATGTGGGGGGATAACTTTTCTGGGCTTCAGTTTCTTTAGCTGTCAAATGAGAGGATTGGGCTAGATGGAGTAGATAAAGTTATGGCTTTGAATCGTGCCTCAGACACTTACTAGCTGTGTGACCCTGAGCAAGTCACTTACTTTTATCAGCCTTAATATCCTCTTCTATAAATGGCACGGTTGGACTTATGACTTCTAAGGTCTATTCCAAATTTAAATCTATGATCCTGATTTCAGAGAACTCATGAGGAAACATGCTGCCCACCTTCTGAGGGAGAGGTAGTAGACTCAGTGTGTATGTATGTATGTATGTATGTGTGTATATATATATATATATATATATACACACACACACACACATATGTCCATGCATGTATGTATATATACACACACTTGTGTGTGTATGTGTTTTGGACATGGCCAGTGTGGGAATTTGTTTTGCTTGACTATACATATTTGTTACAAGGGTTTTCTTTTTCTTTTTTTTTTTTTCCGATGTAAGGTGGGGAGGGAGAGAAGTTGGATTTTTTGTTAATTGAAAAAAAATTCCCTTAAGGGTCTCAGTGTATGATCTTGTGACACTGTGATCCTCCTACCTTCTTAGCTGGGGTCTTGGCTGATACTTCACTGAAAAGGCCATTCACCAAGCGCTCTCTGTCCTCCCTCCTCATCTCATACCACTCAGATGTTCCCCAAGCGTCTCCTCCTTTAATCACGTCTCTGATGAAGAGACGGCTCTTCTTGGCAAGGCCATCCCCTAGCAGATTATCCCCACTCTTCAGTCTCCTTCTCATCAACTGCTTCGCTGCTACTTACACACGTACCCATCCTCCCTCTCATGCTTTAAAAAAAGCCTTTCCTTGATCCTATTGCCATTAGCTGTAATCCTGCATCTCTCTTTTCTCAGGTAAACTGCTTAAGAAATACATCTAAACTGGCTGTCTCTACTTCCCCTCCTCTCGCTTGTTTCTAAAGCATCTGAAATCTGGCTTCTGACTTCATCACTCAACTGTAACTGCTCTCTCCAAAGTCACCAATGATTTCTTAATCGATAAATCTCCTCTTCCCAGTCCTTATCCATCTTAACCTCACTATAGCCCCCCCTTTTTTTTTTGGTGATTGGGGTTAAGTGACTTGCCCAGGGTCACACAGCCAGTAAGTGTCAAGTGTTTGGTCTGAGGCTGATTTGAACTCAGGTCCTCCTGACTTCAGGGCCGGTGCTCTATCCACTGTGCCACCTAGCTGCCCCTCTCTCTATAGCCTTTAATGCTGTTGATCATAACCATCTCCTTTATTCCCATTGGGTTTCCACAATGCCTTTCTTCCCTGATTCTCCTCCTAACTCTCTGAATGCTCCTTCTCTGTGTTCTCTGATAGATCTTCTTCTGAATTATGCTCGCTAGCCATGGGTGTCCCGTAAGGCTCTGTACTGGTTCCTCTTCTCTTCTTCTATATTATCTTGCTTGGTGATCTCATCAGCTTCCATGGGTTGAATGATCATCTCAATGAAAGTGATTCAGTTCTCACTTCCTTCCTTTCCTCGAATCACCAAATGCTTTCTAGACATCTCCAATTGGATGTCTTATTGGAATCTCAAATACAGCATGTTCACAAAAGAACCTTTGTTCTTCCCCCCCAAATCTTCCCTTCTTCCTGACTTTCCCATTGCTACTGAGTGCACCACCATGCTCCTGGTCACCTGGGCGGGCAAAGGTGCCATCCTCAATGTCACAATCTGCCGAGTCTCGTCATTTCTCCTTCGCAGCATCTCTTGTAAGTGTCTCCACTCCTGGAGCCACGACTTGAGTACAGGCCCTCATCACCCATCACCTGGTCTATTGCAAGGGACTTTTAATTGGTTTCCCTCCTCTGAGTCGCTGCTCGCTCTAATCTATCCTCCACTCAGGTGCCAAAGTGATTTTCTTAAAGTATTTGTCTGACCATGTCACCTCTTTACTCAGTAAATTCTAGTGGCCGCCCGTTTAAATGCCAGGCTTCTGCCTGGCATTTAAAGCCCTTACACCTTGACCCCTTCCTGCCTTTCCAGGCTTCTCAAATTTCGCTCCTTTTCACATTATGATCTAACGCTGCACTCCTGCTCCATGTCCCTAGTCCTCCCTGTCTTCTGTTGTCTTTGTGACGGCTGCTCCCCATGCTTAGAATGCACTGCCGCCTCACCTTGGCCTCAACTTCCCTGACTTCCTTCAAGACTCAGCTTGAATCCAGCCCTTGTAGGAGGCCTCACCAGTCTCTCCAGCTGCTAAGCGTCTTTTCCTGAAATGCTCTTCGGTGCATCTTGCACACATCTTGTATGCATGAAGTTGTTGGCACGGCATCTTTCCCATTAGACCTCAGACTCCTTGAGGGCAAGGACGGTGTTTTTGCCTTTCCTTAGGTCCTCAACACATGGCATATAAAAAGTGCTTAATTATTATGTGCTTGCTGAATGAGTCTTCCAGCTCTTTGAGCTTTGATCTGACGAATACCTGTAGCCCCTAACTCACAAGGTTGTGAAGATTAAATGAGATAGAGTATATAAAGTGCCTTATAAACCTTAACGCACTCTATAAATGCCAGCTGTTATTAATAATTAGAGTTTATGTTTTTTCTTTATTACTGGCCTGCAGCCTAATTAGGCACAGAGCCTAATGTTTTTCCTTTGCCTTTCATAAATTACTCGTACCAATAGTCATAGCCAGGCTATGTGGCCAGGGGCCTCTGCCTTGGGGAGAACCTTTAGACCTGATGATGTACAGCCAAGTATCGAGCCTCTGCCAATCTAGCCACCAGAGAGCCAAGGAAGACCTCTCCCCCCAAGCCCCCTTGGAGGACACTCAGCCTTTGCCTTCTTAGTGAGAGCAGAGCAATTGGAAAGGGCAGGCAGCTGTTGCTATCGAGTGCCTGTAGATGCTGTGCTTGATCAAAACCAATTAGAAGATGGTGATGGCTTGAGGCAGCCCATGTAAAAGCCAAGGGAGGGTCAGGCAACTGCTATATGATATGCCTTTGTCATTGTGACAGTTCCTGGCACATAGTAAGTGACTAATAAATGCATTATCTATTTACCTTAACCTTTCCCTTCTCTCTCTCTCTCTCTCTCACTCTCTCTCTCTCTCATTTTAAAGTTTGCTGAGTTGCTGAGTTCTTTAAATATACCTTATTTGAATATTACAACCTGGTCCTTTTCATATGTAAACCTATGATCCTACAAGCTATGGACATTCTCTGGTAGACACTTAAGGTATTATAATCCCCATTTTATAGATGAGGAAACTGAGGTTCATAAGGGTTAAATGACTTGTCCAGGGTCACTCACTCACTACTAGATGTCACTCACACACTAGATGTAGTATAAGAGGTGGGATTCAAAGCCAGATCTTTCTTGACTCTAAGTCCAGTGGTCTTCATGCTGCACTGTCCCTCTGTACTAAAAATGGACCATGACTAGTCAATTTGGTGGTTACAGCCCAGTATTCATGGGTCCAAGGTCATGGTTTATATTCCTGCAAGGGCCAGTTAGCTTCCCTCTATTCTGTGGCCATAGAAGGTGTTGTTATTGAGCTGGACCTACATGGAAGTAGAATAGTGTAAAGAAGGCCAATCTCCCTAGCCGCTCACAACTCCATCATTAGAACTTTGTTTCTTCTGATATTTAAGGTTGTTAAGTGTCCAGGAGTTGCCTAACAAAACAGATATTCTCCCGGATGATGGTGGTGATGGGGACAACTCACATTAAGCCTTTCTTAACATTTCCTTGAAGTGCCACAACACTGGGACTAGGGTAAGGTGGGGAGATACTGCCCCCAAACTGCTCTCACATGGCTTCTACCTACTGACAATGCCTGTGAGCCCCAGTTGGTCGTGAGGGACTGATTGGGTCTTCCTAATCCATTAGATTATAAGTTCTTTGAGGGCAAGGACTGTCTTTTGCTTCCTTTTCTATCCCCAATGCTTAACACAGTGCCTGACACATAGTAGGCACTGTCCTACATAGTAGCATTAATAAAAGCTTATTGATTGATCGATTCCTACCTTAAGTCATTGCTAGTCCAAATAATTACCTAGGGATGAATTGGCTGACTCCTGAAAGTAGAGCTGTGTAGTCGTGGGGCATAGGTAGGTGCCCTAAATAAGAAGGAAGAAATGCTAGGAATGGGAAGAGGAACACATAATATGGAGCCTGGTAGAACCAAAGACAAACTTCATCGTCCTCTCACACCTCCAAAATACATAATCCAGCTGTCCTGATTATGAGAAATGGGTTTTCTGATTTCTCATGTGATTCCTGTGAGCGGTCAATGCATCTACAAGGCTTTCCATCGACCTCAGAAATAAGCTCTCACCAGTTCAACTAAATTCAGTAAACATTTATTCAGCAGACAATCATTGAGTAGAGATTAATGCCCAAGACATCCAAAATTTAGATAAGTAGCTCTCATGAAGCTTAGAGTCAGATAAGGAGATACGGTACACAACTACATTTCAAAATAATCCATGGAGAGTGAATAAAGAAGACAGAATTCCACTCTGATTCCTCATTATTCTGTGTAGTCACCTTGAATTTTCCGAGGCTGGGTCAACAAACATACACTCCATTAGATTCTACCATGCTGGAAATGGGACTCATTTATGAATCAACTGTGTGTTCACAGTCATACTATTGGCTTATTAGAGCAAAGATCAAGATCAATGCCAAATTAGAAGACTGAATAAAAAGAGAAGATATGGAATGTAAATAAAATAGCTCTAATTTGACACTTAAATAAGTTATTGATACTACCAAGTGGAAAATGGATAGTGGAGCAAACAGTAATGTAGGTCAGAGTTGTCTAACACACAGCACTTAGACTACATGCAGCTCACAACACTCCCAAGTGTGACCCAAACTAGCTTAAAAAGTAATTGGGAAATATTTAACAAAATTATTCAAAATACAATCAAACATAGATAATATTAAATTATAAAACTAAGTCAACATGCAGCCTGTAGGGATCCTTATTTATGAATTAGTGGTCTCCGTTTCTATTTGAGTTTAACACCACTGATGTAGGCTGTCGTTATTTCTTATGGAAATTTCAGCTTAGTGAGACAATTACCAGAACAAGGAGGTGAAAAATGCCAAGAAACTGCCTTAGCCAGAACACCCTTGTTCTCCTTGCCAAGCAGAGAGATGTGGCAGCTAAGGGCAAGAACAGTTTAGAATATAAATTCCCTGGCAAAATCTTCTGTGGGAGGATGGTAGAAGCTTATGAGCAGTATGACCCCATAGAATGGTGAGGAGAGAAGGGGAAAACGAATTGATACAAAGCCTTCCAATTAGAACCAATCAAGCCAGATCATCCTGAAACGTTTGAGGATAAAACCAGAAGGAAGGCAACCAATAGATGAAAATACAGAAACACAAAATTTGTCAAGATTTTACAACAAATTATTTTCTCCATCAATGGTAATGGAGTCATCACATTTGGTCTCTTCCTTCAAAATCCATGTTGTTCACAAGGAAATGGAAATAGAAGAAGGAAACAAAGACAGGATGTGCTGTGGGAATAGCCCAACCATATTCACAGGAAGACTATGCTGGAGATAATGAAATTTCTCATCTAAAAGAGGGAAAGATAGAAAAATTAACCCAGTTATAAATGGAAAGAAATAGAAATCTAGTCACATAGTAATCCAGCATTCACTAAGGTTTTGTCCTCATCCCTCTTCTCTTTCTCCTTCTACACTATTTCCCTTGGTGAGCTCATCAGCTTCCATCGATTCAATATCATCTCCCATGAAGATAATTTGCATACCTCTTTGTCCAGCCCCAACCTTTTTCCTGACCTGCAGTCTCTTATCTCCAATTCCCTATCAGACATTTTGAAGCGACAGTTCTGTGGACATCTTAAATGTAACGTGTACAAAACTGAAAGGGGAAAAGGAACCAACATTTATTAAATGCTTACTACATGCCAGGCACTGTACTAAGCACATAATAAATGTTATCTCATTTGGGAGGTAGGTGTGGTTATTATTCCCATTTTACAGTTGAAGAAACTGAGGCAGACAGAGGTTAGATGACTTGCCCAAGATCACACAGTAAGTGTCTGAGGATGACACTATCCACCGTTCCACCTAGCTGCCTTCGAAAGTTGAACTTCTTAACTTTCTAATTAAAATCCATCTAGGTAAAGTGCTGGTCTGACCACGTAACACCCCTAGTCAATAAACTCCAGTGGTTCCTTATTGCCTCCAGGATCAAATATAAAAACCTGTTTTTTGGCTTATAAAGCCTTCCCTAACCTGGCCCCTTCCTACCTTTCCAGTCTTCTTACACCTTCCTCCGTCCTCACTGTTCTCCTCACTACTTTGTGACCCAGCTACACAGTCTTCTTTGCTGTTCCTCGTACAAAGCTTTCCATCTCCTGACTCCCAGTATTTTGCACTGGTCGCCCCTTGTGCCTGGAGCTTTCTCCTTCCCTAAATGAGCTTCCTGGCTTCCCTGGCTTCCTTCAAGTCTCAGCTAAAATCCTACCTTCTTCAAGAGGCTTTTCCCAGTCCTTAATTTTCATTCCTTTCCTCTGAGAATATCTCCAATTTATCTTTTGTGTATCTTATTGTACATAGCTGTTTACAAGCCATCTTCCCCCATTAGACCACAAGTCCCTGAGAGTAGAGACTGTATTTTTTTTTTTTACCTTTCTTTGTGTCTCCAGCACTTAGCATAATACTCAGCCCATGATAGGCAATAAATTCTTGTTGACTAACTCTACAGGGCTTATTGACAAAAAATCCACTAATGGTACACACAAAAAAGATACAGGAATATCTGTATTAATCAACCCTTCTGGCCACCCAGTTCTCAGCTGTGTATCCTGCTTCAAAGGCAGGACAACCCACATGATATTGTGAGGCAATCCTAGCCCTGTCTAAAATACAGGCCACGCACAAGTGAGAGCAATGGTTGGGACTGATACTGTCTTAAACTCCAGATAATAGAGAGTAGAAGACTTCTTCAAATATGTCAACCTACCCTAGACACTTTTAAGAATACATTGATCATGAGCAAGTTAGATGAAGTTACACATAGGACTTGATAGAGTTCCTTTAATATCATGGGGTGTGTGTATATGTTGTGGGGGAAAGGTTCCTCCTCTGGCTGGATTACATCAATAAACCTAACATTTGAAAAAAAAATATAATGGACATTATTACTACTGAAAAATGATCAAGAAGATATCAATAACTATCAATCCATAAGCCTACTTTTTCTTCTCTACAAAATCTTTCTGAGAATAATTTCTATGTGCATCAAGGGAATATTTGAAAACAGGAGCAGGAAACAGACAGACTTTTGCAAATGGTAGTCTGTAGCAGACCACATCTTTATAGTTGTAAAATTGACTACAAGGGCCAGAGAATACAAGGTCCCACTGCATCTATTGTTTGCCAACTATATATGCATATATTTAAAAGCACTTGATTTGGCAGAGCAAAATACAGCTGTAAAGATTCCCCTCTGACAAGACATCTCTCATACATAAGTTAGGTACCATAAAATATTTCTTGAAAAATGCACAGCTGAGCAAACTTGGTTCTTTGATCCTCTGATTATTAACATCAAATGTATAAAACAGGGAGGTGCATCCTGGCCGAAGGGGTTGGCTGCTTTCAGAGAGGAGGTCCAGTTCAGTGTTCAAATGAAAGGAGAATTCTCTAAAGATGATAGAGTTTTCCAGATGCTCTTCTCTGTGAACGACATTGTGCCGACTGCTTTCAGCCCTGGAATATTTCAGAGCCTCTTCAGTGAGACCCGTAATCACTCACTCAACTTTGGCCTGACAGTCCACACAGGGAAAAACAAGCGGAGACAGAATTCCTGTTGTGGAGACCGTGATGGGCAGGTGAAAGGGCGGAGGGCTCATAGATGGGGTGGATTGCAGTGAGGAAAAGGAGCCTGCTTTCCACCACTCCCAGCTTTCCTCCGAAACCTAAATCTGTCTTTCCAGTACTAATATTCTGGGGATGTTATCTGCCTGGGAAATCATGGCATACCGCAGTCAGAATAGCAGGTCACGCAAAGGGCAATCGAGAGACACAGGGAAGGGGTAAAAAGGCAGCTGCTATTACCAAAGGTGAAATTTATTTTTAGGGGAAAATAGCATGGGAGATTTTACCAAAGAGAGGTATGATGGGAAAAGGAGGGGGGCTGGTCATTAGGGAGGCGGTGTGACACAGTGGAGAGGTCGGAGGAGTTTTAGTTCACATCCCTCTATTCAAACGTGGTAGCTGCGTGAGCCAGGACAGGTACCTTCTGTGCCTTAGTCGCCTCATCTGTAAATGAGTCAGTGGTCTCTGAGGTCCCTTGTACCTCTAAATCTATGATCCTAGGTAGGAAGGGTGAAAGACAACAAATGGTTCCCAAGCAGCTTTGGTATCCATGTAAAGTGATCTGATGTAATATAATGTAGGCAGCCAGGTGGTACAGTGGATAGAGCACTGGATCTGGAGTCGGGGAGACCGGAGTTCAAATCTGGCCTCAGACACTTATTAGGCAGTTAAGTCACTTAACCTCTTGTCTGCTTTGAATTCCTTAATTGTAAAATGGGGAAAATATTTCCCCCCAGGTCTGTTATGAGGATCAAATGAGACAATATTTGTAAAGCAGTTTGCAAACTGTAAAGCATTAAGTAAATGCTGTCGTTGTAAGTTGTTAATATTAATATTCCTAATGTATATGTATAGCCTATATCAGATTGTGCACAGTCTTGGGGAGGGAGGGGGAGAAAAATTTAAAACTCAAAACTTATGGAAGCAATTGTTGTTAATTCAAAATAAATTAATTAAAAAAATAAAAAATATTAATATTCTTAGAGTTAGGTGCCTGATATGATGGGTGGACCCCCTCAAGAGGATTTATGCAAGGATGTGAACAAGGGTTGTGCAGAATGAAATGTATCTAGGTTGTGGTCTGTACTAGTAGAAGAGGTACTCACCTGGATAAGATCACAGATCCCCTGCAGTATTAAAGTACAAGTGCTTAAGGTAGGTGTCCACAAGGTGCTATGTGAAGCATGAGGCAGGGAAAGGTCACTATGCAGGTAGACCATGGGAACAGCATCTACCATACCTGCATGTGTAGGAATCACATGTCTCTGAGAAGGCGATAGCAGCATGTGAACCAGACTGAAGGGATGGTTCCAGCGTTCAGAAAGGCATGGGGAAGGACAGTCCTAGAAACACAGAATCTTGGGTTTGGGAATGGACTAGGAATATGTTCTACTGAATCTTTGGCAAGAAGATCATGCAGCCTCCACTTGGAGACTTTCAGAGATGGATTGTAGAATCACAGATCTCGAGGTGGAAGAATCCTCAGTGGCCATCCCATGTGAACCTTTCATGAAGCTTGGGGAGATTGAATGACCTGCCTAGGGTCACATATACATAGTATCAGAGGTGAGATTTGAAGCCCAATTCTCTGACTCCAAAGCTAGTACTCTTTCTACCATCCCAAACTGCTTGCCAAGACTACCCAACCCACTTTCCGACAGCTCTAATTGTGAAGAAGTTTTCTTTTACGTGGAAACAACAATCTATTCCTGTAACTTGGACCCCATGCTCCTAGTTGGGCCGCTGAGGCCAAGCAGGACCAACCTAATTTCTCCCCTAAATGGCAATACGTCCCCTCTACATTTTCTTTTCTCCAAGCTAAGCCTCCCTGGATCATTCAATTGATCCTCATATGACATGGACTTGCGTCTTCTCACTTTTTGGGCAGTCTCTTCTTTGTCAATGTCCTGCCTAAAATAAGGTGGCCCAAACTAAACACCCCATTCCAGATGTAGTCTGGCCAAGGCAGAGTGCAGAGGGTTATCACCTGGTGCGGCCCAAGATCCTACGAGCTTTGGGAGCTGTCATCTCACGCGGCTGATTCATCCTGAGTTTTCAATCCATTAAAATCCCGACTCCACACAAACTCTTATGAAGCCCTAGTTCCCTCATCCTATACATGTGCAACTCAAGCATAAGACTTTATTTTTATCCATATTTAATTTAGAGTGGCAGTGTGGTGCAGTGGACTGAGAACCGGCTACAGAGTCAGGAAGATCTGGGTTCAAGTCTCACTTGGGATACATATAGGCTGTGTTACTCCCCTGAGCATGTCCTGTAGTCTTCTAGTGTCCCTAGGCAATACTCTAAGGCAATGGTGTAGGAGCCATTAGATCAGACATAAAGATCCCTGTGTGTGTATATAGTGACTTAGAAAACCACATACTAACATCACCTATGTTTTACTGTATTTTTATTAATTTTTGCTAAATATTTCCCAATTACATTTTAATCTGGTTCAGGCTGTTTGCAGCCCTGGCTGTATTTTTGACTCCTCTGCTCTACATCAACTTGAAGAGCAAGAGACAGAAAGCTTCCTCCCTAGGAACGCCTGGGAATTTCCTCTACCAATGAAATCTACCAGAGATCTCTACCAGAGATCTAGGAGGATACGTGCGCATATGTACATGTGTATATTCATATGTATAATATATAAAACACACATAAAATATACATGCATGTATATATGCACATATACAAACATGTATTACGTGTGTGTACACACACATACGTACATGTATGTAGCCTTTCCTTGTGATGCAAAAGACATCCCAGAATTTATCAGCAATGGATCTTTTGGAACAGGAGACACCTAGAAATGGTCGTGTGAAGATGTCGGAGAGAAAAACACTGGGAACAGAGTAAGGAGACAGGGGGTTTGGGGCCCATCCTCCATCTTGGGTTCATATGGGGTGGCACTAGTGTCCGGGCTTCTTTCTCCCGCCTTCCCCATCCCAGCCCTAGACTCTTCCTTCAAGACTGTTTCCTCAGCGGAGGGTGCTGGGGGCCCCATGGCTGTTTCTGCAGAGGGTGGGGAGGTACAGCTGCGTTGAAGAGACTAGGTATGGTAAGACTGCCCCTCAGAGACATTCTCTTCCTATGACTGTGACAGAAGGAATCAGCTGAGTCCATTGCCCTTTCTCCAATGTCTAAGAAGGAAAAACTGCGCTGGCTGGTATAAAACCCATAGATTAGCTTCCTCCCCTTACTTGACTTTCTGTTCCTTTATATAAAAAAATAGAGATCAGTGGCCACTCTCCCTTGGTTTGTGTTTGATCCTATCTCTGGTGATAGCGGTTGGGCAAGGTGGGTCTGGAGTAAAGTGGTAGACGCATCCATTACCACTTCCCAGCAGGAAGGTAATGAGGTGCCAAGGAATGTGCTCATCCCCGGAGGTTACAAATCTGGTGGTGCTGCCTGTGCTAGAATTCCTTAGCCAGCCTGAGGTGACAAGTAGGAAAAACACAGAACGAGGAGAGATTTAAAACGCAGGAATCAGAGACATTTCCACCAGGCTCATGTTGTTAGTGAACCAAAGCCTAGGATGAAGGCAGAGAAGAGGGGGGCTTGCTCCCAGGGGCACCGTAGGTTCATTTTGGAATCTTCCTTCAGTGACTGCACCCTCCTGGGTCCCTCTATCAGCATCTCCCTTATTTCTTATGTTCTTAAGTAAAATGTTCTCGTTAGAGGCTGCTGGGTTGTGTCTGTGTACACAGAGTACTGGGCTTGTAGTCAGAAAGACTTGAATTCAAATTCAGCCTCAGATATTTACTAGCTATGAGACCTTGAATAAATCACTTAACTTCTATCTGTATCAGTTTCCTCAACTGTAAATGGGTCTCATAATAACACCTATCTCCCAAGGTTGTTGTGACATCAAATGAGACAATATTTGTAAAGCACTTAGCATAGTGCCTGGCACCAAGGAGAATGTAAGCTTCTTGGGGGCAGGGACTGTTTATTTGTATTTCTAGAGCTTAGCATTGCATTGAACATAGTGGGAGCTTAATAAATGAATGCTGAGTTGAATTGTTGAAGAACAATATAAAAAACTGGAAAGCTTAGTTGAGGTCGTATTATGAAGGGCCCTAACTGGCAGGATGAGGAGTTTCTATCATAGGCTAGAACAGTGGCTCTCAATAGTAGATGCTGTATAAATGCTTATTACCTTCACTTATTCCATGTAATATACCTGTTTATTACATATATATTTTATCTTATTATATTCAACTTGTCAATATCTTTATGGAGATTAACTCTTGTCATCCCACATGCTAGTTACCTCTCTCAGCTTTGTGTTTTCACTGATGACAAGTATGCCTTCTACTTCTTCATCCAAGTTATTGCTGATAAACCTGTCAAACAATGTAAGACCAAGGACAAATTTCTGGAGAACTTCCTTCCATGTTGGCGTTTATTTATTACTTTTTTGCTCCACTAATTAAGCCCATTCCATATCCCAGTTAACTACCCCATCACCTAGCTTAGCCCATACCTCTCCAGCTTAGTCACAGGATATCAAGAGAGACTTTGTCAAAAGCTTTGATGGAACGCAGGCAGACCATGGGAACAGTATCTACCAATTTAGCGATCCTGTCCAATCCTATCACTCTCTGCACAGGGAACAGCACAAGCAAAGGGGCAGAAGGAGGAAAAGGTCGTGGTCTGTGTGGGAGAGGATGAGTAGTACAGTTTGGCTGGAGCATAGTATGCAAAGAGAGAAGCTAGCACCCCATTCCTCTCCTCCCTTTCAATGCCTAATTCCTGCAAAAAAATTATCTACACTCATTGCCTCCCCTTCTTCACCATGCACTGACTTCTCAGTCTTTTACTTCCAGTCCTGCTACTTGAGTGAAACTGCTCTTTCCAAGGTTACCAGTGGATTATTAAAAGCCAGATGTGATAGCCTTGACCTCCTTTACTATTCTGCAGTTGTTGATATGGCTAACTATTCCCCCCCCACTCCCACCCCAGGATGTGTTCACCTTCCTTGGGTTTCATGGCTCATCATTGTCTTGATTTTCTGAATGAATGAAAAGGCAATTATTATGTTTTTACTATTTGTTTGGCACTGTGTTTTGGGATACAAAAGCAAACAAGGGAGTTCTTGCCCTCAAGGGTTGACTTTCTAAGGGGAGAACATAACACATAAGGGAGCTACAGAGGGAGGGGCTTGGTGGTATTGTTTGGGAATGGATGGACAGTAGTGTGGTGGCCTGGTCCCAGGTAAGATATGGCAAAAGCTAGTTTGTGAGACCCCAAAGCCTCAGAGTCCAGGTTCTGGTGGGGAT
Organism: Vombatus ursinus; assembly: GCF_900497805.2. NCBI lineage: Eukaryota > Metazoa > Chordata > Mammalia > Diprotodontia > Vombatidae > Vombatus > Vombatus ursinus. Next base: position 2,248,696 of record NW_020955182.1, read on the forward strand.
GCAGAGGAGGGGAACTGGCATCATAGTTTGGAAATGGTTTTCCTTTTACTTGTCTGACTCTTCCTTTTTCATCCCCTTTGCTTAGTCATCATTCATCTCTTACTGATGTAGGTGTCCCCAGGATCCTAGGATCGTAGCTGTAGAATTACAAGGGGCCTCAGAAGCATCTTGGAATTCCTTATGGCAGGAATGGCTCTGTCTTGGGACTTAGAAACATGTACTCTTTTCTTCCTCTTCTTCTCCTCCTTCTTCTTTTTCTTCTTCCTCAAATATCTTCTTTACATGGATAATTCCTTTCTTAATCTCATTCCTGAACTCTAGTCAGGCATAGTTAACTCTATGCTGGATATCTCCTCTTCAGTGTCCCATAAGCCTCTCAAACTTCACATGTCAAAGTCAGAACTTATGATCTTTCACCCCAAACCTAGCTCTTTCCCAAACTTCCCTATTTCTTTTGAAGACACTTCCATCTTCCAAGTCTCCCAGGTTTATAACCTTGGTGTCATTCCTAACTATTCCTCCTCCCTGCCCAATATCTAATCAGTGGCCGGGCTTTGCTGAGTTTTATCTCCACATCTTTATCTGTCCCCTTCCTACACCCTGCTTCAGGCCATCATCATGCCTCACCTGGACTATTGGAATAGCCTCCTCTGTGGTCCCCTGCCTCATGTCTCTTTTTTAAATCCATTCTTTACACAGCTGTCAAAATCACCTTCCAAAGAAACAGATTGGACTGCATCACTCCCCTTCTCAAAAACCTTCCTTCCCATGGCTTCCCTTTGTTTCATCCAAACTCTTTAGCCTGACACTTAAAGCTTGTAACATTCTGGCTCCTACATACCTTGAATGTACTCTTTCCTCACCTCTGTCTCTGAGAATTCTTGTCTTTCTTCCAGGCTCAGCTTGTAACCTCCTCCAAGAAGTCTTCCCTGATCTCCCCCAGTTGTTCCTACTCTCTTCCTCCTCAGTTTTCCTTATGCTATACTTATTTGTGTAAATGTTGTATTCCCCAGGAGAATATAAACTCCTTGAGGGCAGGGACTGTTTGTATTTCTAGAGTCTAGCACTGCATTGAACATTGTGGGAGCTGAATAAATGGACGTTGAGTTGAATTGTTGAAGAACAATATAAAAAAACTGGAAAGGTTAGTTGAGGTCAGATTATGGAATGCCTTAATTGGCAGGATGAGGAGTTTCCATTATAGGCTAGAAAAGTGGCTCTCAAACTTGGCTTTGCTCATGGCACAGTATTGTTCTTTACCGTGATGATTCAGGACATACTGTGGGAAAATCAAGAGACTTGTCACTCTGACCTTCAATATCTTCATCTGTAAAATGAAGAGTGTGGATGCAATGACCTCTGAGGTCTTTTATACTTTTATATCTATGATCCTGTGACTCTCACAGTACATGTGACTGTACATATAAATCCCATACAATTTAAGGCACAGTGAGAAGAAAGCCATGTGTGCAGTGGCATGCCCTTTGAGAACCACTGTCCTCAAACTAATAGGGAGCCACTGGAGGCCTTTGATCAGAGGAGAGACCTTCCCAGATAAATGGGCAGTGAAAATAAGTCTGGCAAAAGAGTAAAGGATGGATCAAAGGGAGGCGAGAGTGGAGGTGAACTGGCTTGTTAGGAAGCTGTTGCAATAGTCTGGGCAGGTAGTAATGAAAACCTGTACTAAAGTGTTGGCAGCAGGAATAGAGATGAAGGGGCAGATGGGAGTAATGTGATATTCTGGAGGTTGAATTGACAGGAAACTGCTTGGATGTGGAAGGTGAGGAAGAGAGAGGCATTGGAGAAAACACTAAGGTCTGGCGCCTGGGGGAGGGGAGGGAACAGTGAAGGGTGAAGTTTGAATGGGAAGCAGGTGTATAATAATAAACTTAGCATCTCGTTTAGGAACATAGTTCTAATGCTGGAAGAGACCTCAAAGGCTTCATTTTACAGATAAGAAAACTGAGTCCCAGGCAGGTGAAGTGAATTGCCAAGCCCACACAGGTAGGAGCAGAGGCAGAATATAAAGCCAGCGTTTCTAGCTCCAGAGCCAGTATTCTGACCCCAGAGGATGATGTGTATCAGTTCCAACAAAGAAACCCATTTCCTTTCCTTAACATCAAAGGTATTTTTCTTTCCTTCAATCATTAAGGAGTGAGCTGGATATTGAATTTATTTATTAGAGCTTACCGTCTTGTTGTTGCACCAGGGACAGCTCCCTCTCATAGCTACGACTCTAAGACAGGCTTGTCTCTGAGGAGATGTGCCATGCCAGGGTATCTGGTAGCTCAGTGCTGTCCATTTCCCCACCTTTTAGAGAAGAGACAGGAGCAAGGCTTAGTTGTAGGTCTGAAGGAAGCCTCTCACTGAGTCACTGTGACTTGGATAGACTTTCTAACTAGAGCTGACCAATAATGCAGTGGGCTGCTTCAATAGGAAGTGAGCTCTCCATGACTAGAGGTAGAGCAAGGTTTGCTGTGAGGAATGCTATACATAGACCAAGAGTTCTTCACCTTTTCTGTCTCATGAACTCCTTTGGAAATCTGGTAAAGCCTCCCCTTCTGACATTAATATTTTTTAAAGTAATTAAAGGAAATGCTAAATTTCATTTTTTATAGAATAGAGACACAAAAATTTAAAAAAATAATTTTCCCACCCAAGTTGATGAACTCCCTGAAACATCTCCTTAATTGGTGTATGGATCACAGGTTAAGGACCCCTGCTGTAGATGAAAGTTATGTGTTAGTTGGGAAACTCAACTAGATATGAAGCTACCAAGGCCCTATCCTCCCAAACAGGAGAATGTCTTTTGTGTAGAAATCTCTTGTCTCACCTAGTGGTCTCTTGCTCTAGCTCTCATCTCCACATCTCCTAAGGAAATCTGTGGTCCACGGGCCATCCTTCAGAGGGGGAAGGGGAGGGAAACTATTGCTCAGCTCTACTGAAAGGCTCAGTCCAGCCCCAGAGTAGTGTGACTGGTCAGAGCAGGAGGTCTGGTCTTGGCTGGTGGTTGGTGACTTTCTAGGGGGTGACAGATGCTCTGGCATGGCCCAGGGGATGTAAGAAACCTCTAGGTTTTCAGGTGGAGTGGAGTTTCTCTTATCAATCTCATGCTTAATTGCCTGGTGGCAGAAGGCATGTTTCCCTCCCCCGCTTCTCCATTTCTTCTTTTCCCTCTGGGGAGCTCAGTTAGAGGTTAAGGCTTTGGTCCCACATGTGGGGCTTCAATTTCTCCAGGGTGTAGGCTTCCCATCTCCTTTGTCTCCCTAGCCACCTCAGCCTGCCCTAGCGCTGGCTCTGACATTCCTATGGGACGGCCTGCGAAGAATCACGAAGACAGAGTTGATTCTGATTTCTTGGTTTTGTCCAGTATTGTACAGAGGATCCCAGCAGGGACAGAGCTCAGTGTTAATCAGCTGGAGACCTCCAGCCTAGATAGGATACTTTCCCCAGCAGTCCAGGCAGGGTCAAAGGGCTCAGGCTCCTCCTTCACTGGGAAGAGGAGTCACTAGGGCAAAATCCCCTTCAGGTCATCAAGAGAGTGCCCAAATTCCCTCTGGTAGGGCCCCACCCTGGTCCCAGAGAAGCAACATGAAACTGGAAGGGAAACCTGGCTCAGATAAGCAGTTGTGTCTGCTGTTCCCAGCATTACTTGCTTTCCCAGATGGCACACAGTGCCTGTGGATGTCAGAGCAACACAGCTCAAGCCCAGACTGATCTCAACATCCCCACACACAAGGATGATGACACAAAAGGAGGATGGCAAAGACCAGATGGCCAGGTTGGGCCACATCTCTCAGCCTCTCATCTGCAGGCACTTCTACCCATCTCTCACCAAACATGCTCTCGTTGCCAAGGGATGCCCTGTGTGCTGAATTCTACACCCTTAAATAATGGCGGGTCTGCAATCCACTGAACTACTTGGATACTTCTTGCTCTCTGTCAAAGACCCTGGAAGAAAACGATGCCATGATAAATTGGCCCCTGCACCAGCTATCTGCCACGGTAGGGCATATGCAGTCCTGCTTGCTAAGGACTCTTTCCTGTGCTGCCTATCCCTGGTAGCAGCTACACTCACTCTTCAAATTCAAAATGATCCCAGAATATCTCAGAGTTGGAAGGAAACTTAGAGCTTCACTACTCTAATGCAACTAGGGCAAAAATCTCCCTTACAGAGGAATTGAAATACCAGAACACAAATTAGATTATGAAGCAGTAATAATCAAAACTATTGGTATTGGTTAAAAAATGGAAAAGATCAGGTGAGTGTGTGTAGGTCAGAATGATAGATTTTATCTAAATGCTATGGATAGCTAATAGTGCTACTATTATCAGCATTAAGGACCCGTGAGTTCATCAATATGAGAACTCTGAGTGTGGGAATTTCTTCCATCAAGGCAGATCACAACCTGCCTCTAATTTGTGGTGTTGGAGAGGAGCCTGATGCTCAGAGAGGTTCATAGACCCACACAATCACCAACTTTCAGGATTGGAAAGGATTCCAATGGCCATCATGTCCAACCAATACCTGAAATGGAATTCACACTGCAACATACCTGAATCCTAGCCATTTAGACTCTGCCTAAAGACCTTCAATGAGGAGGAACCCTTGACCTCCTAAGGTAACCCATTCCACTTTGGGCTCAGTTAAGTGACTTGCCCTTAGTTGCACCATTACTGTCAGAGATAGGATTCGAACTCAGGTCTTCTGACTCTAGGCCTAGCACTCTCTTCACTTTGCTATAATACCTCTTAAAGCTATTATTGGCTGGAATATAAGCTGCCCTACTCTCCTTCTTTGCTTCTCCAAAGCATGGCTTGCATATAACCTAAGTGTAGTGTTGCCATTTTTCAGAGTGCATATGTATCAATATGGTATTCTTGCTATACCTGCATATCTGACCTTTTTCACTGGCTGACACAGGTTCTACATACACAGGTTATATATATGATGTATAAGAAGTTTGAGAGTTGAATCTTTGACATTCAAGAGTACCACTGACCCCTTTTATTAATTATCTGCCAGCAATAATTAATAAAATGATTAATAACCCAGGAACTATGTCTCTCGAAGTTTTTGTATGTCACACATATATTATACACACATATATGTATATGATGTGTGTGTGTATATATATATATAATATATACACACACACACACACACACACACACACGTATATGCACACTTTTTTTCCTTCCAAGGAGATCTTATTTTAGGGATGTGGCCTCTGTTTGGGGGTGGCATATAATTAGTCTAACATGGCTCATCAGTAAGTAAACCATCACCATCAGAAACAAAGGCATTCTTTCCTTTTGTGCAGATCTTACTTTGACAATCGAGATGTTTCGTAATTTGCTGCCAGGGCAGGCCTAGGGAATGCTCCGCTAGGAGCTTGTCGGCCAGAAGATGAAGGCCAGACGTGCAGGTATAATAAGAGTCCTGTGTTGCTTTATTGAGCCCTGCTGACCTCCATACTCTCCTGCAAGAGATGTGGGGCTTTCAGATTGTTGAGGGATGAAAAGGCAGAGAGCGAGTGAGTGAGCAAAAAGCCCGTGCCTCTGGTGAGTTCCCATTTTTTATCATCTCTTCTTGCCTGCTTTCTTCCCACAAGTCCCCCCCTTCTCTCAGATGCCCTCCTGGCTGCTCTTTGCAGTTGTCGCCTCTGTTCAGAAAAAGAAAGAACTGCTTCCCAAGGTGGTGGAAAGGACTTTGAAGCATCGGGCTCTGGGAGCAGCTTTGCTCCAATCATCTCCGGTCCCTATCTGGACAAAATTCCACTCTGTTCTTTGAAAATAGCTTCTGGCTGAAAAGGGGGCCTGGAGCAAGGAAAAGGGGAAACGAAGGAGCTTGGTGACCCAATAGCATCTCTCTTTGATTCTCAACCTCTTTCCAAAGTCTTTTGGTTTGAGAACAGCAATTCTTCATATTGACACAAGGATCTTAGCAAAGAATCATCTCAGAGAACATTACAAATATTGAGTGATCCCTTAGTGATCACAATATAACTCTCACCCCTCCCCTATAGGGTGGTTTATGTTCATTCCACAGATGTGTAAACTGAGGTACACAGAAATGAATTGACTTAGAAGCAAAGCGTTGGAATGGATCTTATTGGTCACCTTGTTTAGCTTCACATTCAGAGCAAGAATCCCATTGACCATATTCCCAACATTATCCTCTGTATGAATACTTCTGGTGATGTGGAGTTCATTACCTACTGAAGTAGCCTGTTGTATTGTTGGATAATTTGAATTCTTGAAACGCTTATGCAGGTCATATGGCAAGTCAATGAGAAAGACAGAATTCTGTTCAAGGGGCAGCATGGTGATCTAGTAAGAGCAACTGACGACAACTAGGAGATCTTGTTCTATTCCTGGTTTTGCTATCAATTAACTGTATGACCTTGGACAAGTCATTTACTTCACCTCTCTAGGACTCAGTTTCCTCCTGAGGGGCTTGGCCTATAATGCCCTCCAGGTCTGTTCCAGTTCTAAAGATTCTGGGATTGTCTTCTTGAATGAAGAATGAGAAAGCATGTATTAAGTGTTTATTTACTATGTCAAAAGTACTGTGTTGACCACCGGAGATTCAGATAGAAAAAGCAAGACGGTGTCACATCTTGGGGAGCTTGCGTTTTAGGGGGGAGATAAAACATACAGAAAAGTTCAGCTGCAAGCCCGTGGGGAAGGGTCTGTGGTCTTTGGGGTGCAATAACAAATCAGATGGCAATGCCTCTTCTTTAATATCATTCCCATTGATGAAACCACATTCATTGTTGATGTTAAACCATTTTATAGTGTCAAGAATGTTGATGGTAAGAACTGTCTTTTCTGGGTTTTCAGTAGCTGTAATTGTGAGTTGTGAGATTTGGGTTCAAATTCTGGCTGTACACCTCCCTCACCACTTACTGTGTGACCTTTGGCAGTTGCTTCCATCTCTGTGTATCAACATCCTCATAGGTACTATCAAGGAAGTAATTGCTTTTCTTCCTTCCCTGCCCCCACTTACCCTCTTGAGGATGTGGGAATTAAAGAGAAAACATCTCTGAATCCCTTTGAACTCCATGGATGAAGGTGTTATCTAAGCACAAGACATTATCATTAAAAGACAATTCCTTTGAAAATGGAAATGGCAGAATCACACTTCCTTCCAAATAGGAGGGGAATTAATGAGGAATTTGCTCAATGCTGAAGACTTTAGACTGATCCTTCCAGGTGTCCAAAGGAAATTCACATTTACACTTCCATCAGAAATCCCTTTGTAAAATGCAGGGGGTAGCACTTCATTTCCCAGAGATCACAAGACAGTCACACTCTTCCTGGGATGAGAGACGCCCCCAAGAATTAGTTGACTATCTGTTAACCCTCCAGCTAATTAGAAATGTGAATCTCATTTCACAGATTTCAACTCCTGTCAATTGATTTTGTGTATGCTGGTAATGACGCTGTTTGTTTGATTCTTGGGAATAAAATAAGAAAAGAGGGAAAGTCACAATTGATAACTAACAGCAAGAAAGGCTTCACTTTTCTTACGTTCTTCTCAACTGGTCCCTTTAGTTGAGGAAGTAGCATGTGATTTAATGTACATTAAGATGTCATCATTATAGCATTAACCCAGTCTACTGAGGAGATTTCTAAGAAGGATTAGCCATTAAAGACAGACCACTTTCAACAGGACTAAAACACTAACTTGTTGGGGGGGTCGTGGACCACAAGGTTACAGGGTCATTCGAATTCCCACTTTGCCAATGAATATGATAATAATAATAATACAATAATTATAATGTTAACAATAATAAGCCTCCATACAATGATTAGAATTTTTAAATGCATTATGTCAGTGGGTGGATTCTTACAGCAAGCCTGGATTCCAGCTAGGCAGGGAAGCTCTTATTACCTTTGTTTTATGGATGTGGAAATGGGTGTCTGAGAGGTTAAGCGTTTTGCCCAGGGTCGCATAGCTAGTAAAATAGAAGAGCTGGGACTACAACCAAGGTCTCCTGACTCCCAGGCCAGTGCTTTGTCCAGTACATAATGCTGACTTTATGGATGTTATTATAGGAAGATGGTGCTACTCCCTGACACTGAGAAACAGCAGCATAATATACAGGCTGGCCCAAAGTCTTAGTGCTGTGCTAAGCTTTAATAGCTTATTTGTGTTTAAACTTTTGGAACACCATAGACACAGATAATATGCATATGCATGTGTATATGTGTGCACAATGTATTATGTACATATATATATATATGCATGTGTGTGTGTGTGAGTATATGTGTGTGTATACACACACATAGTGCCTCGAACGTAGTAGATGCTTACTAAATTTTGATTGATTATAATAAATTTGTACACACCTATGGGTGCATATGTGCACATATGCACACACATGTACACGTGAACAGACTGTTGTTAAATTGATTAGTTGTATTTACTCTTTGTGACCCCATTTGGGGTTTTCTTGGCAAAGATACTGGAATGTTTTGCCATTTCCTTTTCCAGCTCATTTTATAGATGAAGAAACTGAGGCAAACAGGGTTAAGTGACTTGCCCAGGGTCACATAGCTAGTAAGTGTCTGAGGATGCATTTGAACTCTGGTCCTCTTGACTCCAAGGCCAGTACTCTATCCACTGCACCACCTAGCTGCCCCCTACAGGCATGTATATGTCCATCTGTCTATCTGTTTCTCTCTCCCTCTTTCTTTTTCTTACTCCTCCTCCTCCTCCTTCTTCTCCTCCTTCTCCTCCTCCTTCTTCTCCTCCTCCTTCTCCTTCTTCTCCTCTTCTTCCTTCTTCTTCTCCTTCTTCTTCTTCTACTTCTTCTTCTTCTCCTCCTCCTCCTCCTCCTCCTCCTCCTTCTTCTTCTTCTTCTTCTTCTTCTTCTTCTTCTTCTTCTTCTTCTTCTCCTCCTCCTCCTCCTTTTTTTCTCTTCTTCCTCCCCTTTCTCTCTCTCTCCCTTCTTCTCTTTCTCTCCTTCACAATAGGATGAAATTCCAGAATTTGCTTTTGGAGGTCTATTGCTAAAGTTCCAACCATAGCTAATGCTGAAATTTACTGATTTATTAAAAGGTAATCAGTTCTGCCTCTATGTTCCATTTGGTTAATGTGAACAGTGTCTGGATAATGTTGGGAAATATACTTTTCTGGACTTTGTTTCTTAGACCCTTGTTTTGATTAGTGTTGTTTGAATGAATAACATTGACATTAATCATTTCTGGACTTTAGGATTAGCTCATTCATTTATTCAGTAATTGAAGGATTACTACCCTCATGGCACTGTTAGGTGCTCTGTTATAGAAAAACAAGTATAAGGAACAGTCACTCACATCTAGGACTTCATGATCTATACAGGAAGACAGGAAATATACATATAAAACATCTAACATTGCAAAGCAGTATATGGTTGGTGCCAAAATAAATAACATAAATAATTGCCAAATGAGCTCAGAGAAAGGAAATATCTTTGTGGGCTAAAGTAGTCAGAGAGGTTTTATGGATGAGGTGGGACTTCATTGGGTCCTTAAGTACAATTCTTATTTTAACAGGTAGAAGGGAAGGGAAAGGACATTACAGTACAAATAAATGTGCAGAGGAAGAAGGATGTCAGTCTTCTGTTAGGTGAGCTGGGTGAGTTTAGGCTCCACAGTAGTCCAAGGCATGATGCTAACTGTCTGAGACCCTTCATTCACACTTCCCATACACTACAAGAGATTGCTTGAGGTGCCACAGCTGTCTCAGGATCATCTCAGTCTGATCAGCCTATGTTCACTCTTCCACTTCTGATCAGAAACTCTGTTTCTTACTCCCTACTCATCTCCTCTATAGCCTAATAACAATTTGTGCCTGTCCCCACCACCACTTAGATACCAGCCCCTTTCCTACTCTCTTGTACCCCTGACTCAGTCTGAAATGCTCATGCAATGGTCTCTGCTTTTGTTTGTCAGGAGGAAATGTTGGAAGCTGGGCATGGCATCACCTGGGCACCATGGCTGCTTAGCATCCCAATCTCTTGATCTAAATCATAGAAGATTCACTGTGGGCTAAAGTGATCAGGGAGGGTTTTATGGATGAGCTGAGACTTAATTGGGTCCTTTTTTGGGGAGGGTAATTTTGTTTTTATTCCATTTACAAAATGTACAAAGCCTGGATGGAAGACCATGGGAAGGCAGCTCCATTCCTAGTTACAGCACATAAGAAAATAGCATCTTACACTTGCATTAGCACCACTTGGGAAAAGTCCTCCACACCCACTTTTTTGCTTTTTAAAAAGGTAAAGCTTGGCACCCTCCTCCAAGGGCCTAAGAGGCAATTCTATATTCCTTTTAAAAGATACCCCTTGATGCAAGGCTCCCCTGGTCTTGGAGGCAAGTTAGAACAGGCAGCCCAAGGCTTTGGGGTTAATGGCATTTCACATGATTCCTCACTACATATGTTAGGCCCAGGTGGGGCTGATCCCCATCTCAACTCAGAGCAAATTACAATTCTTCCTTAGATTTCTCTTCCCTTGCTGGCACAAGATGGTCTCAAGTCACTTGAACTATATCCTAAAGCCTAGCTTTCAAATGGCCCTGTGGCCCATGCCATCTGGAGTATAATTCCTATTTTAACAGGTAGAAGAGAAGGGAAGGGAAGTAGAAGAAAAAAAATTGGAGAGGTGTGGTAGTATGTCTTGGTAGTATGGCTAAGATAACAGATTTGGAGTTTATTCTATAGATAATGGGGAGCGGCTGAAAGTTTTTGAGGAGAATGTCATTTTAGTATAGCAGCCAGTCAGGTTGAGGCTGCGGGAGTTAGCAATTCTCACCAGTCTCTGTCCTCATTGTTTGCCCTGAATTCATTATTCTGGGCTTGTCTGTCTTTTCAGTACAGGACCTAGGCTCCCCAGTCCTTCAATTTTATCAGCACCTCAGGTTTGGAAGGAGCAATTCCATTTTTGTCTCTACTCTAAGAGTTCTGAAGTAAGTACTCTGAAACAGGCAGTTTTATTCTCACACATAAAGGGAATGTTACGTTATAAAGGAGAACAGAATGATTATAATCAGTGGAGAGGCAAGCATGATTAGCATGTGTATAAGCAGTTTCTTTATGAGGGTTGCTGATTTGCCATTTCATGTTTCACCTCCATCGGATACAGACTGATCAGTGCTAAGTGGACTCTTACTTTCCTATGGTCTCGTTAGGGGACCCTTTTGCTTTTGGTTGGGATGCCTCTGCTTTTGTCTTCACTGCAACTGCTCTGATGGCTGCTACCCTGTTCTTAGGGTGCCTGGGAAGGAGACTATGTCAGCTGCTTTCCAAGATACCCCAAACAGATACCAAAAGAAATAGGATACCAATGGGCAGCAGCCCCTTCCCGGACATAGGCTTGCTTAGGAGGCCATGAGCTCATGGCTTGTACCTGGGTTTGGGGAAGGGTACTCCAAAGCCCCATAGCTCAGAGAATTATCCTTATACTTCAAGGCCAGCAGGAAGAAGAAACCTAAGCAGCACAGACTCAATATTTCAGTGGAGTTTGGGTTGAGCATCCAGTTAAAAGACTCTTTGTCTTGGACAAGTATGGACCCCTTAGTCAACATTCCTGTCTGAGCCATAGGCTTGGGGGCTGGGAGAAGGGCCCCTCCGTTGCATAAGACCTGAAACTGACCTACCCCAGGCTTCTGAGAACTTGTGACAGGGATGCCAAGTGAGCATGCTCCAAGGTGGGGCATGGGGAAGGGATGGTAGAGTGTAACCTTAGAACATGATAAAAATAGTGTTTTAGGAAGATAAGTCTGGACATGATGAATTGAAAAGAAGAAAGACAGAAGGCACAGGAACACATGAGAAAGTTCTTGCTACAGTTCAGGTGTGAGGCGATGAGAGCCTGGTCCAAAGCAGTACCAGTGAGAATAAAAAGAGAAGAATCTGACAGGCGTTTTTCAGGGGTTACTAAGCCTGGGGCATCACTTTGCATTGGAAAAGTGAACAGACCTTCCTGGGACCGGAGATTCTCCTTCCTTCCTCTTCCCACCTGCCTTGGAACCTTGCTCACCTCCTAACCCTAGGAGTATGGCACTCAGAAAATTTACCAATTTTGTTCTTGTTGAGTCATTTCAGTCATGTCTAACTCTCAGACTACACTTTTGGGTTTTCTTGGCAAAATATACTGGAGTGGTCTGTCATTTTCTTCCCCAGCTCATTTAACAGAGGAGAAAACTGAGGCAAACAGGGTTGTGACTTGCCTAGGGTCACGCAGCTAGATCTGAACTCAGATCCTCTTAACTCCAAGGCCAGTGTTCTGTCCTCTGAGCAACCTAACTGCTCCTACCAAGTGTTTAGCAGGTATTTAAAATATTTAGGGTTAGGTAGGTGACTGAGTGAATAATAATGATAATAATAAACATGTATATAGTATTTATTATGTGCCAGACACTGTGCTAAATTCTTTATAATTACCAGCTCTTTTGATCTTCACAACAGGTAGGTATTATTATTTTCCCCATTTTGCAGGTGATGAAACTAAAAGAGACAGAAGTTAAGTGACTTCACTGGGGTCACATAGCTAATAAGTGTCTGTGGCTAGATTTGAACTCAGTTCTTCCTAACTCCAGACCCATGCTGTATCCACTATGTCACCCAGCTGCTTCATACATAAAGTGCTTGACCTGTAGTCAGGAAGGCTCTAGAGTGGGGGAACACCTGCCTATAGTTGATACTCGACACCACAGGAGAGAGTGATGGAACACTGACCATGCTGGTGCCCATTGCCTGAAGGTCAGATGTGTTAGATTTCACCCTTTCCCCAGGGCTCTCTGGTACTCTTGAGGGCTTTTAGGTGTCTAGGCTCTTGGTCAACAGTGTTCACCCTTGTGCCTCAGTTCTATTTAACCATTTAACAGCCAGATTAGCTTTTATAAAGAATCTAATAATAAATATACAAACATGCTCAACAACAGGCCAAGGTAGTGGGGGAGGGGAGGCGGAGCATGACCCCCCCCCCCAACTATCTCAGCTTGAAGGAGGGGAAGGGGATTAGGTTCACGGTTTAACTCAGTTCTTACAGAGCCCACGGTTTCAGTGCCATGCCCAAAGCCCCACTTTGGCTCAAGTCCCTTGCACCTTGACTTATCGGAATTTTCTTGCTGGGCTGGCTGGCTCCACCATCCTTTTTGGAATCCTGGCTCTAAGATCATCTCATTTCCAGATATAGTGGGGATTACCACCTGTACCTAGAAACTGTGGACAAACAAAAGGAAGAGACCCCAGGACCATTTCTCAGAGCCATGAGATGAAAGAGAGCAGTGGAAGGGGGCCCTTCCCCCCTCACTGGTTCAGTTCCCAGTGCCAGCCTGAAGGCTAATTAACCTTCACCCTCTGTGGAGGCTGAGCAGGAGAGTGAGGGCAGGACAGAGAGGGAGACTGTTCCCAGCACAGTGGTTTTAAAGATGTAGCCACTTGAAGGAGGCTTTCCCACCCACGGGACAGGAGAGTGCAGGATGTCTTCTCCCAGAAGCAGAGTCAGTCAATAAACATTTATTAAAGGATTCCTATGTTTCAGGCACTGTGCTAAGCACTAAGGATACAAATACTAAAAAGACAGACAGACCCTGCGCTCAAGGAGCTTACAGTTGTCAGAGAAGACAACACTCAAAGGGACAGTCAAAAGTAGGAAAGGCTTGTTTGGGGTGGGGGAGGGGAGAGGCTCCCAGTTCTTGGGCATGATGGAGAACTCTGGTGGGGAAGATGCCTCTAGACATCCATTACAGTGAGATTGCTAAGGGAGTGTGCAGAGGAGAGAAGGGGTTTTGTGACATCCTCTAGTGGGGGTGGGGGCAGAGAAGACTGGGAGACTCATAGTCCAAGGAGGAGAATTTGATGCAGGGAAAAGAGCCCTGGCTCTGGAGTCAGGGAATGCAGGTTTTAGTCTCACTTCTGACACTTGCTGTGTATGTAGCTTTGGGCAATTCACTTTCTCTACCTACGCCTCAGTTTCCTTATCTGTAAAAAGAGGAGGATTTAAATTTGATGACTTCTGAAGTTCCTTCCAACTCTGTAGCTCTACAGGAAGAGTTAAGACAAGAAACTTCTGGCCATGATGGTCACCAGAGGGGAAGGAGATCATAGAGATGGAAAGACTGGAAGACTGAGAAGAGAGGCAGAAGAGAAAAGAGTGAGATTGATACGGCAAGTTGAGAAGATGGGGTTATGGACAGAAATAGGCAGTTGGCATAGGTCCTGGCATACAGCAAGTGCTTAATAAATGCTTATTGGTTGACTGACAAATGGAGGGCTTAGCATTGGCAAGGAGAAGCATAGAATTACAGCTTCGGAGCTGAAAAGGACCTTTAAGGCATTGAAGCCAATCCTCTTATTTTACAGATTAGGGAACTGAGTCCCCAGAGAGAAGCATCACTTTATCCTCTGAAACTGGAGACAAGAGGTAGAAGATGGTGAAGTGAAAGGCTTTGAGATGTGGAGGAGAGATAGAGAGGCAGAGAGCGTTCAAAGGTGGCTCTTCTCATTGCGTCCCTTTAGCAACCACCTTTGAAGCTCCTATAAAATTGGCCTTGTTCCAGGTCCTGGGGCAAACATATCCCTAGGCAATGAGCTCTAAGAATTGCTCAGCTGGCCCAGCATCAAGTCAGCCTTGCTCAGGGTCCTGCTCTGATATTGTCCCTTGGTTCTAGTGACTGAGATCTGCCCTCATATACTGTGACAAACTTATACTCCAACCCCAGAAATGGCATCCCTGGTTATTAATTTCCCTTGCTGGACACCCCATCTCCTCACCCCAGGTATTTTCACTGGCTGTCCCCCATGCATAGAATGCTTTCCCTTCTCATCTCTGCCTCCTGGTTTCCCTGACTTTCTTCAAATCCCAGTTAAAATCTAATTTTTTATAGGAAGCCTTCTTTGTATTGACTATTTCCAATTTATCGTGTATATAGCTTGTTTGTACATAGTTATTTGCATTTTGTCTCTCCTTTAGATTGTGAGCTCCTCCAGTTCAGGGACTTGCCTTTTACCTTTCTTTGTATCTTAGCAGTTAGCACAGTACCTGGCATGTGATAGGCACGTAATAAGTGTTTACTGACCCACTGACAGGTCCTGCTCCATGCCCTTTTTCTTACATGTCCAGGACCTTGCTTTGACTCAACTTCTCTTCTGAATACTGGAGTCATGTCCCATATCCCCATCTCTGTAGCCACTATATGTGCCCCGTGATAAAAACAAAGAAGCTCCAAACATTAGGTGAGTCCTTGTAGGGAGAAGATAAGGCGTAGTTTCCCACAGAACATCTTGGTCTGACCAGCCTTCCCAGAAACTAGAGGATACCACCATTGGCCTTTTCTAGATTAAAATGGGCAAACTGTTTCTGATGGAAACTTCTCACACAATGTAATGGGAGTTTACATCTTTTTTTTTCATAGCCTAAGAAGAGCCAGTATTATCTATCTAGAGGCAGCTGATGGTGTAGTAGGAGTCAGAAAGACTTGAGTTCAAATCCAGCCTCAGATACTTACTAGTTATGTGATCCTGGACAAGTCATTTAACCTCTGTTTACCTCAGTTTCCTCAACTGTAAAATGGAGATAATAGTACTTACTTCACAGGGGTATTGTGATGATCAAATGGGATAATTTGTAAAAACTCAGGGTAGTGCTTTGCACATAGTGGGTGCTATATAAAGGCTTTTTCCTCCCGCCATCTGAACCATAGCTTTTCATTCTGAGGACAAGCAGATCAAATCTAATTTTCCTCCATCAAATGCTTGATGACTGATCTCCATTATTTCCACCTCTGGTGCTGGTGGATGAAGAGAGGAGGATTTTATAGTCTAGGAAATATTGGATTCCTGCTGGAGATAAAAGTATGTTATCTGATTGATTTGCAAGGCTTTGGATAAAAAAGATATATATAGAAAGTTCCCCCACCCCCTATTCCTGCCTAAGGCATACGTAATTCGATTGTTTCAGTATCCAAACAAGTCTCACACTCAGGGTTCAGGGAAGTCCTCTTGGAAGGGGAATGCTGTCTGTACCCTATGGTAATACAAATATGAGATCCCCTCCATATGGAATAGTTGCAATTAAAAGTCAGAGGAAAGTCTATTGAATGAGCACATGCTATGGTCACCACAGCTTATGTGTTAATTACAGAATCAAAGAATTTCAGAATTGGAAAGGACCTCAGGTTATCTTACCCAACCTGTATCTGTGCAGGACTCTTCTCTACCATATCCCTGACAAATGCTCCTTGAGCCTCTGACTGAAAGCTTCCACTGAGGGGGAATCCACTGTTTCCTAAGGTAACGCACACCACTTTGTTTGGGATAGCTCTGTTAGAAAATGTTTCTTTACTCAGAAGCAAAATCTGTCTCTTTGACATTTCCACCCATTATGCATAGGTCCGAGGAGAATAAGTCTTCTTTCTCCTCCATGTGGTAGTCCTTTGGATACTTTAAGACAGTTCTCATGTTCCCCCTCCCTGCCAAAGTCTCCTCTCCAGGAGGTTCTTTCAACCAATCTTGTATGGCATGATCTTAACCCCTTTGATTATCCTGGTCAACCTCTTCTGGACACAGGTAAGCTTCTTGATATCCTTTCTGGCGTGTGGTATTCAGAACTAAAAATAAACTGTCATTGGTGTGGTCTGAATAAGATGGGACTATTACCACCTGCGTACTGGTCATGATGTGTCTCTTAAAAGAGCCTAAGTTAACAGAACCTTTTTTGACTGCTATATCTCACTGTAGATTTATTTTGAGCTTGCAATCCACAAAGGTCACCAGATCTTTTTCTCACAAATTGTGTTCTAGCTATGCTTCCTCCACTCTGTACTTATGGAACTGATTTTTTGAACCTAAGTATGGGATTTTATGTTTATTCATAATAAATTACATTTTATCGATTTAAGCTAATGTTCTTCCTTGTTGACATCATTTTGGATACTTTATTTTCTTTTCCATCTTTATGTCATCTGCAAATCTGACAAGCATGTTGTCATTCAAATTATTAATAAAAGCATTGAGCAACCTGGGGCCCAGGCCAGATTGCCAGTCATCTCCTTCCAAGTCAACATTGACTCATTGATGATTTCTGCTTGGATCTGCTCGTTCTACCAGATCCAAATCCTCCTAACTGTACTGTCATTTAACCCACATTTAGGGTGTCCCACAAAACTTAGTTCAGTTAAAGCTTGCACTGCCCTTCCCTTAAGGGCTTCCCTTTAAGCTTAAATTTCACTAAGACTTGTGGGACACTCTATATTTCCATCTTGTTTACAAGGATAGCATGAGAGACTTTGTCAAATATTAGTCTTCTTTCTCTAGAATACCTTCAGTCTACTAGCATAGGTATTCATAGAGTATGGACATATTCACCAAAGGTTCTATGCAAACCTATGTGTACAGTCTAGCTATTTGATCAATCAACAAGCATTTATTAAATGTCTACTATGTATCAGGCTAGGGATACAAACACAAAGAATGAAACCATCCCTGCTCTTAGAGTTAGTCTGACATCACCTGCTTTAAATGAAGTGAGATTAGCTTTTAGGAGCTACTGCTTCCTTTTCTAAATATGTACAACCCATCCCTTTAATAATACATTCTGGAATTTTGCCAGAAATCTCAACTCACTGGACCATATCTTGCCAATTCTCTTCTCTCTCTCTCTCATTCTCTCTCTCTCTTTCTCTCTCTCTCTCTCTCTCTCTCTCTCTCTCTCTCTCTCTCTCTCTCCCTCTCTCTCTCTCTCTCTCTCTCTCTCTCTCCCTCTCTCTCTCTCTCTCTCTCTTTCTCTCTCAGTACATTTGTCTTTTTCCAATCTTGTGGGACCTCTCCCCTTCTCTTTGATCTTTGTAAGCTCAGCAATTCCATCTGTCAGTTCTTTAAATATCCAAAGATGTAGTATATCTGAGCCTGACAACTTGAACTTTTTGAGAGTAGCTAGGATGCTCCCTTACCATCTCCTTGTTTATCCTGGATTTCATCATTTTATCAGCCACTTTTATTACATTCTTTTGGATTCAAAGGTCATTCTCCTTGGCAGAGAAAATAGAAGCAAAATATAAGTTGAGTGGTGCTATCTTCTTACTGTCAACTGTTATTACTATCTTGCCCATCCTTCATTTTTAAATTGTCCATAGCATTTGTCATCAGACTTAGATCTTTCTGAGTTTTAATACTTCTGACACAATTCTTAGAGGACTAAGCCTTTCTTTTCTATTCATTCTACATTTGTTATCCTTGTTATCATATTCTATGTCTTTTAAACATCTGAGTTCATTGATGATTTCTCATGGGGGCACATCAGTGTCTTTATACAGCTCCTCATTTTCTTTCTCCTCAGCTATTTCTGTTTGTATTTAAAGAATTTTATTCTTGAGAGTGTTTCATCTCTCTTGGGCCAACTTACCTTATAGAGGTTTATAGGTCATGGAATATTCCTTATCTTTTCTCTGAACCTTACTTAACCTTCTCTGAAATCAGCAATTCTCAAATCTAGTGTGTGTGTCATGCTAGACTCAGCTTTCTTTTCTTCCATAATGAACTCTAAGATGAAGTGGTCCCTTCCTCCAAGATTCTCATCATTTCCATTTTAACAACTAGTTCCTTCTAGGTAAGAATGAGGTCTAGAAGAGCAGTTCCTTCCTCCCACCTCCTTTACCTTAGTGTTAGATGAACAGAGTCATAATTACGGCAGGGCAGTTGGAGCTTAGCCTCAAGTGCTGGTGTCTATTGGATGAAGTTGGGGAGGAGACTGCTTCCTCCTTGGGTAATTCTTTCCCTTGTCACCTACCCCATGCCTCACTGTCTTCTGATGATCTTGAGAGAGGGTGAGGGAATCAGGTTGTTGATAGCAAAGGATGGAAGGAACCTATGTAATCTGGGGAAATAGGGCTGGACTTGTCTTGGGAGATGGTAGGACTTCTCTTGACCAAACATTGCTTAAAGAAGAGGTGATTCAGAGGCAACTAGTGGGCTGGGAAATAATTACCTGCCCATGATCAGCCCAAGCCTGCACTACTGAATTACAAGTATTTGGAGAGGAGGAGAAGAGTTTCCTGGCCATAGGATAGCCCATCTTCATGTCCTGTATTTTCCACAGGTACCAGACTGTGTAGTTATAGCTCTGCTTCCTTATTCCTCTGTTCCTAGCCCTAACTCTTAGGAAACTTTGAAAGATTGAAGAATTCTGATCAATTTAATGATTGCAGAAGACTGATGATGGAAGTATGCCACCCACCTCCTGACAGAGAGCTGATGGACTCAAGATGAAGAGCAAGGCAGACTTTTTTTGGACACTGCCCATGTTGGGGTTGGTTTTGAATATTTTTTAGGAGGGCTTTGCTGTTCTTTTTCAGTGGGGGAGGTGAAAGAGGGGAGAAAACAAATGCTTATTAATTTTTAAATGTCATTAAAAGGAGAGGTCATAGATTGTTGGACTTTGGCTGGCTTGATTGGTCTTTCAGGTCAACAACCCACTCCTCATCCTATTGTTAATGGTGGTTCTGACACCTCCCTTGTCTTTACTATTGCTACTATTGAACTTATCTTGTTACTTTCTTGGGATCAATTAGGACTTTGACCGTATAATTCTGGTCAGAAGTAGTTCCTGGGCCACTTTGTGACTACTTCTGAATGGCCACAGATTCTGACAGCTGCCTTCTTGGTTGACTATTGAACAGGAGGCAGGATTCCTCTGTGCATCCCCAAAGCTGTACTCAGCCCACCTACCAGGACACTTCCCAGCTGTTAACTGTCAGACCTCCCTGACACTAACCGCCTACCTTCTTGGATTTTTTGAATAATAATAATAATAATAATAATTTACTACTTCTAATAGCTGATATTTATATAATGCTTTAGGGTCAACGTATTTGATCCTCATAATAACCCTGTGAGGTCTATAGTGAAAGTATTGTTACCCCATTTGACAGATAAGGAAACTCAGATCGAAAGGTGAAATGGTAATATTATCTGCCACTGCACTTACTTGAATTCCACCCCTCCCTCCCACTTGAATCCTCCTTTCAAGTGGTACAGTGGAAAGAGCATGGGATTAGAAGTCAAAGGCCTTAGGAGCACATCTTAGCCCTGCCACTTCATATTGTGTGACTTTAGAGAAGTCACTTAATAATAATGAGTGAGTACTTACATAGTACTTTAATGCCTGCAAAGCACTTTATATATGTTTTTTGACCTTTGCAATAACCTCGTAAAGTAGGTGCTATTATTATTCCCATTTCGTAGATGATGAAACTGAGGATGAGAGAGGTTAAGTGACTTGCCTAAGCTCACATACCTAGTAAGCGTCTGAGACAGGATTTGAACTCAGGTTTTCTTGACTCCAAAGTCCAGCTTTCTATCTACTGTGCTACTTCTTTGGCCCATTTGAGGTCTTTTTAGTCATAGTGTCCTCATTTATAAAAAGATCATGTTAGAGTAAGTGGCCTCTGAGATCCCTTCCAGCTTTAAATCTTTGCTCCTGTACTTTGCTCCTGGCAACCCTGCAGATATCCTGCCCTACCTCTGAGAATTTATCTCGTATCTTCATTCTGATCTAGGCTATCAGGTATACACTGAGCCCTGTTATTGACAGGCGCGGACCTGGGAGAATGAAAAATCTTTCCCATAAACCCCAGTCTCTCCCAAGGGCCCAGGAGGCAGCATGGGGTGACTTAAGTTGAGAAGCATCTCCCCCCCACCCCCCCCCCACACTCCTCCCAACTTCTTTGCTCTGATCTTGCCCTGGCATCTTGGAGAGATGACACTGAAATGACAGATGGAGGGAGAGCCCTGTGTCTGGGGACAGCTGCCTCTCTCCCTTCTTCCTCCCCGCCTCCTTGGTTATGCACCTGTCAGAAACTATATTTAGGCCATTAAAACTTTGTACAAGAAGAAATAAAACTGTAGGAGCCAAGAAAAGAAAAGACTGGTCTTGGAAAAGAATAAATTAACCCCATTCTTTAAAATCATTCCATATGCTTTTTCATAGATTCCTAATAATGGGATGAACCTTTTGTTCATCTTGGGCCATCAGTAAGCCCCATGAAATCATAGAATCACATAATGGGATAGGTGGGAAGGTCCTCAGTGACCATGTAGTCCAACTCATATTTCACCAAGAGTCCGTTCTACAAACACTATTCACCACCATTCAGTTTCTGCTCATAAATCTCCAATGAGGGAAAGTCTATTTCTTCCCAAAGCAGTCCACTTCATTTTTGGAGGGCTCTAATTGTTAAGAAGGTTTTCCTTGTATCATGAAAAATTTGTGCCTCTGAAACTTCCACTCGTGGTCCTTTATTCTCTGGGACTAAATAGAATAAGTCTAATATATCTTTCATGGATCAACCCATCAAATACTTGAAGATGGCAATCATGTCTCCTCCAAGTCTTCTCTTCTCCAGGCTAAACACCCCTATTTCCTTCAGTATATCCTTCAATGACATGCTCATCAGCTTCTTCACCATCCTAGTCTCTTTCATTTGACTTTCCAGCTTGTCTATATCCCTCCTATGGAGCCTAGAACTGGGCACAATACTCCATGTGTGATCTGACCAGGGAAGAATACAGTTGGACCATTCACCTCCTGTCCTCTGGACACTGTATCCCTCTTGATGCAGCTTAGGATTATATCAGGTTTGGAGTTTTTTTCGGCTGTGTCTTACAGTTGATTCATCTTAAGGTTGGTGTCCACTAAAACCTCCCATGTAGCAACATAGCGCAAAGGAACCATAAGTTCTGGGTGTGATTGCTCTATGGTCTGTCCAAGTCTGTGTGTGTGTGTGGGGGGGGTTCAAGGAATAGAAGGAAGCAGAGAACAGATGGCAGGAGTCAACAAATAACATCTATTTAGTGCCTTTTAAATGCCAAGCACTGAGCTAAGCACTGGGGTTACAAAGAAAGACAAAAACAGTCCCTGCTCTCAAGAAGTTCATAGCATAGTAGAGGAGACAAGTGTACAATCTATCTATCTGTAGGTAGGTTTGTATATGTAAACACATATGTATGTAAATAATATATAATATACACACATCTATGTATATGTATATTGTATATTGTATTATATAAACATATTGTATAATATATGTATATCTATCAATCTGTCTATATATGTATACACATATGTATGCAAGTAATAAATATACTATATACACATCTATGTGTGTATGTATATATGTATATATTGTATATTATATTGTACATACATATATTATATATGTGTGTATATCTATATATCTATCGATCTGTTTGTCTATATATGTATATATGTATATACATATGTATGTAGGTAATAAATAATATATACACATCTATGTGTGGATGTATATATAGTATATATTTTATTGTACATACACATATTGTATATATATGTGTGTATCTATCTGTCTGTCTGTATATGTATATATGTATACACGTATGTATGCAGGTAATATTTATAATGTATACACATCTATGTGTGTATGTATATATAGTATATAGTATAGTGTATATAGTATATAGTATAGTATATACAGTATGTATATATAGTATATATATAGTATATAGCAGGTAATATTTATAATGTATACATATCTATGTGTGTATGTATATATAGTATATTGTATATATGTGTGTGTATATCTATCTGTTGATCTGTCTGTATGTGTATATATGTATACACATATGTATGTAGGTAATATATATAATATATACACATCTATGTGTGTATATATATTGTATATTGTATTATACATGTATATATTGTATATATATGTGTGTGTATATCTATCAATCTGTCTGTCTGTATATGTATATATGTATACACATATGTGTATAGGTAATATATATAATATATACATCTATGTGTGTATGTATATATCTATGTTGTATTGTACATACATATATTGTATATATATGTGTGTATATCTATCTGTCTGTCTATCTATCTATCTATCTGTCTGTCTATCTAAATATCAGTAATCTCAGAGGGAAGCCACTCGGATGAAGGGAGAGCAGGAAAGACTTCTTGCAGAAGATGGGATTTTAGCTGGGCCATGAAGGAAGAAAAGGTAAGGAAACGAGCCGTCTCTTCACTTGAGGCAGGAGTGAAGGAGGAGATAGCGTGGAAGGCATCTGAGGGCTGGGAGCCAATGACGAGGATGGTCCTTGCCCACTGAGCAGTCAGTAAAGGCCAATTGTCATGGTGCCTAGGGATCCGTCAGTCACTTCCCCTGCTCTCACCCTCATCTAGACAAGTCCTGTATTTCCTAGTTCGCCGTCACACGCCTGATTGTCCCAGGGCTGAGTCTTACCATATTGTCCTGCCCTCCAGCCTTTGGTGAGCCTTAGGATTTCTCTCTTTCAAACTCTCCACCTCAGTCAGATGTATGTAGTCACCACCTGCTCCCAATTGCTCCAATTGCTGGAGTAAGAAACTAGCCCAAAGAGGAAAATGCTATAGTGTATAGAGTTGGTCTCTGAGTCACGAAGAGCTGGGTTTAAGCGTTGCATCTGTCATACCAGCTGTGTGACCATGGCGACTTTCTAAGACGATGGCAACTGACAAGTTAGTCATCAGAGCCAGTAAAGGGAATTTCCACACAAGGAGTTCCCTTCACTGGACAAGTCCTGGTCAAAAACCAAATCCAAACAAAACCATCAGCCCACAGATTCCCCTTGTTGTTGAGCAGCTGCCTACAAGGAGAAAGGGGTGGGTTCTGGTAGGGCTTGGTTACGCAGCAGAAAAGTGTGTCTTTGGGAGTTGAGTGTACCAGGACATTTCTCTTTTGTCTGTGTCTAATCATAGCTAGCATTGCTATAGTGCTTTAAGGTCTGCAAAGTGTTTTTACAAATGTCTGGGTGGTTTGCTGGCCTCTTTGGGGAATCTGATCAAAAGAACCAGGGTCAGACTCACTGCCCCCTGAGGCAGGCCCTGTAGCTGCCTCAAGACTACACTTGGAGCAGAGTTTCCTGAGTCAGTGGGGAAAAGGGGGAATGAATCCTTGTGACCCAGAGGAGGTGTTTAGCAAGGAGATCAGTTACCCTGAGTCGTTCTTACCGCCGTCTAATAGATCTCTTGCCAAGTCAATCACCACTCTGCAGACAGACTTCTACAGTAACCAGGCGGAGTGAAAGCATTTGTAGGGGGGAGTTTCTAGAAGGGCCTAATCAGGCCCTCCCAAGTCATGAGCAGGTATTCCCCTCCAGTTTGTGCCCCTAAAAGGAGTGAAAACTGAGTCCTCAGGCACAGCGGCAAAAGCACTGGATTTGGACCCAGAGGACCTGGGTTCAAAACTGCCCTCAGACCTTTCCTAACTATATGACCTTGGGCAAGTCACTTAACCTCTGCCTTTTTCAGTTTCCTTATATGTGTGCGGAATATCAAAGAATATCAAAATGATATTCTTATATGTGTATACATACGTGTGTAAAATGGGGATAATAATAGCGCCTCCTCCCAGGTTTGCTGTCAGATTCAAATGGGATTATAGGGCTTGCAAACATAAAGCACCATGTAATTGCTTATTATTACATGACCCTGGAGATGTCACTTGATTTCTGCAGCCTCAGATTCCTCATCTGTAAAATGAAGGGGCTGCACTAGATGATGCTGAAGGCCCCTTCCAGCTGGAAGATCCATGATTCTATGATTATTAGGAGTGGAATGATAATATCACAATCTGTGACTCCTCCCCACTTAAATGTATATGTCCATATCTTCTGTTTTTGTAGCATCTCCACTCCCAAATATATCCCCCCTGTCTTCCCTAGCGAGTGAAATAAGAATAATAATAAAAAGAAACAGTTGATCAGCATCAAAGGGCACAGCAGCTGAGTCTATCCGCACATGGGATATTTCACACCCATAGTCCCCTTCTCTGCAAAGAAGTGGGGGGAGCTTCTTGTTTCATTTCTTTGAAGGGAGCTTTGAAGTCAGCACTGGGGATACAAAGATATGAAGTAACACAGTCTATGTCTCAAAGGGTTTACATTCTCCTAGGATGAATATGATATAGATACAGATAAACATAATACAAAGTAAGTTGTGATAGGGGCAACGGATATGCAGAAAATTTGCTTTCTGAAAACCTGAGAAGGGAAAGAATGCTTTCACTTGTGGGATTCAAGGTGGGCTTCGTGAAGGAAGTAACACCTAGGCTGGCTCTTGAAGGAAGGTATGGGATTCTAAGAGGCAGAGGTGAGGAGGGAGTGCATTCTTGGCAGGGAGGACAGCCTAGGCAAAGGTGTAGCGATGGGAGATGGCACATCAATTTGTGGAACAGCATTTGTTTGAAGTATAAAGTGCTTCAGGGAAGTAAGATGAAATTAAGTCTGGAAAGATAAGTGGGACTCACATTGTGGAGGGATTTAAATGGCTGACTAAAAGGCTTGTATTTTATCCTAGCGGCGAAAGGAGTCACCACAGATTTTTGAGTAGGGGAGTGACATGTTCATACATGTCTCTTAAAAATACCAATTTAGTAGCTACATAGAGGATAGACTGGAGAGGGAAAAAACTGGAGGCACATAGTCCACTTATGAAGCTATTGCAACAATCCAGGTGAGAGTCAATGAGGTTTGTTTTAGGGTAGTGGCATTATGAATAAAAAAGAATGAGATAGATTGAAGAGACATGAAGTTAGAATCCATAAGACTTAAGATGATTGGCTATGAGTGGATAAGGGGAGGGAAGGATCAAAGGTGTCCCTTTAGATCTTGGCTAGATGGCTGGGAGGATAGTGGCATGAGGAACAGAAGTAGGGATATCATAGGAAGAGTTAGGGTGAGAAGAGGAAAGATTATAGGTTATTTTGGATGTGCCATGTTTGAGGTGCAAGATGAACAAGAGTTTGTTGGAGATAGAGGTCAGGAGCTCAAGGGGGAGTTTGGTAGCAGATATGTCAATTTGGAAGGGCAGCTAAGTGGACAGTGGATAGAGTACTGGGTCTGGAGTCAGGAAGACTCAGCTTCCTGAGTTCAAATCTGGCCTCAGACACTTACTAGTGTGACCCTGGGCAAGTCACTTAACCTATTTGCCTCACTATCTTCATCTGTAAAATGAGCTGGAAATGGAAATGGCAAACCATGTCTTTGCCAAGAAAGCCCCAAATGGGGTCACGAAGAGTTGGACATGACTGAAATGACTCACCAACATCAACAAAATGTCAATTTGGGAGCCATCTATATAAAGGTGACCATTAAATGCATGGGAGTGGATAAGATCACCAAGAAAGCAAGGGTAGCAAGAGGAGAAAAGAGAGCTTTGGAGGGACATTGCAACTCAGTGTGCAGGAAGAGAAGAATCAATCAGTAAAGGAGGCCAAGGCATGCTTAGACGGAGAAGACGAGACCTAGGAGAGAGCAGTGTCAGAAACCAGAGGGGAGAGAATATCTAGAACAGGGACACTTAACTTTCTTTCATATTTTGACCACTTTGGCAGTCTGGTGAAGGCTAAGGACCCCTTTCTCAGAAAAATGTTTTTAAATGTGTAAAATAAAATATATACAATTATAAAGGAAAACAATTATATAAAAATAAAGATATAATTTTTCTATCCATGTTCATAGACACCCTGTAATCTATCCATAGACCACTTAGAGGTCCGTGGACCTCTCCTTGATCTAAACAAGAAGGAAGAGGTCAAATAAAAAGAATGCTGCATGAAGGTCAAGGAAGATGAGGATTGATACCACCTGGTTCTGAATTATGAAAAAGCTGAGGTAGCCCTCTGAGACTAGGAGCCAAAAGAACTTATAGACCCTTCCTCCAAAAGCAAAGTAAACATATAAGAGCTGAAGACCAACAAAGGATAGCAGAGAGCAGCAGAGGATCTGTAAAGAGCCATCCAACTAAGTAGAACCAGAATATGGGCAGCACAGGACCTTGGAGAGCAGCCCATCTAGCAGATGGCATCATAGAGAAAAATCGCTTGTCAGTAGAGGAAAATAGCCTAGGGTTTGATGACATCAAGTGACTAGTAGATGACATCAAGACTTAACCCAAATGGCAAAAGAGGTCCAAAAATCCAATGAGGAGAAGAATGCCCTAAAAGGCAAAATTGGCCAAATGGAAAAGGAAGTCCAAAAGATTACTGAAGAAAATACTTCCTTAATAATTAGAATAGAGCAATTGGAAGCTAGTGACTTTATGAGAAATCAAGACACTGTAAAACAAATCCAAAAGAATGAAAAATTAGAAAACAATGTGAAATATCTCATTGGAAAAACAACTGACCTGGAAAATAGATCCAGGAGAGAGAATTTAAAAATTATTGGACTATCTGAAAGCCATGATCAAAAAAAGAGCCTAGACATCATCTTTCAAGAAATTATCCAGGAAAACTGCCCTGATATTTTAGAACCAGAGGGCAAAACAGAAATTGAAAGAATCCACCAATCTCCTCTTGAAAGAGATCCCCAAAGGAAAACTCCTAGGAATATTGTAACCAAATTCCAGAGTTCCCAGGTCAAGGAGAAAATATTACAAGCAGCCAGAAGGAAACAATTCAAGTGTTGTGGAAACACAATCAGGATAACACAAGATTTAGTAGCTTCTACACCAAGGGACCGCAGGGCATGGAATATAATATCTTGGAGGGCAAAGGAGATAGGATTACAACCACGAATCACCTACCCAGCAAAACTAAGTATAATTCTTCATGGGAAAAAATGGTCATTCAGTGAAATAGAGGACTTTCAAGAATTCTTGATGAAAAGACCAGAGCTGAAAACTTAGTAATGGTTACAGTTCTAGGAGGGTGAGTTTCCTTGGCTTCCCTATGCTTGTGCCCTTCTCTACATGTTATGTCTCCCACCAAAGGTATGAAACTTGGGGAAAATGATATTCTTATGTATGGGGTGGGGGAAAGAGGACTTTCCCTCTTCATTAATTTTGCTGAGTTCCATTAATGTGTCTTCTGCTTTGGAATAATGTGTCTTCTACTTGGTCCATTGCAGCTGTTTCGGGGAACTCAGAGATTTCTACTAAACACAATGCGAAAAGAAATTGACCTTTACTTGGTAGGCTTTAACACAATAAAGACCTTATGGCTTAATTGTAATTACCAATGAACATGTGAGGAGCAGGTCAAAGAAAGAGTTAGACCAGAGAGAGACAAGGATGCAATGGACTCTACTGAACAGGGCGTATACCCATGGTTTAGCCAATAGGGTAGTCAAAAGCTCAAGTGAAATGATCTTAAGGCCACAACAAGAGGAAGAGGACTGATAATCACATGAGTAGCTACTTATGGACACAACCAGTAACACCAGCATTTTGTTCCTCACATTTCAATGTGGGCATTGTCCCATGTTGGGATAATGGGGTTGCTCCACACAACAAGGTTGCTTATGGATGTGGAGAAGGGGTGGGGGATACCAGATAGGAGGTGGTGGCACATCTGGAGTAGTAACAAGAAAATAGATATTCCCCAAACTAGAGGTTTGCCCAACTACCATAGTATGTCCAACTACCATATGATTTTGAGTAGTTGACCCAAAATGTGCCTTGAACCCTCTGACTGGCATTTATCTGTGAAAACATTATAACTTATATGCAAGGGTTCATAACCTTTTTTTGTTTGTTTGTTTCATGAACCTCTTTGGCATTCACCTCATCCCGGAATAATGTTCTCTTTCAAATTAATAATTGAAGGAAATACTAAATTTCAGTTGGAGGCTAATGAAAATAATGTAATTTTTCCCTATCAGAGTTCACTGACCCCTTGAAATCTATCCATGAACTCTGGACCCTAGGTTAAGAACCCCTGCCATGGTAGAATATAAGCTCTCTGAGGGCAGGACTTATTTCTTTTTGTCTTTGTGTATCAAATGCCCAGCATGATGCCTGGTATATTGTCAGCACTTAGTAAATGTTTGTTGGATTGGATTTACTTGGTATTGTTTAAGTGCAGCAGTGTCTGCTGCGGGTGAATTAATTTCAAAAGAGCAGGTTGGAATTTAGCAGCTGCAAAATTTATGGTCTATAGAAGGGCCTGTTGGGACGATGGATCCATCTGGTATTGTGATTCAGGCTGTTTTTTGGACAATGCCTGCTGATCACAATGTCTGGTACGGTAGGGAATAGTGAAGTGGAACTTGGTGAAAAACAAATCCTCAGACACCTGGCATTGATTGAATTACTGAGTTCCTGCGGTTTGATGTGCAATGGGGTTTATATGCCACAGATTGTGGCTTTGTTTGTGAGCAGCTCCTTTCTTAAGATGGCAAAGCTTTTTTTTCTGCATTGGCCAGCTTTGGGGAGAAGCGTGCTCAGAGCCTGGATGACCCTGCACAGCAGGGTTGCATGTGTGCCTCAGTCTTCATGATGAACTATTTCTCTAGATTTGGGTATATCAAGATATGGATTGAGGTGAATTGTTTTCTCAGATGGTTAAATATTTCTTCAGCTTCTGGTGTCTGCTGGGAAGACCTACAGGACATCAGTAGAGGGGTCAACAAGATAGAGAACCCTAAGGATAAAGCATTAGTAGGTCCCCTAGAAAGGTAAAGGGCTGCTGTAAATGTTTTGAAAGAACGGGGGCTCCCATTGTCATTCAATTTCAACTTTGCATGGATCAATATGGATTCCTGGGAGCCAGTGAAAACTAGTTTGGTATGTCTTCAGCACCCCAGGATACACAGATGCTAAGATTCGGCTGGCTGAGAACCTGGGCATTGCCCCCTCCCCAGGTACTTGCTTGCTGATTCATTATTACTTTTTAGGCAACTCAGAAAATCCCCTAATTTCATTGGTTTAGACTACCCCATTGCCTTGCCTAATGGATGACAGAAATGACACTCATTAGTTTCACATCAACTCCTTGTCTAAAACTTTAAATAAGTCTGAATAGCTTGGGACCTTGGGTCATTGTGCCTACTCGCACTGGACTGTCCTTGGAGCTGAGGAGAGTGAGGGTGATACTCCCCTATGTTGTATATGTCCATGCTGTCTCCTCCATTGGAATGTTGGCTCCTTGAGGGCAGGGAAGGTCTCATTTTGATCTTTGAGTTCCCGAGGTCCAGCAGAGTGCCTGACACATAGTGGGTACTTAATAAATGTCTGCTCATTTACTTCTCTGAACCCTGGTGTTCCTTTTGCACTATTATGGAGACTACAAAGCGAAGGGAAGAGTTTTCATCTGCTTGGCAGCCTGCCCCAAGAGACATCTGGGAAAGACTCCAAGGAGCAGATGGTGCCACGTCCACCACTCATATGGTGAGTTACAAAGTGGCTGTGTTCCCTACATGCTGGGGAATTAGAGAAATTGAAGGGGAATTCAATTATAACTCCCCTGGAGATGGAGGAGATTTGTACCCTTTTGTTCATGGGTGCAGA
Organism: Vombatus ursinus; assembly: GCF_900497805.2. NCBI lineage: Eukaryota > Metazoa > Chordata > Mammalia > Diprotodontia > Vombatidae > Vombatus > Vombatus ursinus. Next base: position 2,279,004 of record NW_020955182.1, read on the forward strand.
GAAGGTTTTTACCATTTGATTCCTTTCTTTGCTATTTATACTGTTTTGTGTTTAACCAAATGCTTTGCTATAAGGGTTTATGTGTCTTTGCCTAGCAATAGAGTAATAATGCATCAAGTGTGGGCTCAGGCCATGGATTGAATAGTTATCGCTCCAAAACAGCCTTGCTAAACCTGGGAATAGCTAAAGGGGCATTACACTTATTTGGACCAGTGGGTGGATGGTCTCCTAGGTCACTGGACTCAACTAAAGGGAGTGCCTGGCTGTTGTTTGGACCACAACCAAGACAATGTAGAATCTCTGGAGTGTGTGCTTTGTCTGGGCCCGTAATGAATCCATTAAATTCAAAGAGATATCTTGGTCCACCACACCTGGGATCCATAATAACTAGGGATCCAACAGTTTTATATTATGAATTAGAAGCAAATGGGTCATGGGGATGGAGAGGAGTTACCAGGCCAGGAATGGTGGAAGATATGTTGCCTCACTTCCTTATAGTTTTCTAAAGTGTGGTGAAGTGGAGTGAATGATGGCAGTGGAGTCAGGATCTAGGTTTGAATCATAGGAACCTTGGGGATATGTGGCCTGACTTCCTCTTTCACAGATTAGGAAACTGAGGTTGAGAGGAGTTATTAACTTGCTCAAGGATACATACATAGTAATGGCAGAAATGAGATTTAAACCCAGGTCCTTGGATTATAACTCTAGTACTCTTTCCTTTACACAATACCTTGCAGACAATATTGTTGCTGATTGTCTCGACTTAAGAAAATGTTAATAATATAGAATCAACTTAAAAGAGTATTCTGTATACATTTTTTTCCCCTTGAGAGGTGAAACACCCCTTCCAGGCTGGGCTGATCATTGCTTATTAGGCAATACCTAATTGGCAGAAGAGGAGGTAAATTTCAAATAAAGAAGTGAATGAGTATAAACTGAAGAACAAAACTTGGTTGGCACTAGGGAATCTGTGAAATGCTTAAAATCCAAGGAGGCTGAGGACCTCGAGAAGCTCAGTTGTCAGAGGGGAAATTCAGGCTAAGAGATCCAAGCTGCATCAGGAGGCAAATTACAAGGAGAACCAAGGTGCAGACCATTTGTCTCGATCAGTCTCTGAAGAAGTTTCTGAAGTTCCCTTTCTCCCATGCCTACATGGTGACATGACAGTCAATTTCAATCACTTTATTTTAGGCTTAATTACTGGTTGGTTTTTATTAGAATTGACCAAAGTGAATCTCAAGGACTTTTTCACCAGTTTAGAGGGACTTGTCAAACCCAGAATTGAACCCAGTACTTATAGCAGAGGGTTTCCCAGTTCATGGCTGTAGGATTTTGAGGCATCACCATTTGGGGTAGAAATCTGTCCTGTTCTCAAAATGTCAAAGTCAGCTTCCTTTCTCCTCTTACAGCCCTTTATTAGCTGTAGAAGCACCACATTCTGGATCCCTGGAAGCAACCTGTCTATCCTAAGCACATTCTCTTGCCTCTATTGGGCTCAAAGGATGTATGGGGTGGGAAAGCTGAAATAATGTCCTAGTAGAACATGAAGCCCTTTGGGAAGCATGATCCCTTTAAGAGCTGGGCAGATAACACTTGTCTTAAGCAGACCCAGATGGTAAGGGTACAATTGACCCAGGGACCAACTTGCCCTATAAATAGCTAAAACCAGGGATTCCATGAGGCAGAGGTGAGGAGGTTGTATATTTCAGGTATGAGGGATAGTCAGTGCAAAGGCAAGAAGACAAGAGATGGAGGGTCACATGGGAGGAAGAGTAAGATGGCCAACTTTTCACCTGTTGTCTATAAGGGATATTTAAAACTAGAAATGATTTTTGGGGGGTTATCTTACATCCAACATTTTTTTACATCAATTAATTTTTGGGGAGTGTTCAATGTCTTGGGCTTTGTAGATATACCATTTTATCATCTGTAAATAGAAATATTTCAGTTTCTTCCTTGACAATGCTTATTTCTTCAGTTTCTCTTTCTTGCCTTATTGCTATAGCTAGTATTTCTAAAACTATGTCAATTGATGATAGACATCTCTATTTTTAATCCTATTTTTTTTTATAATGGGAATGTGTCTAATTTTTTTCTGTCGCATATAACATTAGTTCCTGGTTTAAAATAACTATGTTTCCTATATTAATAGTAAATCTTTCTATTTTGATATATTTTAGTGTTTTTTTAAAAACATAAATGATTATTATATTTTGTCCAAACCCTTCCTGTGTCTATTAATAGAATTAATATAATTTCTATGGCTTTCTTATTGATATGATTTGTTATATTGACTCTTTCCCTAATGTTAAACCATTTTTGCTTTCCTGATATATATACTACTTGATGATTATGAAAATTTAAACATATATTTCTATACATGATTTGCCAGTATTGGACTAAATATTTTTGCATCAATACTCACTAATGAAATGGGCCTAGAATTTTCTTTTTCTGCTTTATCTCTATCAGGTTTGGGGACCAGAACCACCATTAGTTCATACAAAAATTAGGTAGAATGCTGTCTTTATCCTTTAAAACAATTCATAAAATGTGGAGTTATTTATTTTTTATTCACAAGATAAAATTTACTTGTGAACCCACTTAATTACAGTGCCTTTTTATGAGATGAATGAAAAAGAAAGCCAATTTAATTATTCCTTTTGAATTTAAGTGTTCTGGAGCTCTTGTCAATTTGAGTTTGGGTATTCTATGCTTTAAAAAATATCTATCTATTTTCAGTTTTCAGTATTGTTGAGATATACCTGTGTATAGTGGTCTCAAATGGCTTTCTTAATTTATTTTGAATTCACTGTGATTTTGCATTTTTTATTTCTGATTTTGGTAATCTCATTATTCTTTCTCATTTTCAATTAAATTGAATTTAATAAAACCAACTCTGGCTTTGTTTAGCAATTCAAATGTTTTATTCTCTATCTTATTGATCTTCTCTTTGGTACTATTTTTTGTCTTTGCTCTTGGGATATTAATTTAATCATATTCTTGTTTTTTAAATTGCAGGCTCATTAATTTTATCTTTTCTTCTCTTGTTAATATGAACATTCAAGGCTATAAATTTGCCTTTGAGTATTGCTTTGGTTATATTGCCTAGATTTTGATGTTTTATTTATGGAGTTATTATCTTGAGGTAACCTGTTATTGTTTCTATAATTTGTTTTTTAGCCTAGGAACTATTCAATAAGTCACTTTAATATTTCCATGGAAGTCTGAATCTTTTGATCATATTTTCATTGATTACTTCTAATTTTACAGTATTGTGATTCTTAAGTGTAGAGTTTAAAATTTCTGCCTTTCTAAAGCTAAAACTTTTCTATCTATAACACAATCATTTTTTGTGAATGTTTCATGTCCAAGTGAAAAAACATGGTATATTTCTTTCTCTTTCTATTCTTCAAAGCACTCAGGACATAAATCAGAAGGACTATATAGGTCCCTGGTAGGGTGGACGACCCTTGGAGAGGGAAGGATAATTGTCTTGGTAATTATGGGTTCAGATTTGAAAGACAATAGATCTTGAGCCAGAAAAGACCCCAGAAGCCATCTAATATAGCCCCCACATTTTTTAAAAGGAGAAAATTGAGGCCCAGGGACATAAGTGGCTTATCTATAGTCACACAGGTATGAAAAGAGACAGGATTTGAACCTCTGTCCTCTAACTCCAGAATTATAGCTCTTCCTACTATACTATTGGGTGTGATGAGTCCTTTGTGGACTTTCTTTGTTGGGTTAAATAAATCTCTTCCTATTGTTATAAGAGCTGAGAGCCAATCAGATGTAGAGATTTAACTAGGAACAAGGTTCTGATGTTCTTAGGGAGGGCACTGGATGGGGACACAAAAGAGATTCCCAAGATTGAACCCAACCCATATTAACCCAGAGCTACAGTCCTGGGCTGTGGGTTCCAAGCATATTTACATTTTTGGACATTAGGTGAGTTCACAAAATCGAAGAATTTAGAGCAGGAAGGGACCTCAGTGACTAATGAGCCCAACTGACACAGAATAAGTTCCCACCATAACAAACCTGACAATGATCATCCGGCTGCTGATGGTTCCAGGGGACCTGGCTGCCACCTGGGGCCATCTGTTCCACTTTGGAGAAGCTCAAAATAGTAGAAAGTTTTTTTCTGAAACAAATCTAAATTTGCTTCTTTTCAACTTCCACTTACAGGTCCTGGCGCTGCCCTCTGGAGCTAGACAGAGGTATTCTAGTTGTTCTTCCACAAGGCAGTCCTTGAATACTCAAACAATGCTCTCCTCTTCTGCCCCCTAAGCCTTCTCTATCCTGGCCAGGCACTCCCTCCCCCAACCTGGTTCTTTCAACCATTCCTCCTCCAATGACATGGATGAAAGATCTCACCATCCTGGTTGCCCTCCCCTGGATGCTCTCTAGTTTATCAATATCTTTCTTACACTGCGCTGTCAAGAATTGAACATAAAAATAGGGACATGGTCTGTCTCCTCTTCCTCATTTCTTTGTTTGCTTGACAGTATCATTCAGTGGTTTAACTGATTTAGCAACTAGTTAATCACAATGACCAAACCTCTACTTTTCAAAGTCCTTAGCTTTGGGTGTTTTAAGGTCTGTTTGAAAATTTCTTCCTTTGATTCTTTCATGCTTGTAAACCATTCATGGGCTTCTAGTTTATTCTTGCTATTTATCTAAGCCAAAAAACTGTTCTGAAGCTTGGGTCTTTCTCCAGAAATTGCTCAAAGATGCCTTGACTTCAAATCGTTTGTTTTCAGAAAGAATGTGTAGCTTTGTTGGGAAATGGTTTCTGCGATCCATCCCTATGGTCTTCAAATTTAGATAGGCTGTATTCCAGTTTTTTCTTGTTCATTTCTAGTTTTTACATAAAATTCTGTGAGATCAAAAATTGTGTTTTTAAATTAGCAATGATTTGTATTCTACTTTAGCTAACATTTATATATGCCAAGCACTGTGCTAAGAGCTTTACAATTTTTACCTCATTTGATCTTGACAACAACCCTCAATCAATTGAATCAATCAAAAAGCAAGTATTAAGCACCTTCAATGTGCCAGGCACTGTGCTAAGCACTGGAGATACCAAAAGAAGCAAAAGATAGTTCCTGCCCTCAAGGAGCTTACAATCAAATGGAGGAGACAGCATACAAATAAATATATACAAAGCAAGCTGTAACAGGATAAATGTTGCTCTTGAGTCATTTCAGTCATGTCTGACTCTTCGTGACCTCATTTGGGGTTTTCTTGGTAAAGATACTAAAGTGGATTGCCATTTCCTTTTTCAGCACATTTTACAGATGAAGAACAGAGGCAAACGGGCTGAAGTGACTTGTCCAGGGTCACACAACTAGTGTGTGTCTGAGGCTGGATTTGAACTCATAAAGATGAGTCTTCCTGACTCCAGTCTATCCACTCCATCGCCTAGCTGCCACATTACAGGATAAATAGGAAATAATCAACAGAAGAAAGGCACTAGAATTAGGAGGGGTTGGGGAAAAGTTTTCCTGTAGAAGGTGGGAGTTTAGTTGGGACTTAAAGGAAGCCAGGAAGGTCAGTAATTGGAGGAGAGGTGAGAAAGTGTTGGGGGTGGAGGGGGACGACGATGACACAGCCAAAGAAAATGCCTGGAGCTGAGAGATGGAATGCCTTGTTTATAGAACAGCCAGGAGGCTAATGTCACTGGATAGAAGAGTACCTATTAGAGAATAAGGTGTTAGAAGATTGGAGAGGCAGGAGGGGGCTAGGCTATGAAGGGCTTTGAATGCCAAATAGAACATTTTGTATATGCTCCTGGAGGCAGTAGTGAGCCACTGGAGTTTATTGAGTAGCGGTGTGTGTGACATGATCAGACCTGTGCTTTAGGAAAATCCTGTGGGTATTATTATCCTCATTTTATAGATGAGGAAACCGAGGCAAACAGACATGAAGTGACTTGCTCAGTGTCGCACAGAGCTAGTAAGTGTGTGAGCACAGATTTGAACTTATTTCCTCTTGACTCCAAGTCTGGTGCTCTATCCATTGCACCACCTACTTACAGGATTTTCGCCTTGTTTTTGTAGTTCTGAAGTTTGGTGGTGATATGCTTGGATAAGTTGAATTGATGGTTTTTCCCAGTCAGCATTTTGTGAATCTTCTATGTTTGCAACACATCCCTCATTTGGGATATTTCTGGAGAAGTTTACATATGCAATTCCCAATCTCAGATATGGAACTCAAATTATTACTATTTTTCCACACTTTTCTGGAAGCCTGATTGTTCTCAGATTTCCTCTCCTTAATCTGTTCTGATCATCACTTTCATGTGTTGTTCCCCAACTGTGCTGTTTTTTCTGAATTTGGTTTTGTTTTCCACTTCTGATGTTTTTTTTGCCATTCTATACTCTAATATAATAATTCTGCCTTTCATTATTTCCATTGGTGTTTTTATGTTTTCAGTGCTGATTTCTAAACTGAGTTCCATCATCATCTTGTCCTAAGATTCTGTTGCTGTAACCAATCGATTTTGATTTTATTTCTGCTAATTCCATTTCTTCATTTAATTCCTTCAGTATGTTTATTAATTTTATTGTATCTACTTAGTAATTTCTTGTTTTATCTCAGATGCTTCTGTTGATGCTGTTCTAATACATCGTGCCTTTGATGCTTTTGATCTATGTTGATGTAATCCAGAATATACTTTTATTGCAATAGATTCCTTTTTTTGAGTTGCTCATTATTTTTAGGCTTGCTTTTAACATAGTTTGGAGGATTTGGGATAGTTTTGTTTCTTTTTTTAGCATTTCTATTGCTATTTGGAGAAGGATAATGGAGGAAGGAGGCTCCCTTGTGACATGACACCCGTATGTCTTCCTGGAAGTCCTAAAGCCACAGTCTTTAGAGGGATGCTTCCAACCCAGGCCACCCACTTTTCAGAATACAGTGATTGCTTCCAACTAAAATGCAGATTTTTTTCATCATTTTCTCATTTGTCTAATCCTAATGTAGCCTGTTGTCCATATCTTTGCTCCTCAGATTACCATACCACTAAGGAACCTGATTCCATTTAATCTAATCTTGAATTTGGCTTCCCTTCTCCTTCAGCTCATAATTAAAGCCCAGTGCTTAACACAGTGGTTGGCACATGGTAGGCACTTAACAAATGCTTATTGACTTGACTTGACTCCCATTTATATTGTGCTCTGTGATACAGAATGTGCTTTACATGTTATCTCAGTTAGTCCTCATAGCAACCCTATGAACTAGGTGGTGTCATTAGCCATTTTACAGGTGAGGAAGCTGGATCTGGGAGGGGTTCAGTGACGCGCCAGGCGGGCTCTCCCAGCTAGTACATGTCTGAGGCAATTTTTGAACTCTTATCATCTGGACTCCGAGTCTAGCATTATGGCCACTGGCCAAGCAACAGTCAATATATGTAATGACCTCCGACTTTTCTGAGCCCTTTCCTCACACCATGGCTGCAGAGATGAGCAATGCTAAGTAGCACCTTAATTATTTTTTTAAAATATAAAGTAAGTTTCTATTGATGTCTTCTGTTTCTTACATCATCATGACTATCCCCAGTGTCTTTCATCCTCCCCCTCCGAGAGAGCCATCCCATATAATCAATAGTATTTTTAAAAAATGTTTTATTTTTCCCCAATTACATGTAAAAACAATTTTTAACATTCATTCAAAAAATTTTTGAGTTCCAAATTCTCTCCTTCCCTCCTTCCCCTCCCCGTTCCCAGACAGCAAGCAATTTGATATAGGTTACACATGTAGCACCTTAATTCTTAATCTTCCTTAATGTTTGCACTTTCCCTTTGTTGATTATCTCGTTTGTTCTGCATGTATCTTATTTGTACAGAATTATTGGCTCCCTCATTAGATTGCAAGCTCCTTGAGAGCAGGCACTACTGCCTTTCTTTGTATCCCCAGCACTTAGTATCCCCTAGCACATAGTAGGTGCTCAATACATGTTTATTGACTATCTGACTAGCGCCTACCCACCTGTCCAGGAACCAGTCCAGCAATTCTACATGTTAAATTTGGGAGGGTGCTCTATTTTCCACACCAGAGCCAGGGTGGTTGTAATTTCCTTTGTATTCCGGTGGCTGTCATTGATTAATTTTCTGGGATTGGAGTCTGATCAGAGCGGGGGTGGGGAGAATAAGAAAGTATCAAACTGGGGTGCTGGCTTTGAACCCCGATTTTCATCTGTTCTTTGACATAGGCATAACTACATGGTTATGGCTAGACACACAGCTTCTCTATCACTCCAGGCTATACCTTGACCACGGGCTTCTAGATTCTGTTCTAGGCTCTGTGTGTATGTATACACTTGTTCTTGTTACTATTCTATGTGCCACAGCTTCTAGTTTAGACCCCCACTGTCTGTTGCTCCAAATACTTCAATAGCCTTCTGACAAGTCTCTCCCCATGCTCATCTATCCTCCATTCAGCTGCCAAGGGCTTTTTTTCAGAAGTGTAGACCTATCTGCATCATCTCCATCCTCAATGAACTTATATATCTTATATTTTTCTAGTAATTTACATGTTGTCTCTTCTACTGAAATGTATGCTCCCCAAGAGGAGGGACTGTGACTTTTGCCTTTCTTTGTATCCCTGGTCCTTAGTGCAGTGCCTGGCACATAGTAAGTCCTTAATAAATTCTTAGTGACTGACTGCATCATCAGCTGTTATATACTACCTACGGCCGCTGAGGCTGTGGGGCATTTTCTGCAGTACAGCCGGGCATAGAAGGTTCACATGCAAAAAAGCTCCCCCCCCCCCGTAGGCAGTAGCTCGGGGAGTAAATGATGACTACATCCCATTCCTGCTTATCTTTCAGGTGGTGATTCTTGGATTCTGTCGGCAACTCTGCCAGGGCTCCCTCATTCCTCTCTCTGGATGGATCTCCATGGTAACGGCCCAGCTCTGAACTCAGCTCAGTCTCAGCATGTCCCATCAACCCTGCCTGACGTTCCTGGCTGTGGCCACATGGCTAGCCTACTCTGACAGGCACAAAACACCTTTTTTAAAATTGTTTTTGTCTGGCTGCGCCCCCACCACAAATGTAATAGCTACAACCCCAGAGGGCATGATACTCCCCCCACCTCCTCGAGGCAGTGAAAGCTGACATAATAGCCCTGTAATAAATATCCGGGTGCTTCTCTCCCAGCTTAACTGGAACATATCCAAATCAAGATCATCACCCCACGGGTCTGGGTGGTGGCATGAAAAGATGCCATGCACTGACTCAGATAGAAGCCCGAGTGTGTTTCTCAGCTTCCAGACCAGTCAGAAAAATTTTCTGCCTGAGTGGAGGAGTTGCCAGGATTTTGAGCTCTGTGCCTTCGGCATCTCAGACTAGGATCTCACAGCTTTGCTACTCATGAGCTAAAGGTAGAGTTTGCCATTACCCACCCCTCCCCCCACCAGCCATGTAGATAATAGACCCCCAAAGGCAAGACCTCTTATGACTGAAGAGGACCCTCCCCCATGGAAAAATGCAAAAAGTTTGTCTCAGAGATTGGTAGCATAGTACCCTTGGCATTGGCGACACTATGTCCCCAAGGAAAACTCACATGACAAGGGACACATATCTTAGCTCTATCTGGTATTCTGAATCTGGGTTTGCGAGGGCGCTTTCCAAATAGCAGCAGTGATGACCATTCTCCCTTTGCATCAGTGGACTGGCTAATGGAAGATCCATTGGGAATGAGGGAGTGGAACAACTTCCTGGGGCCATTGGCTGCAAACTGCTTTGCCTTCCCACACTAACACTTTTTTCATTAACTCTCCCTTCACCCAATCTCCTGAAATCTCTCAAGACTTTCAGTGGCCTCTTTCTACCAAGAAATATTCCAAAAACTTGAGATGCTTCACCATATCCCTGCTGACCATGGCAACTTTGATCCTGGGTGACTTTTAGTCAATATTCAGTTCCCATAGAGCCTGGTCATTTCTGCCCTCCATTGGTATTTCCCATTTCCAAATTAACTTACTTTCATAGAGCTAGTTGGTTTGCCCATTCGCAAAAGAGGCCAATGCCTTCCTATAGCTGCCTTGTGTGTTCCTAAAAGATCAAATATGGCTGGGTCCAGTTTATCTATTTAGAGTTCTCCATGTGGAGCACTTGGTTCAATCCAATCCCAGTTTCCTACCTTACTTTTCAAAGCTTGGGCATATGGGATAGCTAGACAGGGTATTGGCAAGGTAGCATGAAGGCTACCTTTATATAGAGGCATTACTTCATCAGGACATGTAGGAGCTTCCAACGAGATGGCAAAGTGAAAAATTGCTATTGGCTCCCCACTATGTTTTACAGTCTAAAAGCTCAAGTGATCCCCCAGTTCTGGGTCTCACGTTTCAGTTTTCACATAACAGTGACTTCAGTGGTTCCAGGGAAAGAAAATGGTGCTAAAGAACTGGGTGTGGTCATTCACCAAGGGCCTTCACCAGTCACTCTAAAGTCTATTATAACCCAGAGGCTCCTCTTGGAAGTAATTTAACTATATTTCTCTATTCCTCAGCAGATCAAAGTTGATAAATTAAATTCTCATGGGTAAATAGTACAAAGCAGGCAAGAGACTGAGGAAATAAGCAAAAGAAAAACTCCTAATGCAATGAAGAAATATTGTAGAGTATTCAAGTATGAAAACACCAGGATGAGACTCTAGATATGAATAATTCAACAATAACTACAACTAGAATCCCCAAAGAAAGAAGAGAATAGTCAGAGGAACATTGGGAGTCATTGGAAGTCTTAATAAAAGAACTGAAGGAAGAGATAAAGAGAATAGACCCCTCAGAGAAGAGGCAGGAAGGCTTTAGAAAAGCAGCAGACATACTACAAAAATGAATGGAGGAAATACAGCCCAAAAATTCAATGATATAAGAAATATTAGAGAGAAGTCAAAAGATAGCAAAAATTGTAAGGACCTATGAGACATCTGCTATCAAAAACAAGTGATCTGGAAAAAAGGCTGTGGAGACAGAATCTAAGAATCATTAGTCTCCAGAAGAGCTGGATGAAACAATCAAAAACTAAATACTATGTTTCAAGAAATGATAAAAGAAAATTTCCCAGAAATATTTGAACCAGAGGACAAAATGCCAATTGATAGAATCCATCAGTCACCACAAGAGAAAAAAAACACAAGAATATCATACCCAGAAGTGTGATTGCCAAATTTCAGGGCTCACATAGGTTAAAGAAAAAAATATTTCAGGTGGCTAGGAAGACAGGTCACATACCAAGGTAACCAAATCAGAATTATGTGGGAATATGTATCAGTTACATAAAAGGAAAATTTTTAAATTGGAATAAGTGATATTAAAAGCAAAGAAATTGATCAAACATTTCTTAAACACCCACTCAATGCCAACCACTGTGATAGACAATGGGAATAGAAAGACAAAATTGAGACATTTACTGTCCTCCCAAAACTTATAGTCTATAAGGAAAGATAACATATATAAATATAGGTGCCTATATGATATAGACTCTATTTTTATGAGGGGAGGGGACTCACAGCTGGAGAGATCAGAGAAAAGTTCATGCAGAAGAAGGTGAGAAGAGCATGTTTTCTAGGCATGGCAGATGGCCAGCGTAAAGGAATGGAGACAGGCGATGGAGCATCTTGTAAGAAGTACAGTAAGAAGAACAAGTATGATGGACCAGAAAGTGCACAAAAGAGGACTGATGTACAACACAATGGGAAAGGTAGTTTGGGACCAGGCTATGAAGTACATTAAATACTAAACAGGGGAGTTTCTGCTAGAGGTTGCTGAGTAACATAGACCTGTGCCTTAGGAAAATTACTTTGAGAGTTGGGCAAAGGATGGATTGGAAAAGGAAACGAGGCAGAGAGACCAATTAGGAAGCTATTGCAGTAGGAAAATGGCTTACACTGAACAATAATTTGTCCTGCAAGGTTGAACATAATTCTGCAGGAGAAAAATTGACTTTAATATGGTTGGATGATTTCTAAAGAATTTCAGTTTAAAAAAAAACAATTGGGCAGAGTTTTCTAAAGATAAACAGAAGACAAAAGAATCTTGAAAAAGATAAATAAATGTGAACATTTTTAAAGGGCTAGGTTATGGTTAAGTGCTTACATTTAAAAAGGGGAAGAAGAGATTATTGTCCCTCTAGAGTCCCACTATCTCTAAAATTCTGTGAGAACAGAGAGATACAAGTTATGGGTCTGAGTATTCAAAAAATGGAAAATCTCCCTTAGGGAAGGAGAGGAATAGCGAGGACCTTATTCTCTTCTAACTGGAGAGCTACAAGAGTTGACTTTTAAAGCAGGCAAGTAGGGACTCAAAAGGACCAGGGCTCTTATGAGTCCATTTTCATGTGGGTTGGGAAAAGGAAGGTTTTTAAAAAAAGATCATAGTGCTAAAAGTACACTTGGGTAAAGTAGGGAACTGAACTGGAACAAGGTAGGGGCTGAGGGTGATTTGAAAAAGGGAAAAGGGATTGTCTCAAGTAAAATACTGCAGTTACAGAGCATTGATTCCTAAAGAGGGAAGAATGCAGAAGATGAAGGAATTTGTGTCTGGACAGATAGAGTAGAGGAGGAGACTCAAATTGGATTGAATGAATTGCTAATTTTATTTTTTTTCATACTTAAAAAAAGAGAGAAAAGAATGGGGCTGCTGAAAGAGGAGATATCATAACAGGATTTGATGGAAAGGAAAAGCAAACAAACTTAAGGATCATAACTGAATGCAGAATGGAATGGACTTTCCCATAAAATGGAAGAGGGTGGCAGAATGGATTAGAAAGCAAACCCCAGTAACTTGCTGTATAAGGATGAGCAACTATCCTCATAAGCTCCTTTCGAATAGGGCTGAAAACTTAGGAAATTGTCCTGTTAGTATGTCTCATTGCAAGCTAAGTCCTGACGCAGTCTAGAAAGTGTTGAATGCTCAACTTTGGAGCTCCAGGATCTGCTTGTTTGCAGTTTCATCTTTGCCCAGATTGTGGTATAATAGATGCTTCCAATGTAATCATTCTTGTCTAGACTGGTCCACCTTCTACCACACTTTACCCTTTACCTTCTCATGAAAACTGCGTACGGTAGAGTAGAGTATAATTATGTAGCCTGGGGAAAGGAATTCTTTCCAATGAAGAAGGCTGACTTTGAGAAATAGGTGCCATTATTGAAAAAGATCTTCGAGGATCAAAGAGTTTGAACTGCACAGGACTTTAGAGGCCACCTAATCTAACCTCCTCATGTTACAAAAGAGAGGCCCGAGGCCCGAGGCCCAGCAAAGCAGCAACTTCCTCATGGCAAACAGAGCCAGGCACTCAAAGGAGTGCGGGACCCAGTTCTCATAAGTAATGACCTCATCGGCCTTTTGAGTCTGCAAACCAAAGACAGATCCAAAGGAATTATTTTCTAGGGTGGTTTAACTGCTGTGTAAGCTCAGGCAACAAGATTTGTGCATCACCGTTGTGTCATGCAAATTCCTGTGTCAAATTCCAGGGCCATGACAGGAGATGGGGGCAGTACTGGGTATGCTCTCATCACTCCTAAAGCCTGAAAAATTTGTAGCTTCACTACTACAGCCTAAGACTTCAATGAGTGGGTAATCTCATTCTAGGACATGTTCGCCCAAAGTCATCTGACTTCTTTGCACAAGGAGTGGGCTCCCTCTTTGGAGATGGAGTTCATATCTAATGGGCTGCCGCATAGATTATCCTGCCTATATGTTCACCATGGGGAAGGGCAGGCAGAACCTTTGGCTCTGCCACGATGAGTTTAGAGCAAGGCATGTCCCCTTATGGACTACTAGGCCACTAGGGATTTTTGTTGGCCCTGGGCCCAGCATGATGGATGTTGCTATGTTCAATCATGTAGGGTCTGTGTCTTAGTCAGTGCTCCAGTTGGGAAGCTTAAAGGATACTTACACCTTTTCCTCAGGTCACATAATCTGGATCCACAGTGACCCTGAACTGGCTTATGGATCTGCCCTGTCCCAGAATGATTTTGCTATCATAGTTGTGGTAGAGATTCTCAAAAGGATAGCTCTCCTGCTACTGTTCGAGAAACCCTAATGCCACAAGAGGCACTACACTGGTTTGGTTTGTTTTTTTTTTTCCAGAATATATTCCAGCAAAGTGGCCTTTTTACATATCCCATCTCTGACTGAAGGCCGAAGGTCCCTTGACACCTCTGGGTAGCTCTTCAAGACAAGGTATAGCCTTCCACTGCTTCTGATCATCAGACAAAGAGTCAAACCAAACAGAGCAATTGAACACTGGAACAATATGCCTGTGATGTTCTGTGTAGAAAGTCTCAAGGTTTGGAGTCTCTCAGGAAAGTTGGTTATCAAGTACTTAGGCCAGGGATCCACTTAGTAGCTTCTATGGCGAGTCAAAAGAGATCACTGAATTTTTGTTTGGACTTCAGGATTCCAAATCCATGGCACATAGAAGGCTCTTATTGTACACTTGTTGGTTGATGGATGGATGATTGGGATGGCATATCTGTCCTCTTCCTTGAACATTCATCCAAAACATTCCATTTTCCCCCACCTGAAATTATGGATTATAGAAGAATAATGGCATTGCTGGCTGCAATTAGGAGGTCAGGGTAATATATCCATGAGGCAGGAAGGCAGTAGCTATTGCCAATAAGACAAACACGAGTCTATGCTTGTGGGCAACAAATGAAAGTATAGATGACTTGACCTTCTAGGCCGTCTAGGCTGGTCCTACCACAGTAGTTGAGGTGTATGTTTTGGAAGCTGGAAGAATAAGCAAGAGACTGGATATTGGGTCAGCTCTGTCCCTGTGCCACCTTGAACAAGTTGTATGACCTTTCTGGGTCTCGGTTTCTTCACCTGTAAAATGTGAAGGGGTTGGATTAGATGCCCTCTGATGTCCCATCGAGCTCTAAAGTTATGATTATATGGTTTTTAATTCAACTCTGTGGAATCTGGTTAATGAGTGAATTTCCCTAGGTGTTGGTGTTTGGATTTCCCTGTGTTATGTGTCCCTGAGGTCTTAAGGGCAGAATACAGCAAAGTCTCAACAGTGATAACTCTACCTTTCCTGTTTTATTTTTTTTTCTCATGTGCCTATTCCAGAGGCTGTGGGACCCTGGTGGTCAGATGTCTTGGGACTCCTACAACTTAATAATTCAAACCAGCAAATTTAATTCAACACTTTTTTTTGGTTATGCCCTTTATCTTAGTGAAGGTTGTGTGGGGATTGGTGATGAGGATGTGCTGTGTTAATCAATGCTAGATTTGTTTCAACTAAAAGATCCTTCTATGTCTTTCTTTTTTCTTTTTTCAATTGTGGCAGTTTGAAGGCAACAATGTGATGTAGCCACTAAAAACATCTAAGATAATATTAGGCTCCTTAATAGAGGAAGGTGACAGTCTTCCTGCTGATGTCCTGATTAGATCTCATCTACAGTAGTGGAACCCACTCTAGGAATGGGCCACAGTTTAGGAAAGACATTGACAACTGAGCATGTCCAAAAGGTAAAATAAGAACGTCAAGGAGACTTAAAAACGAACTGAAAGAAGTGAGGATGTTTAGTAGGGAGAAGAGATGCCTGGAGTGGAATTTGATCACTGTGATCACACATATTGGAGGGCCGTCATGGAGAAGAGGAATTCGAATGATTTTGTTTGACTGCAAAGGGCAGAACTAGCAGCAATAGGTGGACGTTACAAAGGGACAGATTTTGATCTATATGGCGGGGTGGAGGGGAACTCCCTGGTGATTAAAATTATAGAAAAGTAGCATGGGGTGCCTCAGGAAGGAATGAGTTCCCCATCTTGGAAGCCTTCAAGATGTATTTGGATGTCAGGTATACAGTAGAAGAGTAGGTACCAGTTCTACAATATGTAGAGGTGTATGTATCAGTAAAGGGTATGTGTGTCCCCATATGGGTTTGTCTAAGTGCAGCTTATAGGGAGACTGAGAGCAAACTCAGCAATCTTACCCATACCTCTTCAAGGGAAACTTTGATTCCTGCCTGGAAGGGAGGAACAGGGACCGTAGGGACAGCCACTGCTCTCTTCAGAGAGAGGGGTACCATATTAGAATTATATCCAACTCCCTGAATATGGCCAGGTTAGGGGAAATTATTTTTCTTAGGTTCAGGCTGCACTCTAAGTCACTATCCTTTAAAGGTGCCACCCCATAGACAGTGATCCTATGAGAATCAACCTCAAGTGAAGCATAAAATTAGGGAGATGTATGCTCACTCAAGGTATTTACTAGTGTGATGGAGGATAGTGTCCTACACTTAGTCCAGATGACAGTGGCATTCATGACAGATGGTGAAGCCCTCCAGATGCTCCTGTTTTCAGAATAACATTGTGTTGATTCCACCATGTTCTGTAATGCCATGAAGTCTCTGCGATGAGATCTGAAGTCACAAAAAAGTCACTAAAAAAGAAATTAGCCGTTACAATCGACACGGGAAAAACAAAATAGATAAAGAATGCCTATTATGACATGCCATTGGAGGAATAGTCCATTGGGTTATTTTATCAGTACAAATCTCTTGGAGAGGTACAACAAATAAGTAATGGGATGGGTCCAGAGTTGAGTAGAAGAAGAGATTGGGCTGGATTGTGTTGAGAAAATTATGTAGTACTTTCAATAAACAAACAGCTTGACATTGTGGATAGAGCATTGGACCAGGAGTCAGGAAAACCTGCATTCAAATTCTGCCTGTTACATTAACTAGCTGTTTTGCATTGGACAAGTCTCTAAACATTCATAAGCTTTTTTCCTTATCTGCAAAATACAGTACCTACAGTGTCTACTTCACATGGTTGTTGCAAAGCTTAAATAGGATAATGTATGCAAAAACACCTTGGAAATCTTAGAAGGCTATAGCAATGTCGGCTAAAATAAATGATACCAAGCTACCCCAAAGCCCATTTTACAAACCAGTATTCTCCCAAGGATGCTGTATGATTGCAAATTATAGGACACAATGATGACATAAGAATTCATACTACAGATGACTGAAAAAACAATGCAAGGATGAATAGCAAATTGCAGCACATTGCCAGGAATAACTGCTGTGTGAGAAGTGGTGTGAAAGCTTCAAGAGAAATGCAGCATAGTAGAATGGAAAGACGAACGTGAGTTCAACTCTTACTTTAGTCATGTAGTACCTATGTGACCTTCAACAGGGCATTTAACTTCTCTGGGCCTCAGTTTTCTAATCTTCAATGAGGAGTTCAGATTATGTGGATTTTGAGGTCCCTTCCAGCTCTAAATCTATCATCTAAATATGTCTAAAAAAGAGAGGTGGGCTAGTCATGTAGGAAGAGTGAGGAAGAATAGACAGCCCACATGCTACAATGACATTCCTACATGACTACATGTAATACAGGAGTGACTTTTGTGTTAAAGACTTTCCTAAGACTGGCACAAAGGACCCATGTATACATATGGGTAAAGTCTTATTTCTTTGGCTCATTGCCCCCACCCAGATAATCTGGAAACCTCACTGTCTGACACCAATCAGGGTGTGGCCTCCAATTCTTCTTGCAAGCAAATGGTTCACCAGGTTCCAATAATCAACTGGCTTATTTTTTAGGGCAAATAAAATATTGGGTTTAAGTTGAGCTCATGGAAAATGAGGTCATTTGTTTGTAGACAATGGTCCCCTGTATCACTCTAGTCATTCTTATGCCATGGCTGAGCTCCCAAATGATGTTATCTTTGGTGTCATTCTTTAATATGTCTCCTCAGACCCTGTGGCCATTCCCCATTGGTGTGGCCCTCCATGATTTTTTGGCCATCTGTGCAGTTCCCCACAGTTCCCAGTAGGTGGCGTTGAGCCAGTATGTGGGTGTCCCAGGCCCATTGTTATTCCCTGCTACGGCTTCTCTCCTGTGTTGCCCATCTCTCCATTTCTCCCAGGCAGAAGTTACTTCTGTCAGTATAAGAGATATTCCAGAGCTCTCTTATCATAGTGGAGATACTTGGCCTTCCTCCAGTTTTTAATACAGTGCCAAGCAAAGGAACTTAGTGCAGATTTCTCCTTTGTACTGGAGTTTTGTTAGCTTCATGGCAGTGGTCAGAAGCCCACTGCCCACACCTTGGGATTTCCAAGCATCCCCAATATCAGTTTGGAGCAGTGTGCTTCCACAATAATTGGCTGCCCTTTGTTCCTTTGCATGCATCAACATACCTCTTACCTGCACCAAGACCTGCCAAGGGTGTCAATATAGAGGTTTGTCCTCCCCCTAAAATCATCCCTTAGGACCCTATGAGTCTCTCTGGGGTGAACTGAATGGACTTATTCAAATTATCAGGGATTGCTTCGCTAGAATCCCAGGAAACATCATAGAATTACATCTGGTAGGGAACTTAAGGGTCATCTAGGTCAAATCCCCTTACTTTAGAGACTAGGAAACTGAGGCCAGAAGAGGGTTAGTGACTTGCTCAAATTCTCCCATGCACAGATAAGTAGCAGAACTGGCGTTGAATCCAACTGCATTGACTCCAAATTCAGAGGCCTTTCCATTGTACCACAGTGATTTCACTCTCTAGACTCCTTTCCCCCCTCCTCACCATCTGCCTGGCCCTCTCATGGGTGCCCTTCCATCCTACCCACCCCCTTCTAGCTCCCCTTTAGGTATTATCTTCTTGGTTCAATTGTAAGCTCCTTAAGGGCAGGGTCTGTCTGTCTTGTTTGTATTTGTATCTCTAGTGTTTAGCACAGTGCCTGGCACATAGCACTCAATACATTTATATATCATATTCTCTCTCCATCTCTCTTTCTCTCTCCATCTCTCCTCTTCTCTTCTCTTCCCCCCTCCCGTAGTAGTCAGTATTCCATCCTAAGCTCCTAATGGGCAGGGACGGTCTTGACTTTCTTTGTTTCTCCAGTGCCTGGAACACCGTGAGTGCTCAAAAAATGCGTATTGACCAATTGACTATACTGCACTGCTTCTATTCATTATTATTATTATTTTCCCATGAGTGAAATTAATTTAGTATTGAGCCAAGGAGCTCAGCTTGTTAGAAGCTTCCCATTGATTGAAAGCAAGTTGTCCCTGAATGTCCTGCAGCAATGAGTTCCATCCTTGGAATGGCCTCCACCTTTTGGGCTGATGGTCCTCGAGACTCAGACACCAGCCCATCAGCCTTTGCCCAGAAGTGATCATTGAGAAGGCCTGCCACTAACCCAGTTGCTCCACAACAAGCTTCACACATTCTCACTATCCCAAGCCACTGGGCAGATTACCCAAGGGATGGGAAAGGACAAAACCCAAGGGCCCACTGGGGTTATCCAACCCTGTCCTTGAGGTGTATCTTCCAGGAAAAACAAGCTCTCAATCTCAGCATTGACAAAGTGGTTCATTTGTAATAGCTGAGCCCTCTTGTGCTCCATCAGTCAGCAATTATTTATTGAGCCCCTAATGAATGCAAATCACTGTAGGACACATGTTCCCTTGTCCTGAAGGAGCACCGTCTGATGGGGGACATGAAATGGATATGCAGGGGCATGTGTCCTAAATGGCAAATAAATAAGACAAATGGACAGTGATGTAGAAAGTAGGAGAAGGAAGAGACCTCTAGTTGGGATGAGTAGAGAAGGGTTGAGGTCAACCTGGGCCTTAAAAGATGAATAGGCTTGAGATAAGGGAAGACTAATGAGCTAGCAATTCCAGACAAGGGGAGCATCACTAGCGAAGTCCTGGAGATGGGAAGATGCAAGACTTTTTTTTGAAGATGGGTGGTCAGGGGGGAGGAACAGAAATCACTTTCACTTCCTTCCTTGCAATGGGCTCACATTAAGCCATGGCACTGGTTTGAGCAGCTGATCTGTGGAGTACAGTGGGGGAGAGATTTGATCTCCCTGTGCAGGTGCCAAGGAGCCTGGTTGTAACAAGATGCCACAAGTGGCCTCTGTCAATATGCTTTATTAGGCTACATCATCAAGGGAAAATCAATAGAGTGGAAAGGAAGGAGCTGGAGACAGCAGAGGGGGGAAGGAAGTGGCGCAGGGCATCAAAGGCCGACGCCTAGCTGGAAGGGAATGAGCTTTTGGACAGTGCGGGTGGCATCATGGGGGTACAATCTGCCTGATTTTCTTTGCATCTGCCCAGGTCTTAGCTCACTGATATCCCCTACGGGGCTCCAGCTGTTTCCACCTTCTTTCTGTTTCCGGATTCTCCATTGCCAGCTGGCTCTGGGAAAAGATATGTTTTTATCCCTGGAAAGGACCTGAAAAGTATGGTCCAACTGCCTCGTTTTAAACAGAGGCCAGAGAAGTCAAGCAACCTGTCCAAAGTCAGACAGATAGATTCTAAGCACTAAGTAGGTCAATGAGGATGCAAGTGGGGATTCAAACCCAGGTTCTTTGACTCCAAATCAGTGCTCAATTCTAAGATTTCATTGGCAAAGGAAACTCCCATGTGAGGAATCTCCTTCTACTCCTGCAGATACCACCTCATCAATAGTATAGACTCTTCCTCAGACTTGCATTTCAAAAGGATTTATTCATATGCATCATGAAGTAACACAGAGTAATAAAATTACAGTGAAAGAACAGTCATAGGATTAAAGTAATCTTATACACAAATATATTAGTAACTAGATCTCATTTCTATCAATTCCTCTGACTTTTTTTGCCTAACCCTTTGTCAGAATCTCTCATGAGGGAGGTGGTGTGGTGAGGTACATAGAGTGGAAAGAGTGTTAAACAGGACCTGAGTTCAAATCCTAGTTTTGCCATTTTACTACCTGTGTGACCTTGGGCAAGTTATTGAACCTCTCTGGGCCTCAGTTTCCTCATTTGTAAAATAAGGGGTTGGACTAGGAAAGATCTAGGAACCCCTAAATCAGGGCCCCACACCAAGAACCCCTTCTACTATCTCCTAGTGCTCTTGGCACGCCCTTGCCTCAGGTAACGGGACCCCAAAGCTCACTTCTTCAACTCCTCAGCCTCATGTGAATAATAATAACCCATTATTGTCAAATTAATAATGTATTACAACATATTAATACCAATATACTCTTGTGGTAGATTAATAATTAATTGTAATACATAATATAATAATAACTAGTCTTTTTATTGTGCTGTAAGGTTTTAAAAGTGTACATGTACTGTCTCATTTGATCCTGATGACAACCCTGTGAGATAGGCACTACTATTATCTCCATTTTACAGATGGAGAAACTGAGACTGAGGGAAACTAAGAAACTTTCCAAGAGTCACACAGGTAGTAAGTGTCTGAGGCAGGTTTTGAACTCAGATTTTTCTGCCTCCAAGTCTAGCCCTCTCTGCAGCACATCCCAGATCCCAGGGCAAGTAATGAACAAGTACCAATGGAGCTCTTGCCACCACATGGCCTTTTGATGGAAACAGTGCCAATGGGCATATATCTGGGCATCTCGATGGACGTGCTGGGGGCCTATCAAAGCACAACCAGGTTTGGTAGCCATGCTTCTTCTACCGGCCCAGGTCACCCTTTTCCTTCTCCTTTTCCCTTTTCTCCCTATTTTATACTCTCTCTGTCTCTCTGTCTTTCTCTCTGTCTCTCTCTCTCATTCAAGTGGGCATAGGACTGAATAAAAATAGTAACTGAGGTTTCTATGGTGCTTTAAGATTTCCAAAGGGTTTTACATACTATATTAGGTTATTTAAGCCTCTTTCTCTCCTTTTCTGTCTACTTTTTCTCCTTATTTTTCTTTCCTTCTCCCTTCTTTTCCCTTTTCCTCTCCCACTTCTCTCCTCTCCTTTCTCTCCTCTCTCCCCCACTCCCCCCTCTTTTTCCTTCCCTTCCCCCCTCTTTCCCTCCTCTTCTCTCCCCCTCCTCCTTTTCCCCCTCTCCATCACCCTTCCCTCTCATTCTCCCTCCTCCTCTCCTTTACCTTCTCTCTCCTCCCCCTTCCCTCCCACTCTCCCTCCTCCTCCTCTCCTTCCCTCCTCTATCCCCCTCCCCTCCCTCTTCTTTGTCCCCTTCTCCTCCCTTTTCCCTCCTTCTCTCTCTCCTTCTTTCCCTTTTCTCTTTCTCCCTCTCCTTTCCCTCTCCCTCTCCCTCCTCCTTCCCTTCTCCCCTCTCTCCTTTTCCCCTCCCTCCCACTCTCCCTCCTCCTCCTCTTCCCCCTCCCCCCCTCTTTTTTGTCCCGTTGTCCCCCTATTTCCGTCCTCCTCCCTCTTCTTCCTTTACTTCCCCCCTCCATTCCCTCTCACTCTCCCTTCTTCTCCTCTTCCTCCCTCTCTCCTTCCCCCTTTCCTCCCACTGTCCCTCCTTCTCCTCCTCCCCTTCCCCCCTCTCCACTCCCTTCTGCAAGACCCAGAGGCTAGTTTCAGAATTCTAAAAAGGAAGTTTGGAGATAACTTTGATTTACAGAAGCTTAGTGTTTGTTCAGTTAGCATTATTTGTAAATATTTTTTTTCCTTTGGAGCTTGAAAATTGTTTCTTTCTCATGCTCCATTTAACACACATTTACTCTGTCACATTTGTGTACCACTTTAAAGTTTACAAAGTGCTTTTCTCATTACAGCCCTGTGAGGTAGATAAGGTATTATTTTTTAAAGGAAATTTTTATTGATATCTTTTTTAAATGTCACATACATTTCCCAAAGGATCTTTTCCTTCACCACCCTAGACAGTCAGCCCTTATAACAAAAGCAAAGAGAGAACCTAACCAAAATAGACAAAAAGTCTGCTATTATATGCAATGTTCCACACCCATAATTCCCCACCTTTGAAAAGAAGTGGCAGAGATATCTTTAAAAATGGTTTTCTTGAGGGCTAAGATTGGTCTCTATATTCTGGCAGCATTCAGTTCAACTGAGTGCAGCTCATGTGCAGACCAATGAAGGTTATGTATGGCCACACGGGTTATCTAAATGTGACTCCCAGGAAAACATTGAAAGATATCTCTTGAATTTTGCACACCTCTCTCCAAGAGAGACTTTGATTCCTAACTGGAGGGGACCATGAGAAAAGTCGCAAGGCAGGCTGTTCTGTTCTGCTCTGAGAGAGAGAGAGAGGTCCTAGACCAGAATGATATCTAACTGCCTCCTTAAATATTCCATGTGCATAGCAATCATGCTAGCATATGCTTCACCCCCCTCCCCCAGATTCAAGCCTCTTTCATGGTCACTATCACTTAAAGGGGAAGGGGTAACCTTCTTCTGCATAGTCATGACTCCTCCCCAAATGTTAGTTGCAGGAAAGATCATGATAAATAGTGACTTGCGATTAAACTCATTTATCCAACCAGAAATTAGAGAAGTTCTACAGATTAGAAAACACCAAGAAATACACAGAGCAAATGAACTCTCCCGTTGTAAGTGAGATGTCTCACCCAAGGGGAAATTTCCCAAAGTCTGCAGGGAGACAAGTTGGAAATCAGAGACATGGTAGGGTGCCATCTCATCTACATGTCTGCCTATTCCCAAAGTCTTTTCTTTCTCTCTCCACTTAGTCCTGAAGAGGATCTTCTCTTGATGCAGGAATGAAGAATGTGTCTTTTTCCAAAGCTGTCCACCACTTCTGTCCCTTTTTCCAGGTACCTGCTATTAAATCATTATCCTCTCCACCAATGAAGAGAATCTTATGCAAGTGCTCTAGGCTCAAATACCTGGGTCACAAATACTTTGTTTGTTCTTTTTTTTTGTATTTTCATTCTATATTCTTTTTTTCCCATTTTCTATTTCTATATTCATTTTCCTTGATATCAAGTCTGAACAACAATGAAAATAGGGAAAAAAGAACAAACAAAATTGTTTTATATGTTGTTTTCCTGATTTTGCTTATTTTACTTTGTAATGTACTTTGTAATGGTTCATAAGTAGTCATCACATTCTTTTTCTTTATTGTGCAGTATTATTCATTATATCAATATATCATAATTTGTTTAGCCATTCCTTAATTGATAGGCATCACTTTGTTTTCTTTTAAAAATTTTTTTGCTTCTACAAAAAGTGCTATTATAAATATTTTATACATAAATAAATATGGAATATGTGTCTTTTCTTTTAAAGGTGTAGGTAGTGGACTGTTATTGATATTTTACAGATGAGAAAGCTGAGGCTCAGGGACATTAACCAACTTGCCCAGTGCCACACAGCTAGTACATGCCAGGGTTGGCACTGGCAATTTAGCCCTTCTGACTCAGTCAGGCAGTCAACAAGCATTTATTAAATGCCTACTATATTCCAGGCACTGTTCTAACACTGGAGATGCAAAGACAGGGAATAGATAGTCCCTTTTGCTAAAATCTGGAATAACTCTATCTTCAGCATCTCTTTAGTCTACAAGTCTCATAACTCCATTTAAAAATGAAGTGAAGTTAATCAGATATGACTAATCATCCTTAATGAGGCCATACTATTTCTTTATGAGCATTACTTCTTTTGGAGATATTCATCAATCCTCCTCTGACAAATGCATTCTATGATTTTGCCAGGATTTGAAGTCAAGCTCCCTGGCTTTCTCTCTTCAAAGACCAGAACAAGTCCCATTGTCTTCATGAGGTGTTTTTCTTCCATGGATGTTTTTTCACTATTACCTACTTTTAACCTCCCATTGTACTTTGCCTAAGTCACAACACCTCTGGAGCATAATGTTCAGCTCTGGGAGCCACTTTTAGGAAGGATGTTTATTGATAATCTGGACAGCTCCCCTTACAAGCACTCGGGCTCAAAAGGCAATCCATTGAAAAGGAACAGGTTGGTGAAGAACTTCGATTTCACCACATATGAAGACTGGTTGAAAGAAAATAACATTTAACCTGGAGAAGAGAAACTTAGGAGGGGAAACTTGATAGTTTGGTCTACAAGAATTTTAAGGACTTTGGAAGAAGGATTACAAGCTAATAACAATAGATGGAAACAACAAAGGCAAATTGAGGTTTGAAGTTAGGGGAAAAAATCTGATTAATCAGAGTCACCAGAAAATAGAATGGGCTGCCATAGGAACTTGTGGATTCCTCTTCATTGGAGGTTTTTAAGCAGAGGCCAGAAAAATGCTTGTCAAAGATGGTGTAATGGGGATTCTTTGTGGGGTATGGGTTGTACTATCTGGTTGCCAAGGTTCCTTCTGGCTCTAAAATTCAGTGATTTTGTGGTTCTGTCTTCCTTTGCTTCTTCCCTTCTCTCCCAATTTAATTCTTCTTTCCTCCTGATTTGCATAATCTTCAAAAATCAGCAGATGCATCAATGCTGTCTCTTTAAGAAACTGGGTCCTAAAAATAATCCTGACATGATTTGTGTTAGCATTTCATTAAGGGTAGGTGTAAAGATAGTTAATGAGTAATTATCAGATTCTCCAAAGAAGACTGGGAGTGTAACTGAGAACCAAGCTTTGTGTGCTGTAGTCCCACTCACACCTACACCGTGACTCACTGACATACACCCACACACAATTATAACTCTGCTCTCCATCAGGAAAACAGCACACATGGACCCCCCACACTCATTCGCCTGCATACACACACACACACACACACACACACACACACACACACACACACACCCATCAGAGTCACGGAGGCTGTGGGAGAGATTTATTCCAGTAATAAGCTCCGTACAGCCCAGCCAGGCAATAAAAAAAATAAGGAGAGGAAACTTTATTAATTATATATCTTACACATAATGAAACATAATATTTAATTTAAATAATTGCAGGCGTCTGCTTTGATCCTCTGATATGTTTTCCCGTGGCAAATGGCCTCTTCTTTCCCCCACTGCCCTGTTGAGTTGATCCGTCATCAGCCCAGGCTGTCCCTTTCTCAGGATCTCATCCCAAAAGATGATGAAAGTCTTTATGGGAGATTCCCATAAAGCAGGGCCGGCAGTCAGTTGACTGGATTTTTAATAGGAAAATTCAGAGGAAGTCTTGTGTTTTGTCTTTTTTTAAAAGAAGTCTGTTTGTTAAAGTGTTGCTTATAAAGTCCAGCGCCTGAGTCAGAGCCCTCGGAACAGACAGACTTGTTCAGGCAGGCTCTCAGTGCAGACATATTCTCCCCTCCCCTCTTTTATTAATACATTTTAAGCCCTGCCCATTAAATCAGAGGCTCTTCTAGATTGCAGGACCCCCTTGGGATCTGTTAGTGTTCTTTGGTTCTGCCTAGTAGCAGCCCCTGTTATTCTTCATCTTGGGTTTTTGCCTTCCTGAACGCAGAAAGGTAGACTGGAAATGTCTAAGGAAGGAGTGTGCTGGTAAATGTTTTACAACCAGCTCTTCAGAAATACTTTTAATGTTTCATCTGCATTCTTAATATTTTCTCCTGGAGACAATCAACGACATAATACATTCAACCTTGATTTGTAGCATTTGCTGATTTTTGATGGGTAAATGCTCACAATGACAATTTAACACTCAGCTCTATCAATGAATTAGCATGAATTAGCTCTGGAAAGGATCTTGGTTTCAGAAGGAGATAGTCATAGGCTTTTTGCAGAGACCCACTCTTTCTGTCTCTCACCTCCACACCTTTGCACCAGCAGCACTCCTCCCCATGTGCTTCCTACCTGGCCTTCCTTCTTCATTTCCATGAATTGAAAATAAGAGAATTTGTCTTTAAAATTGGTTAAGTTTGTGTCTTATACTCTAGAGGAGCCCTGTTCCTTTCTCCTCTTTCTCAAGAAAATCTGTCAGCAGACTGGACTGGGAGGAGGGCAAAGGAATATGGTGGGTATAGTCCCAGACCTGCCTTTGAATCTTTGAATCTCAACTCTTCTATAAACTAGACCTTCTAAGCTGTGGTTTCTTCATTTGTGAAGTGGGGAGGGGGTTGCATTACATCAGGGATGGGAACCTGCAGCCTCAAGGCCACATGTGGTCCTCTAGATCCTCAAGTGTGGCCCTTCTACTGAATCCAACTTTGTTTTTTGAAGTTTGAATTCAGTGAAAGGGAGGCACTTGAGGACCTAGAGGGCCAAATGTGGCCTCGAGGCTGCAGGTCCCCACCCCTGTACTAGATGATACTTGAGGTGTCAAGGTCTAGATCCTATGATAGCTGATGAACACCACTGGAGGGGCCTGAGAGGTGGGCTGAGAGGGGCAGGACACAGGGGAATTATAAGGGTCAATTCCATTTCCTCCCGCCAAGGTTCACCTGTAAGTGTGAGTGTGAGTGCACCAACGTTATCTGCAGTAAAAGGGGCATATAAAGAAAATGAATGCCCTATTCTCTAGTCTAGATTGTGAGCTACTGGAGCTCCTGTGGATCAGAATATTAGAGACCAATTACTCCAACCCCCTCATTTTACAGATAAGGAAACCGAGACTCAGGTAAGTTAAGTGACTTTCACACAGTAATATGGACACGAAGTAGGGAACAGGTGGCTGAGCTCAGGTTTGTACTTTGGTCCACTGATTTTTCTTTCTACTCCACGATGACTAAGTATAACCCTAGCCAGGCCCCCACCTACTCCCCTCCCTGGTCAATAACTTGAAAAAGGGGTGTGTGTGTGTGTGTGTGTGTGTGTGTGTGTGTGTGTGTATGCGCGTGCACACATTGGACAGTGAATCAGAAGATCAGGCTTTGAGTCCTGATGCCGCCATCTTAACTTTGTGCCCTTGTGCAAATCTCTGAGGCTCAGTTTTCTCTTCTGACAAGGGACAGAGCACTACTACTTGCCAGGTGGACTCTCTGCCTCAGTTTTCTCACCTGTAGAATGGGGATGATAATAGCACCCACCTGACAGTGTGGTTGTGAGAATCAAAGGAGGTAAGACTCTACAAGGTGTCCCCAAAATCTTGGTGCAGTTGTCAGCTTTTCTGAATGTAAAGCACTTTGCAAATATGCTGTCAGGATTAGCTAATACTTCCCTTACAGAATTGTCCTGGGGCTCAAATAGGCTCACATGTGCAAAAGGTGATGATGAAGAGCTGGCTTTGGCCTCAGGAATACCAGGGTTCAAGTTTTGCCTTTGAAAACCATCCTCAGGCATCCGTTGGGCAGCTGGTGGTGCAGCTTGTAGAGCGCTGGGCCTGGAATCGGAAAGACCAGGGTTCAAATCCAGTCTCAGATCCTTAATAGCTGTGTGACCCTCTTTGTGCCTCAGTTTCCTCATCTGTAAAATAGGGAACTCATGATAGCACCTACCTCACAGGGTTGTTGTGAGGATTAAACGAGATAATAATTGTAAAATACTTAGCCCAATACCTGGCACGTAGTAAGTGCTATATAAATGTCGGCTATTATTATTATGTAAATGTTAGCTGTTAGCTATTATTATCCTGGTTGTATGACCGTGGGAAAGTCATCAACCTTTCAAAGCCTAAGACCACAAGTTATGTATTCCCTATCTGTACCGGTGAAATCCCTGACCTGGGTCAAAAACAAAAGACTTCATAACTATGGAGTGCTGTATGTATATGAGTCATTATTTTTAAGGAGACTTTCTTAAGCAGATCCTCACCGGCCCAGGACTCCCAGTTCTCCAAGGATGGAACAGTGTCTTAATAGGTTAAATCTTCAGGTGAGAATCCTTCTGAACCCTACCTCTGTCCCTGGGCACTTTTTACCATCATACCTGTCAGCTTTCTTCTGTCTCCCCAAATTGAGGGTGAGGGGATGGGAGGATGCCCCCCACACCTCCAGTTTCCTTCCTGGCTTCCCCAACTCCAAATTGTGCTTTCCTCAGAGACCCCAGAATTCTCACTGGAAGCCCTTCCCCCCTCTCTTGATTATAGGGCTTCTACTGACCTTCAAAAGGAGGGGTCCTGTCTCCTTCAGCTTTCTCTGACTCTTTCCTGTCTCAAGGCCTGAAACCCCATAAAAAGCCACTTTACTCCAATCGATAGACTGTCTCTTTAACAAGGCTGCCATCCGCCTGGGCTGGGGGCTGAGATAATATTATGCACACACACACAGTCGAACCTCTCGGCCTTCCTGGCAATGGTGTTGGGGATCCTTGATGGAAACATTTGCTTTCCAGAATGATCCATGGAGCTTCCTCAGCAGAATTTTTGCTTTTTATGAGAATGTATATGACTCCCTAAAGAAGCCTTGCAGAAGAAAGAGGTCGGAAGGGGATGCACAAGGAAGAGAGGAGAGGGAGAGAGCTGAGCATAACCCTGAAAGTTCAGATACTGTTAAACACTTCGATTCCATTGTTTCTGGCAGCTGGGCTATTTCCTCCTACCAGAATCAGAGTGCACTAATCAATGTTTCCCCATGAACCTTCCATTTGCATGTTTCTCTCTCTCTCTCTCTCTCTCTCTCTCTCCCTCCTCTTCTCTCTCCCCCTCTCTTCCTCTCTCTCTCTCCTTTCTTTTTCTCCTCCCATATATATGTATATATGTATATGTATGTATATATAGACAAGGTAGGCTCTGTGTGTGTATATGTGTGTGTGTGGGGGGCACGTGGGTATGTGTGTGTGTGTGTGGGGGTGTGTGGATGTGTGGGTGTATACCTACCCAGAAACAGAACTACATTGAAATCGCTCCATACTTAAGTTTGTTTACTTAAAACAAAAGAAAAAGAAAAAACAAAGAAAAGAAAAAAAACACACCCTAATAAATAGCCCATAGGATACACCCACAGCCCCTACCCAAGACACACACATCCTCGCAGATCCACCAGCCCTCATTTTCCTGTTCAAATGGCCAGTGCTTCCTTGCATACTCAAACACCAAGAAAGGTGCTCGTCCTCCAGAGATTCAGAACCAGAGATTCAAACTTCTTTCCCAGAGGCATCTGCCAAACGTATTCCACTGGGTTGGGTAGAAACTGCCCGGTCCACTTCAGAATCATGACTTCCCCATATTTCTAGCCCTGTGCTAATGGAACAATAAGAAGACAGTGTTTGTATAGAGCACTCAGACTTGCAAAGTGATGTGTATTATCTCAATAACCCTGTGAGGCAGTTGCTTTTGTTATCTCCATCTTACCTATGAAGAAGCTGCAGTTTGGGAGTGAAAAGGATCTGGGTTCAAACCCTGACTCAGCCCCTCCCTAAGGGGTCTAGGGCAAGACACTTAATCTAACTGGGCCTCAGTTTCCTCATCTGTAACATGAAGGGGTTGGACTAGATGACCTCTAAGGTCTCTTCCATCTCTGACCTGTGTCCTCTAAGACAACTCCAATCAACCTGAACCAGAAGCCAGTTAGTCATCCAGTGCTGCAGTGGAAAGAAGGCAATATTTGGGGTCAGAAGATCTGAGTTCAAGTTTTGCTTCTGTCTCTTACAACCTGTGTGACTTTGAAGAAGTTACCACCTTTCTGGGCCTCAGTTTCTTTAGAATGAGTGTATTGGACCAGATGACCTCCAAGGTCCCTTTTAGTTCTGAAACTCCAGTCCTAACCTCAGAATTCAGAGCTCCCCCTCTGTGGGGATCAGCCATGAAGGCAAGGAGCAGGCTTCAGGCTGAGGAAAAGGAGGGAAGGAAGGAAGCTGGGGGGCCACACAAAGTCAGCGGGTGGAAACCCTAGTAACTGGAAGTGTTTTCCCTCTTATGCATGTAAGCCCAGGGGTGTGTTCGAGCGCACGCATGCACACACACACACACACACACACACTCACATACACTCATACACACATGCACATACACACACACACACCCAACATCCCAATCTCTATTCTATACAAGGTTCATCTATGCCCTGGTGGGGTAACATCGTGTGTTTCTCTACTGCCAAATTGCAGACACATTTATTTTTCTGGATTCTGTGTTTATTAAAAGCTTGGCCTGACCAGTGAGGAGAGAAGAAAAGGGAATTGTTCAGCAGCCAGGATTCCGAGGCCGCCCTATCTCCCCACTGCACAGAATGCCCTCCTGTGGGCCGTGTTTATACGGCAGGAGCTGGCCTACAGTGGCCTGTTTGTGCTGGGAACTTTGATTCTCCCCAAGGCAAACAGACAGATCCGCCTCTCCTCCTTGACCCTTTCTTACATTCCTCTCAGGCTTTGGAGTCAAAGATTCTTATGGCTTAGAGCTTTTAGGATATTTATTTAAGAGTTTTCATTAAAAAGGATCTTAGGATCAAAGATTTAGTCCTGGAAGGGACCTTACACTCTCTGAG
Organism: Vombatus ursinus; assembly: GCF_900497805.2. Taxonomy (NCBI): domain Eukaryota; kingdom Metazoa; phylum Chordata; class Mammalia; order Diprotodontia; family Vombatidae; genus Vombatus; species Vombatus ursinus. The sequence continues at coordinate 2,309,989 of NW_020955182.1, forward strand.
TCCGACCCTCTCATCTTCACAGACGAGGACAGTGAAAACCACAGTGGTTAAGAGACCTGTTCAAGGTGGAGGAAGTATAACAAAGGAAGTATTTGAACTCAGGATCTCTGACTCCAAACCCAGTACGCTTCCCACTGAACCACTTGGCTCTCATTTTGGGTTGGTAAGTGAAGGCAGCATGGAGGACCTTTCCATTTTTAAAGCGAAGTACTAGACAAAGACTTTTGATAGCAGCTCCTGACCTGGGTTGCCAGAGTCCAAAGGTAGATTTGGTGGGAGGCCCAAGTGGTGCTATGGATCAGCTAGGTGATGCAGTAGATAGAGAGCCAGGCCTAGAGTCAGGAGGACCTGAGTTCAAATATGACCTTGGACACTTACTGGCTATGTGACCTTAGGTAAGTCACTTAACCCTGTTTGCCTCAGTTTCCTCATCTGTCAAATGAGGTGGAGAAGGAAATGGCAAACTGCTCTAGTATCTTTGTCAAGAAAACCCCAAATGGGGTTACAAAGAGTCAGATATGACTGAAATGATTGAACAGCAACCACCAAGAGATGCAGTGGACCGTGTTGGATTTGGAGTCAGGACATTCAGAGTTGAATGTTCAGTCTGTTACTCCCTGTGTGACCTTGGGCAAGTCTCTTCACCCCTCTGTGCCTCACTGTCCTCATCTGTAAAATGAGGGGGTTGAACGCAATGACCAGTGAGGTCCCTTCCAGCTCTAAAGTTGTAATCATCCTCTGACTTCATGAAATAAAAGTTAGTCTGGGAGCAGAGTTGGTGGGTTTTGTGATCTGATCTCACTCAAAGCCTTTTGGTATAAAGAACACGCTTTGAGTTTGCCTCCCTGGCCAATGGAAAGAACTTTTGTGTATTTCCTGCTCCGATTTTTCCAAACATCGACTCTCTGAGGATTCTGTACACATCCTTCCCTTCCATTTCTGGAGCTGGTAGGTGGGTGGATTTCTGCTGCTTCGAAGTTCAGAGAATTCTGAGCTCAAGGGGGCTTAGTGATTGGTCCTTTGGGATACAACCAGTGAGTATCAGAGCCAAGACTGGAACCCGTCTCCAGCTAAGTCCTGGTTTGCCACTCTTTCCACTATATTAGTCTGATTCTCAAAGAGTGTAGATCTCTGATCCTTGGGAAAGGAAGCTTGAGATCTGAGCTGTTGCTCTCTGTCTCTGTTCTCTCTCTCTCTATACATCTGTCTCTCTCCTTAGAGACAGGGAGACCTGACCTCAATCCTTGCCTCTGATATCTATGTTGCCCTTGACTTCACAGTATCTCAGTGCTCTAGAAAACAAGGTACTTACCCTTTTTTTTTTAATGTGTCAGATCTCTTTGGCAGGAAGGTAAAATCCATATACCCCTTCTTAGAATGAAGTTTTTAAAAACACAAAATAAAATACATAGGATTACAAAGGAAACTAATTATATGGAAATTAAGATGCATTTCCCCCCTCATTTGAGAAAATCTATCTACAAACCCCTTGGGGTCTGTAGCCCCCAGGTGAAGAAACCCTACTCTGAAGCTGTAAGTTGTAGCTGGTAACAACCTTCATTTGTAAAAAAAAAAAAAAAAAAAAAAAAAAAAAAAAAAAAAAGGTGTTTCATCAGGGAGTTTCCTACAGGAAAGGGGAAGGAAAAGGAAGGAAACAAGAATTTATTAAACCCCTACTATGTACCAGACACTATGCTAAGTGCTTTAAAATATTATCTCATTCGATCCTCACAACAATCATCTGAGGTTGGTGCTATTATTATCCCCATTTTACAGTTGAGGAAACTGAGGCAAGAAGAGGTTAAGTGATTTTTTTTCCAGAGTCGCACAACTAGTAAGTGTTTGAGGCTGCATTTGAACTGAAGTGTTCCTGATCCCAGCGTTCATAACTTAAAATTGCACTAAAACTTTTGGGACACACTGTATTAATGAAAGCACAGGTCCAATCCTGTTCATTCTCTATCAAACAGTGGGGGGTTTTGTGAGTAAATTGGTAAAAGACCATAGAATTTTGTTTTCTTTGAGCTCTTTATCCTTCCTAAGTTCTTCTCTTGGGTCCCCAGAGCTTTTCTTGGGGGTCAATTTGGGCGATGGGAACAGAAGTGACTGATTTCCACATAGGCTCTTGAGTCTGGGAGAAGGAGGGCCGTCTCACCAGGGGACTGAAGGAGGATGCCCAGTTTCCAAGGGCAGATTTCCAGCTGTTTGTTTACACACTGGCTGTGCCCCAGCTCTCTCCACCCACCACAGCCATCAAATCGCAGCCTTTGGGTCCTGATCTGAAATAATGCCCATGGGCTAAGGAGAGACTCCAGTTAATAAGCTCCCTGGGTAGCCTGGCCTCCCTCACTTTCCTGCCATTACCACAAGTGCCTGAACCAAACATCACTTGTAGAACTGTTCTTTTACCTCCAGGCCTGTAAGCTGGGCTCTCCAGTAGGGTGCTGCCTCTTGTTACATTAGTCACAGATTTTATAGATGGAACAGACCATCAAGGTCATCTAATCCAATTCCTCATTTTCCAACTGGGAATCACCAGGGCGAGTGGGGCAAGGGCTGGATTGTCAGGAAGACCTGGGTTCAAACTCTTTGTGATTCTGGGAAAGTCATATAATGTTTCTAAGCCTCAGTTTACTTAGAAAGCAGCATCTGCCGCACTGAATTTTTAGGAGGATCAAATGAGGCAATTAACTTTGTCAATTTGACAATTTGTTTTGTATCCTTGAAGTGCTAAGTGAATGTTAGCTATTATTATTACTATGCAAGGAAAATGAAGTCCAAAAAAGGTTTTAAAAAAAAGCTAGCTCCAAATCACACAGGTAGGCATGGGAAAGGTAGAATTTGAACTCAGGTCCTTTGGCCCCAAATCAACACTTCCTACAACACCACAATACAATTTAATGGCTAACAGCTAGCATTTATAGAACACCTACTGTGTGCCAGGCACTGTGCTAAATGCTTTACAATTATCAACTTATTTGATTCTTACAACCACCCTCGGAGGTAGGTCTTCTTATTATCCCTGTTTTATAGTTGAGGGAACTGAGGCAAACAGAGATTAAGTAATTCACCCGAAGTCATACAACTAGTAAATATCTGAGGCTGGATTTGAACTCAGGTCTTCCTGACTTCAGGCCAAGCAGAAAACACATTGTTTTATAAAGTTGGGTTTTTTTTGATTAGATTAAGTGATTATAAGATTTTCTCAAAATTCTTTTTGCATTGTGATTGTGGTTTAATCCATTTCAGTTGTCTTATGGGACTAGGAGATTTCTACAGAATCAATCAATAAACATTTATTAAGTGCCTACTATGTGCCAGGCACTGTGCTAAGTGCTGGGAGTAAACTAAGCAATGATACTAAGAGCAATAGGACTTTATCAGGGGTATCAGCAGGACATATCACCTCAACCAAGGGAAGACACTTAGTTCATGGGACACCAGGGGTGATGATGTGAGGAAGACTGAGAGGAAAGAAGTAGGCTAAGGACAAATGGACATCATGGCTACTGTAGAAACAAGGCTCCAAGAGGGTCGGGGCAGGGCAGAATATAGCCACCATTTTGAGGGTGGGGAGGATGGAGAAGGGAAACTAGGCTTTGGGTGAGATGACTTCAGCGTCGTGATAGGAGAAGAAAGAGGATTGAAAGTCATGAAAGAGGCATCCTCTGGACCTACTGATCACGTTATGCCAGACTTTCATTACTTCTCCCCAGTTCGGTGCTGATGTACCTGGATCACTCCAGCTGCATCAAGGATTTTTAACCTGAGGTTTACAGACTTCTCTCCACCTCCTTCCGCACAAAGGGATCCATGGTTAGATTTCAGAGAGTGTAAGAGCTTGGATAGAGGGGAAAAAAGACATCATTATTTTTACCAACCTCTCATTTAAACTTAGAATTGCCTTCAGTTGTGAATATAATCAACAAAATATTCTGATGAGGGTCCATCAGCATCACCAGACTGCCAGATCCATAACATTAAAAAAGAAAGAACAGGTGAAGATCTCTTGTATTCCATGGCTGGTCCTGATGGAAGAGAGCTACGTGCTTTACAGGCTGTGGTTGGGCCTCTCTCAGTCCCATCCAATTGATTCCCCACCTCTGATGTTGTAGGCAAGTAGGTCCCATTCCATTAGGAAGCTGAAAGTTTCCAGCAAGGACAATTCTAGATATGTGCATATTCTAGAGAAGTGGTAGGACAGGGATACCCACAGGAAGGAGGGGACTGTCTACAATGGAGACTACCTTTTTCAAAAAGAGTAAAATACAGAGATCATTCTGGTCCACTGTACTTTTCTTTAATTTTATATTTATTATCATCCCATTCAATCTATAATTGACATAATTTTTGAATTTTCTGAAGATAATTTTTCTCTCACAATTTACAAACACTGGTTACTTATTACTTGTTACTTCCATGCACCAACTCATCTTTGTTCCAGTGAAATTTCAATGTTTCTGCCCTCAGTTCAGGTCCTGAGTCCTTCTTATTCAAATTTGCATCATATTTCATAAATTATTTGGGGGCATTATAATTTTGTAGCATTCAGTTTTGATAGTTTCATGGTTGTTCTTTTCACTTGCATTGGAATCATTGTGTCTTTTTTCCCTTTGATTCTACTTACCCTACTTCACATTAATTCATATGTCTTCCTTTATGTGCTTTTCTTTCCTCATCCCATTCACTTTTTCTTAAAGTTCAATAGTATCCTATTACATTCATGTTCCATAACTCTGTTAGCCAGTCTCCAATCAATGGACATCCATTTTGTTTATAGTTCTTGGGCACTACAAAAATGCTACTGTAAACATTTTGGTGTACATAATGGCTTTATTTATTTTTTAATCATTGGCCTCCTTGGGGTAGATATGTATCTAGCAGTGGAAACATTCAGTCAAAAAATATGTACACTGTAACAGCTTTTTTCACATAATTACAAATGTTTTCCATAATTGTTAGATCCATTAACAGCTCTAACAACAATTCATTAGTGTGTCCGTCTTTCCACGACCCCTCCAACATTGACCATTCCCAACTTTTGTCATCTTCACCAATTTGCTGAATGTGAAGTGAAAACTCAGAATTTTATGATTTGCATTTCTATTCAATTCCACACACTACTATGAATAATTTGATGCTCACCAATCTTTTTTCTTGGAGAAAATATTCATGAGACTCCAAAAACCAATTTTGCTGCTTCATTTATTGTGGAGATAGGGCAGGCCTATGCCTACCACTTCTTTGGTATCTCTAATAGCTTCTAGAACAGAAATGGCAGATGGTAAGGACTTAGGTTACTTTCCTTCTCAGGGGGTTAAAGCAGTCCATTAATTTTATTTTGGAGATTTTCCGGGAGAATTCCAGGTGTGGCCAATGAGCCAAAAAAAAAAAATTGACCCTTTGGGGTCAGGCTCTAGGACTGAATCTGGTTCACGTGGTCTTTGGTGTTATGTCTTTCACAGAATCTTGCAAGATTTTTTTTTAATTGTGAAAAACTGTTTATTATATATGGTCCAGGCTAGCTGGGACATGGCAATATTTTTGGCAGCACCCAATGCATCATAGTCTGGGGCATCATCGTTCTCCCTTTGGTGAAGAAAGAAGCTTTTCTTCATTAGACCAAATCAGTGAACTGACCTTGGCCATTTCCATGTCAAACAGATTCTTTATAGCCTGCCTGACCTGGAGCTTATTTGCTTTGACATTCACAATTAAGAACAGATACCTACTGTCCTCAGTCTTCTTCACAGTTGACTCAATAGTCAGGGGAAAGTTGATGATGGAATCACGACCAAATTTGCTCCTTCTTGGGGTACTTTTCTGAGGACTCCTGGGCTGTTTGTGAACCTGAAGCGTCTTGGGTCACCAGAGGGTTGTTGCTTGTCCTTTTATTTGGAAGAGGACCAATGACATCATGGGTTGATGTCTTGACTTGTGCATGAATTGGATTTAAGTAAGGGAGAACTGCATGAAGTCATCAGCCTCACTCTCTCCGTCTGAGTCATTGAAGTCCAGTGACAGGGCAAAAGTCAGGAGGACCAGTGACCAGCGATGGTCTAGGACGCAGTAGATGAGCTTGGCATCTTGAATGTTTGACCAAGCTCGAAGCACTCCACAGCACCTGCTTCAGCCACCTTCATGGTTGTTGGAATAAATTGTTCTCTTCCACCCATTCAATCAGTGGAAGTCTCCACGTGCTCTGGGTAGACATTCCCCTCACTCACCAATGGGTGTGATGCCTATGGGTTATCCTCAACCTGGGCTAGCCCATCTGCTCAGAGAGTTTACATGGGTGTGGCCACTGTGCAAGCTCCTGGGAACCACTGGTGAGAGTTGGGTGACAGGTGGACACCAAAGGTGAATGAGTAGTCCTGAAAAGGGCTTGGTAAGCCCTCATTCCAGAGGTGCTAGTCTTCCCTGAAAACCCATACACCACCACCAGAGACCGGGGAACAGTTGAATCTCCTCTTCATGGCTGTGGGAACCACAACTGTTCTTCATACACAATATCCCATCTCCTATCCCTGCGACTTCCCGTTCAAACTGAGCGACATGAAGCTCCTACACGAGCCTTTCCTCCAATTATTAGCTCCTCTCCTCTTCCTCCTCTCCCCTCCCCCACCAAAAATATTACCTTGCATTCATCTTGTATAGAAGCAGCACAGTGGAGTGAATAGGTAGGAAGACTTGGGTACAAGTCCTATCTCTGATGCATATTGGCTGTATGATCCTGACCTCTAAACTACCTAAAGTATGACTTGTAGAACAGGTCCTGATCTGAATTGATAGAGTTTTCTCATTGAACATTCACAGTGAAATTACAGATCTGGTTTAAAAAATGTATATGTATATGTGTATATGTACATGTATGTCTATGTCTGTGTCTATGTTTACACATACATGTCCCCCTCAATAGAATGTAAACTCCTTGAGGGTGAAGATACTTTCATTTTTTCTTGTGTCCCTAGCACATAGCACAGGACCTAGAATACAGAAAGTTTTTGGGTAGCACAGTGGATAGAGTGCTGGAAAGACCTAAGTTAAAATCCAACCTTATACAATTACTAGCTGTGTGACCTTGGGAAAGTCATTTAACCCACCTACCTCAGTTTCCTGAACTGTAAAACAGGGGTAATAATAACATCTACCTCCCAATATTGTTGTGAGAAACAAATGAGACATTTGTAAAGCCTTTAGCACAGGACCTGGGACATAGTAGGTGCTATATAAATACTTATTTTCTTCCTTCCCCACCCCTTCCTTGTTTCATTAATTCATGATTGTCTTAGACCTTTAAGTTTCTGTCTTGGTGGGGTGGTGATGGGGTGCAGAGAGGAGGAACAACTTCCTTCTTTGCCTTTAGCTCTACCTTGGGAAGAAAGCATGTGTATAAGCTTAATGTATGTTTTGGGGACACCATGATGGAGGAGAGCCGTTAAGATTACATTTTGCTCTACTAAATCAAATGCTATTTTTTATAGCCAACAAATAATAAACACAATGGTATCTTGGATTTTCTTGTACCTTTCAATCAATCACGTGACTGTGAGATGAGGTTTGCTGTAGAATATCATTGGCAAAGCTCTTGCTATCTCCTCATATTTTTAGCAGGGATGCTCTTCATATATGTGCAAATTATTCTCATAAAGATGTTATAGAGATGAAAAAGGAGGCATACGGGTTGGTAGCTGCTAACATTTTCTTGATTGTCTTTTTTCAGTAGTTTTAACATCTGTGATTTCCTACCCCCCCAATAATTTATTATCTTTCCTTCTTTCAAGTATCTTGAGATCAATCGCTCAGTGTTCTTGAAATGGCATCACCTCTGTAGAGTGCAGACCTCATCCCCCTATCCTTGGCTTGGTCTGACTGCTCCTTACTTGTGGTGTCTTGTGGCCCTGCTGTTTTCTCACGGAGCACATCATGAGCTATGATGTTAGAATCCCAATGTGGTGTATCTACTGTCACTGCAGGAAAAAGGAGATTTTTTGCAGAAATCTCACCAGATCTTTGTCATTCTTCGGTCTCTCATTGTCCTCTTTCTGTTGTCATTCTTATATGTTCTTGGGATGATCTCGCTCAGCTGGGTCTTGTGTCAAGCAGTCTGTGAATCTCCACCCATTCTTGCTGTTTAATGGGCTATGCTCCTAATTCTCCATCATTCTCCTCCATAAAGTTTTGCAAATGAGTTTATATGCGAAATAACTGTTGCCCCTGGCTGCTATTAAAACTATCTAAATAAAATAACTACAAACATTTCTTTCTGTCCAAAAATTTCTTTAAAATCATTATATTTTTCCTAAAAACCTTATAAACTACAAAGAAGGGTCTCTAAGGGGGTCCCTGAGGTCTTAACCTGCCATTGCTGGACAGCCTATTTGAACCTTTTAGGTCCTAAGAAATACACATTAGGGGCTGAATGAGGCATGGAGCTATCCTTGCCAACACAATTCAGTGGATAATTGTTCTATTCAGTGCTTAGCCTTTGAAGCGTGGGCCTGTCTGTCACCCGGCTGTGATCAGCAGTGACTTATGGAGGCTGCTCTCATTTCATGTTTCTTAGAACCATTTCTAGGACAACAGGTGCTGTTTGGAACATGAAGACACACGGCCTTTCCTTCCAGCTCCTGAGTCCAGTGCCACTGTCCTGAGAGAGAAATTCATGAGGCCTCTGATCCAGTCCTGCTTTGTGAGTGCCAGCAGGCCAGGAGCAGTCAAAAGACCAGACAGCAGTGGGAGCTAACTTGGGGTCTTTCGGGATCACATATGCCAAGGGAAGATAAAATAGCCTTTTGAACGTTGAACTCAGCACTTCTACTGTCCTTAACTTGAAACTGCAAAACCGTAAAGCTGAAGGGAAAAGGAGGGTGGGGATAGAAAGGGAGAGATATGCTAAAGGAATTGTCTGCTGTGGACTACAGATTGAATTAGCTGGCAGTGCGCAGCAGGGAGAGGGACCATTGCTGACTTTGGTTGTTTGGGGCCCCCAAACTTAGACCAGATCCATGGCCACTGATCAATCTTGTCAACCAATCAACTGAAAAGCATTGATTGTGCACTGTAATTATCACTAAGAGAAGTTGATTGATCCTGGATCTATGATTTTAAGTAGTCTCTGCCCTAGAGGAGATTACAGTCTAATTGAAGAGACAAGGCTTATACATGAAATACTCAAAGAACAACATGAGATGTACTTTGCAGAAGTGTCCTGGAGTCAATCTGCAGTGACTGGATTGTTAACTTTTCAGCTTGAAGAGGGCAGGTAAGATTATCATTCCTCCTGAATTCTGAATAATAATGATAATAATGATAATTTTGACGATGATGATAGCTAGCATTTATATAGTGCCTACTTGACATATCACATTTGATCCTCACAACAACCTCTCAACAACTATTATTACCCCCATTTTACAGTTGAGGAAACTGAGGCAGACAGTGTTTAAGTGACTTATCCAAGATCACATAGCTGGTAAGCATCTGAAGTTGGATTTGAACTGGTCTTCCTGACTCCAGGCCTCTCAATTCATCCTAAGATCATATGAGCTTTCTTGGCTACCATATCACAATGCTAACTCATAGTGATAGTTCAGCCTGCTAACAACACCAGATTATTTTCAGATGAATTGCTATCTGGTGTCATAGTAGACAGAGTGCTAGACTTGGAATCAGATAGACCCAAGTTTGAATCCCACCTCTGATACTTGTTAGTGGTGTGACCATAGTTAAGTTATTTAATTCTTCCCTCTTTGAGCCTTCAGATTCCTCATACATAAAACGAGAATAACAATATTTGCATATAATTCATGCTCTAGGGCAACTATCTCAACTCACACTCATACTGGCAAGTCAGGTCCATAAACTGTGTGCTACTATTTCCCTTGGAGGTTTTGGGGGTAGTCCTGAATATCCTGGGGATAGTCTTTCTAGCTTATGAGCCCCCACTAGTGTGCTTCCCCTCATGCTTATCAGTTGAGAAATTAGTCATGCAGATGATTTGCTTTTAGAAAGGGGTATTTACTAAGCTGGTTTAGTAAGAATATTTGGTATAAAACACCTCCCCCCCCAAAAAAAGTCTGTGACACACTTTTCTTCAAGAACATACAGAATCCAGGGGAAAGTTTACTCAAGCTTAGAAAACACACGTGGCAAAGGGGGAATGTTAATTCACAGTTTCTGGTTGCTAGAAGTATTTTTTTTTTCTAGAATCCTCAGGTATGAAATGGCTTCTCTTTTGGGCTTCTTGTAGAGTGTCAAATCTTCCTCTCAACTTATTTCAGCTATTATTGTCCCAAAAAATGTTCCTAGGACACTGATTAAAAAAAAGTCCAAATCCTCCGGTCCTCTGAAGTTCATGAGACACATTTATAATGAAGGGCAAGGGAAAGAAATCACAATGAAGGCCAAAACTCAGGCACTACCCCACATCCCTCTCTTTACCCCCTCCCCCAAATGATTTCTTTTCAGTGGATTGACTAGAAGGCTTTCTCCTGCTCAAAATCCTTGGTTGTGAACTGGTTCATTATTTTGTAGATAACTTCCAGGAGGTAACCAAGCTTATTCAACCAATCCAAACACATATCCTGTGCAATTTCAATTCAGTTCATCCAATGCCTTTCAAAGGCATTTTCCACTTTGTGTAAAGTCTTTGATTCATTGAATTATATTCTCACCTGAATAAGGAATCAAATCATAGTATCATAATAATTACTTTAAGTAAGATGGGGTAATTGACTGACCCTTATATGTAGTACCGATTCCATAATTTGCTATAAAGCCCCAATGAGATTATGATTGAAAATTTTTAAAAAGCGCTATCTAAATGCCAGTTATTGTTACTATTTTACTTAAGAAGTGGGTTAAAAAATATAAGTGTAAGACGTTATAATTTTCTTAAGGCAGCTAGGTGAAGCAGTGGATGAAGTGGTAGAAAAGGAGTCAGGAAGACCTGAGTTCAAATTTGACCTCAGGCACTTGCTAGTTCTATGACCCTGGGCAAGTCACTTAACTTCTGTCTGCCTCAGTTTCCTTAAAATGAGGATAATAATAGCACCTACCTCTCAGGGTTGTTGTGAGGATCACCTAAGATAATATTTTCAAAGCACTTAGTATAGTACCTGGCACATAGTAGGTGCCATATAAACATTAATATTATTATTATTACACTCTAAGTCACTGATAAAATGCATTGATAAAAAGCACAGGGCCAAGGACAGTGAATCACTGGAACTCTGCTATGAGACCTCCTCCTTCCCCACTCCCCAAGTTGATGTTGATACATTTATGTCTACTCTTTGGATCTTTTCATTCAGCTAGTTCCAAATCTATTGCATTGACCCATCATCTTAAACTGTAACTATTTATCTTATGGGCCAAGACAACATTTGAGACTTTGCCAATTGATTTATCAGCTTCGAAGTATTAGGACCAATTTAGAAATGTGACTTTGAGACCTGGTCTGATCTATGTTATCTAGATTGACCACAGGCGACCTCAGAGGGGCAGAGAGGCTGGAGCCCTCATTGGGATTATTGGCAACAGCTGCTGCTTTCCAGCCCAACAGATCATTTCACTGTTTTCCCTTTGTGGAAACAGGGCAGGATTATGCCTTCCACTTCTTTGAAATTTCCCATAGCACCTAGAATGGACCTGGGCATATAGCAAGTAGGCACTTAAATTACTTACCATCTCTGATCCTCAGTTTCTTTGTCTGTAAAATGGGTATAAGAACTATAGCACCTCGTTCACAGGTTGTTGGGATGATGAAATGTATGTGAAGTGCTTTGCAATCCTTAAAGTGCCGTTATACATTTCTGAAGACCCAGAAAAGGAAGTCTTCCCCCTCCCCCCGGGCAATTGAGGTTAAGTGACTTGCCCATGGTCACACAGTGAGTATCAAGTGTCTAAGGCCAGACTTGAACTCAGGTCCTCCTGACTCTAAGGCTGGTGCTCTATCTACTGTACCATCTAACTGCCCTTTAGAAAAAGAAGTCTTGCCACCAAAGTCCTCTTCCCTGTCAAATGGTTCAACATCAGAAACTGGAAATGACAGTAAAAAGAGGGATCGTCATCCACTTTGCAGCTGGACCCTAAGGACTATGAGACCTTTCCACCTGACTTGCAGCTGAAACTTTCCATGGCCAGGAAAATGAGCCTTGAGAGGAGGGACTGCCCTATTTTTCTCTGTATTTCCAGCACTTAGCACAGTACTTTGCATATAGTGAGCATTTATTTAGCTACAATTATTGCTATTATTATTATTATTAATATTATCACTATTGTCTTTCTCATCTTTTTTGATGGAGTTGAGATAGAAATGGATCTGAAGGCTGTTTGCTATCCCGCTATTATCTTTTTATATTTAATGTTCTGTGGCCTTTTTTTGCAGGTGGATAAAATGACCAATTTTTATAATAGAACAGGACTATCATCATTTTCAATTCAATTAAATTTTTTTCAATGAACAAAAAAATTGTTTTTTCCCTCTCACCTCTCATCCATTGAAAAAGAAAGAAAAATAAAAGCCTTGTAACAAATATGCATGAGACTATAATTGTTAACAAATGCTTATTGAATGAAATCAGGCCCTTCACCATTAGAAAATAACATATGATGTTAACACAGCTGTGTGGGCACAGACCACTGAGCTTCCCCCCAGAGAAGTCTTAAACACACTGACAATATCTGCAGACTAACATTAGCGTCCTAGGATTTCTGCTCTGTTTTCTAGGAGTCTTACTCTCCACTTGGTCCCATTTTGATGCTCAGCGCTGTGACTCCATTTGATAACTAAATAGTTTTCATCACCTTGCTGGAAGTGTTATGGAAAGACTCCCATCAAAGTCTTTGAGGCAAGACTCAGATAACGCTGTTGCGTTCTTGATTCTCTTTGAAATGCCCTGGCTAGCCAGCAATTGAGTTTATCAGAAAGAAATCTGAGAGATGTCAAACGGGGAATTGGTTAAGCTCTGTGAGAGGAAGCATGGCATAGTGGATAACTTTGGAGTCAGCAAAGTCTGGGTTCGAGTATATACTGACTGTATGACCTTGGACAAGTCACCTAACATCTCAATAGGCTAGGGAACTTTCTAAGATTCTAAGTGGCAGAGGGAGTTTCCTTGCTTGGAAGTTCCAATGAAAATGTGTGGCAAGTGGAAAGAGTGGAAAGTCATCCTATCCTCTCACTTGGAAGGGACTTCAGAAACCCTCTTTTTGTTGTTGCTTCAGTCAATTTCCATTTTATTTTACAGATGAGGAAACTGAGGCAAATAGGGTTATGTGACTTGCCCAGGGTCACAGAGCTATTAAGTGTCTGAGGTCACATTTGAACTCAGGTCTTCCTTTTCCAGGCCCAGAGCTCTATCCACTGTGCCACCTAGCTGCCCTTCAGAGACCATCTCTTCTTGACAATAGCTGAACACGGGTGGTCATTCAGTTTTTACTTAAAGACCCCCAATGAGGGGTCAGTCCAATCTGTTTGGCCATCTCAATTTGTTAGGAAGCTTTTCCTTGTATTAAGCTAAAACCTCCTTTTCTGCAACTTCCCCCATTGTTTCAAGTTTTGCCCCATGGGCCCTTTGTACATTCTATGCCTTTCATAGCAGCTAGTACAGGATGGAGGCTTAATAGATTGAATTTCCTGACAAATGGTTTAAATGCTTTATGATGGATTTAATACCCCTTGCCCAAGACCTCTTTTCACCAGATTATATGTCCCTAGTTCCCAGTCAAGAGGCCCTGGGCTTCAAGCCCCACTCTGCCTCTCAGTACCCATGTAACCCTAGGTAAGTTATTTCATCTCTCTGAGCTCAGTCTCCTCATCTGTAAAATGGGGAGAATAGTAGTATTCAGGTCACCTACTTCCCAGTGACACTGTAAGTAAAGCCCTTTATAAACTGTAAAATGGCCTAGAAAGGTGAGCTATTATTAGTCTCTGCTTAATTAGTTATCAAAAGGACAGCAGAGCTGTTGCCAAAAAAAGGCTTTGGTGAGAAAAGTGTTTTCCATTTTGATTTAAAAAGATAGGACTCCAGACCTGCATTTAAAGCATGCTGTTTGCATTAGCAATGAACATCCATTACCCACGCCGCAGGGACTGACAACCCCAGATCTGGGAGAAAAGAGAGTTTTTATCAGGTACATGGAACAGAAAAAGGTGGAGGGGATGAGCAGACACAGTCTGCAGCCTGGGTCCTGGCTTTAGCTGTAGCCACACAAGTGGGTGCGAGTGTAGACAAGTAACGGATCAAAGGCTGCATTTGCATGAACTGAGTAAGTGGGTGAGTGCAAGTCCTAACCAGCATTGGAGGAGCTCATTGTTACTTATTTAGGTGTCTGAGAACTTAGGATTCCTCCTCCAGATCTCACTCTCCCTTACCGCAGGGGGTGACAAGGGAGCAAATGACAGAGAAGAGACTGCCTGGCTTCTACACCTGTCATTTCCTGATTTCCGCCTCCATCCCTCTGACTCCTCTCTTCCCAGGCCTCCATCAGAATGCCACGTCCCCTGGGGCACCAGTAACATTGCCCTCAGTACAGGTCTGAGCCGGGTTCACGTACGATTATGAGGCATCATTTCCCCACTGCCTTCCAAGAGTAACCTAAATAATAAAATGGATGAAAACAAAGTGGATATATGGAGAGATTGACATGGTTCAGTCACTCAACAAGCATTTATTGAGAGCCTACCACGGGCCTATCGCTGTGCTGGGAAGTGGACATACAGAGACAGAAAGGAAATGGGAGCTTCGAGCTTGATTAAGTACAGAGGGGTGGCTAGACCTGGGTAGATGAGCTGGTAGAGCAATGAAGGAAGAAACTGAGACTGGACCTTTCACTGAAAGAGAAGACAAGCTTGAGATTAGAAGGTTGTAGATAAGGGGTCAAGGAGCACAGGTGCCTTGTTAACAGGTTGTAGAGGGGGTCAGAAAGTTGTTTCTAGAGAGGTGATGTGGCCATGGGAGGCAGTTAGGTGGCAAAGTAGATAGAGCTCTAGACTGAAATTAGAAAAACCTGAGTTCAAATTTAACCTCAGACACACTAGCTGTGTGAACCTGGGTGAGTAACTTGACCTGTATCAGCCTCAGTTTCCCAACCTGTAAAATGGGGGATAATAATAGCACTTACCTCCCAGCATTGTTGTAAAGCAAAATTAGGCTCTGTATAAATTATAGCTATTATTATCATTAATGGATACTTTCTTTTAAGTTACACCTTTCTAGAGAGAGGCTTAGGAATTCTGGGCAACCCTGCTTATTGCAGCCTGTCTTGGTCTTAAATAGACTTACTAGGGATGGTTGAAGCAGTGATTTCTTCATTCTTCTGGTTTAATAATTCTTC
This sequence comes from Vombatus ursinus, assembly GCF_900497805.2. NCBI lineage: Eukaryota > Metazoa > Chordata > Mammalia > Diprotodontia > Vombatidae > Vombatus > Vombatus ursinus. Next base: position 2,325,331 of record NW_020955182.1, read on the forward strand.
TTGTATCCCCCTCCAGCAGTGTTCCTTCCTCAGGGGATTTTGCTGGGGCTCAGAACCATAGGGAGCCCCCTTAAACATTAGAGCCCAGATTGGTACCCAGGTCTCAATCCTGCATTCTCTCCGTCACCCCTGATTATCTCTGTGGAGGGCTTTCGCTTCTATGTATGCACCCAACTACCTCCACCTCTCTGCACTTTACTTCTTGCACTCTTGAAAGATGAGAGAATAAAGCTCATTATTAGGCATCTCACGCCTCTTCTCGTCCTCTGCCCTCAGGCATAAGACTGACCAAAGGGGTAAGTCCAGGACAATGATGTGTAGGAGGAGGGCAGGTTGCCTGAGTCTTCCTGGAAGCAGATCAATTATTACTGTTATTATTCTAATCAACAGATCCAGCCACAGCGGCATCTCCAGCAGCATTCTAAATGCCTTGACCAGACTAGGAAACCGCCATGCCAAATAAGTGATGAAAAGTGTTCCACTCTGACCGCAGCAGGGCTCTCCGTGGGAGCTGCATTTTGGTTTTGTTGGTTATGAACCTTCCCGTGCATAGAGGAAGGGAAGTAAGAATGCTGATTCTTCACTTCTTGATAATCTAGTTTGGGACCTTTTACGAATATTAAATCATCTTTCCCTAAACCACCGGAGGGGAGGCTGATTGAATAAATAAAGGGCCCTTTCAGAGTTATTTTTTAAGGAGTAAAAGTAAGTCCTCAGGATTCACTTTTGAAAATCTGCCCTGCTTCTCTGCTTACCTTCATCCACATACCTGTACCTAGCTACCCACTTACCCGCCTCTGTATTCTTACTTCCTTCTGTCCCTTTACCTTCCACCCTCTCTCCCCCTTGTCTCACTTTGCCTTGTGCTTCCTCTCTTTTCCATTACCTTATATCTCTACTAGCCTTCCTTCACCACCTTCCAACCTAGCTACTTTATTCATTTACTGACTCATTCTACCTACATTGTGCCTTCCTTTACCCATGTATGTACTCACTCTAAGATACTTGATTCCAGACCTCCTCCTCAGTTTTCAGATATCTCCAGCCATGCTGCCTCCATTCCAACTTGGGCTATCGTCTCTATTCCCTTCACACCAGAAAATCGGACTATATCCCCGAACCACTGTGGATTTGGGTAGGCTAGCTTTGACCTAATCTTGCTCTGTTCTAGGTCTCCACAGCAGTCTCTGGACATATCACCCACCACACACTACCCCTCCTCCCTTTTCCAGCTTCCCTTTATGAATCGTCTTCCCATATTAGAATGTAAGCTTCTTGAAGGCAGGGACTCTCTTGATTGCTTTTATTTGTATACCTAGGGTTCTTCATAATGTCTGATGAATAGTAAGAACTTAATAAAGTTTTCTGTCTCTCTCTCCCTCTGTCTCTGCTTCTCTGTCTCTATCTGTCTTTCACTCTCTTTCTCTCTTTCCCCCTTGGCCCCAAATCTACCTATCTCTGTTATAACCAACACTCCTTCCAAATGATCAACTGGCTGTAGAGACAGTAGGTTCTAGTGGAAAGGAAACTATCTGATGTCAGAGGATTTTGGTTCAAATCCTCCAACCTGTGTGACCTTGGGCAAGTCATTTAACCTCTCTGGGTCTCAGTTTCCTCACCTGTAAAATGAGAGTGTTGGACTCTAAGGTCCTTCCCACTAAAAAATTCGGGTCCTATGACTATTCTACTCTTTATCCTTTTGCTTCTTCTTCTTCTTTTATAGTTATAAATACCCATGACCAGGACAAAATTGAATTTTTGTTTTTTCCATAGCTCCTAGTATGCTGTTAATATGCAAAGGATCATAGATGTAGAACCAGAAGGGATGTTGCAGGCCATCTGGTCCCACCCTCCACCATTTTACAGATGAGGAAACTGAGGCTCAAAGAAGTTAAATGACTTGCTCAGTGTCATAGGCAGGATGTGAACCAATGTCTGGCTCTAGGTCTAGCAATCTACCCTTTATGCCACACTGCCTTACATGATTATTGCTTTTATTGGACTTTGATTCTATTCCTTTGAAACTAACTAAGAGGCTCTAGGCATGGCAAAAATAATAAATGCATTTGAAACTCAGGACTCTAGTTGATCTCTGCTGGTGTCATTTCCTTCCTAGCAGGATCCCAGAAAAGGCAATGCATGGGCCAGATTCTTCCCTCAGATTCCCACACTGGATCTTGCTTTTGAAATACCACTCTTCCTGTTCATTCAACTGGGAAATGGAACCTCCGAAAGACATCTGCTGGGAGGCTCTAAGGGTAAATTACACCTTTAGGATTTTGGCCTGTTTATCCACTTCACCCATTGGAGACCATAAGCAAAAATGTGGTCTGGATATAAGTCAGCAGGCACTGGACTGTCCTGGCTGGTGTTTTCAGAATTCAGAAAGGGTAAGTTCTTTCCCGGTGGAAAGAACACTCTAGACTGTCTTTGACAATAATTCTGCCATTGCCTGGAATGAGGCAACTGAGATTTGGCATCATTCCCTCCCTGGATTTGAAGGATTGCAAATGTCTTCATAAAGATGGCCTATATACCTGGCTGATTTCCAAGCTCTTTTCAGGACTGAGATAGTGAGGTTATGCCAAGAGATGTCACTGGCAAAATGCTCTGCCAAGAGCTAAAACAGCATTTTTTCTATTTGCCAATTTTCTTTTTCCTCTTTTGCTTTCTTTTCACATAAAAAAGTTTTATTGATGCCCTTTGTTTCGTATTCCACGATGATTTCCACACATAACCCTGCCCTCCCTAATGAATTCTTCCTTGTAATAAAAGATAATAGTGAAGCCAAGTCAAGCAAGAAAACCACAACCTTCATCTCATGCAACATTCTGCATCCACAGGCCTCTACCTCCCCCCTGAGAGGGAGGAAATCTATTTCTTCATCTCTTCTCTGGGACCGAGATCACTTACCAATCTTTTCCTTTTTCTTCTCTTTAAAAATTTTTTTTTTCTAATCTCTTTTGTTTGCGCATCATTTACATTTTCTCATAGATCTCTCTATTCTCCCTGAGACTAATCCCTTATGACAAAGACTAAAACGAAGTGGGGGTGGGAGGGGACAGTTCACGGGCTCATAAATTTACAGCTTGAAGGTAAAGGGCCATCTAATCCAACTCTCTTATTTCATAGATGAGCAAATGAAGGTCTAGTTTTCAGCAAAATTAACATATTGAATAAACCTGATATTATATTAAGTATTCTGCACCCATAATTTCCCACCTTTGGAAAGGAGCAGCAAGAAGGTGCTTTTCCCTATTCTTCTTTGGTTAATTTTGTATCATTCACTTTTGATCATGTTGTTGTTGTACTTTGTATCTATATCACTGCAACCATTTGGCATGTAGTTTTCCTGTTCCTTCTTCCTCTATTTTGTATAAGTTTATATCTTCCCATGCTTCTGTATATCATTTATATTTGTTATTTTTTACAGCTCAGAAATATTCCATTATATTCAGGGTTATGCTGGTAAATATTTAACAACTGGCTCTCCGAAAAAAATTCATGCACAACATACTTTTAAGTTTAATTTGCATTTTCTCCATCACTTTCTTAAGTCTAGAAAATCCAAAAAACAACAGATCAAGCCCTGATTTGTAGTGTTTGCTGATTTCTGAGGTATAAATGCTCACATTGAAAATTTAACAATTGGCTATTTAGAGCTGGCTTCAGCAAGCCCCAGATTGATGTCTCATAACTTGTTTAGTGATCCTCCAATGGTTGGATACATACTTTGTTTCCAGTCATTTGGCACTACAATAAATGATGTTATAAGTATTTCGGTGTATGTAGGACCTTTCTTTTTATCATTGGCCTCATTGGGGTATGTATATTCCTAGCAATGGAATCTCTGGATCAAAGGGGATGCACATTGTAATCACTTTCATCACATAAATACATAATGATTTTCACATGGTGAGATCAACTTACAGCTCTACCAACAATGTATTAGTGTGTTCATCTTACCACAACTTCTCCAACATTGACTATTCCCATATTTTCTCATCTTTGCCAATTTGCTGAGTGTGAAGTAAAACCTCTGAGTTGTTTTGATTTAATTTCTCTTATTAGTAGTAATTTGAAGTGCCTCAATCTTTTCTTGAAAAAAGTATTTATGACACAAAGAATGAATGAAGCTTCTGATTAGTTTGGGAGTCTTTCATTTCTTCCTCCTCAACTACATTTTTCAACATGACTTTCATTGTTAATTCCTATGGCCATATATATATTCATATATAACAAACGCCAAGAGGGATGTTGACTTCATTTGGAGGAACTTTTCTCAATTTCTGCATCCTGAGCAAGTTGTCGGTATATAAGCTACAATTACCTTCCTGTGGAAAAGAGATCAGACAAGGGATGAGATCTCCACTCATGGTGTGTTGGGATAATGATGGTAAAGGAGAAGAATTGCTCCTTAGTTTCTGTGTTTGTTTCTGTTTTCTCTGCTAAGAGAGGTAGATATTTAACAACTGGCTCTCTGAAAAAAAAATGCATGCACAACAGTGGAAAGAGATTGGGTCACCTTGTTTTTTAACTGATAGGAAATGACTGGTTACTAGGTGTGGAGGTATTTTTGAATCAAGTATCTGTGTATAGTCAGGCCACCAACTTGTTAGAGCAAAGATCCAAACCAACATGAAATTAGAAAAAAAATTAAAATAAAGTGATATAATGTGCAATTGAATGAAGTTCAACCTCATTTATTTCAACAAGTTGTTAATAGAAAAAAGGGGAGAAATAGATAAAAGAACAGACATCCACACAATTTCCAAAGGAAGGTTAATTGATATAAATCTGTATTCATTACAAGGAGATCAAAAGAGCTTAGAAATTATCTCATCCAGAAATTACTTGATTTTTTTGTTCTAAGCTGGGATATAGGGTTATAACGATTTAGCATAAAAATGCATCCATAAAAGCTTATGGAGGAGATGGGTGGAAGGTTATGAACAGTATGATCTTATAATACAAGAAGAATTAGTAGATGAAGAAAACAAGTTTGCAGAAGGCTTAAGAGAGAACAAACTAAACCATATCATCCCAGGGGAAATTAAGGGATGAAACTGAAAGGAAGACAATGAACAGAAAAATGGAAACTATCTAGAAAGATTCTCATCTCTACTTCTCCTTTCACTCATTTCCTAATGCCTTTATGACCTGGCTTCCTATTATGTCACTCAACTGAAAATGCTATCTTGAGAGTTGCTGATGACATCTGAGATATTCACAAATAGTGCATGGGTGGGGGGAGGGGGGGGAGAGAAAGATGATGATCCAGCCAAGGAGACTTAAAAGCAGTGGCCAGACAAACAGAATACCAAGAGAAAGTAGGGTCAACAAAATTCAGAAAAAAGAGAGAGTATCCAGGAAGAGACAGTGGTCGACAGCTTCCAATGACACAAAGAAGTTAAGAATGATGAGAAATTAGATTAAGAGATATCCTCAGTAACTCTCAAGGTAATATTTCAGTTGAATGATGAAATAGGAAGCCAGGTCATAAGGCACTAGGAAATACATGAGAGGAGAAGTAAAGATAATGCTTACTAGACATTTCCAACTGGATGCCTAGTAGGCATAATAAAATCATTATGTCCAAAAATAGAATTCATTGGCTTTACTTGACCCCTTTCCATAGCTTTCCTATTCCTTTTGAAGCCTCTACCAGCTTCCTAGTCACTCAGGCCCTCAACCTCAGAGTCATCTTAAATTCATCATTCTTCTTCACTCCCTACATTCAGTCAATTGCCAAGCCTTCTCAATCCTTCCTCCAAAATATCTCTTACATCCCCTTCTCTCTGCTCACAAAATCACCGCTCTAGTTCAGGCCTTCATCACCTCTGGCATGAACAGTTACTATAGCTTTCCAATCAATTTGTTTACCTCCCTCTCCACACAGAAGCCAAAATGATATTCCTAAAGCATAGATATGACTATGTCATTCCTCTGCTCAAAGAATTCCAAAGGCTCCCTATAGTTTTTAGGATAAAATACACTTTGTCATTGAAAGCTCTACAGAATCCAGCTCTAACCTATCTTTTAAGGCTTCTTATACACCACTAACTTTCTTACACTCTTTCATTCAGCCACATTAGCCTTCTTATTCCTTATATATGGCATTCTCTACCTTGTTTCCATGCCTTTGCAAAGGCTGATGCCCATATATGAAATGTGCTCCTTCTTCAAATTCCTCCATTAGAATCCCTAACTTCCTTCAATGGTCAAGACAAGGGTCACCTCCAACATGAAGTCTTACTTAATTACTCTCCCTGAAGTTACTTTGTACTTAATTTGTATATGAGTTTTTTGTATCTCATTAAATGTGTCCATGTTGATTCCCCTAAAAGAATGTAAGATCCTGGAGAGCAGGTATTGTTTCCTTTACTTCTTTTTGTATACAACAATGCCTGACACTGAATGTTTTTGATTTACTCAATAGGGATAAATGTAAAGTATGACACTGAGGCTAATCAAGAGATTAACCTTAAAAGTGAGGGAGGAATGACTAGATGGGAAATCATCAGAAAAAATCTGGGATTTTTAGTGGACTGGAAGCTCAAAAGGAGTTCATGATGATGTGGATATGGCAAGCCAAAATGGTAAATTGACCTGAGGCTAAATTGATTAAGAGGGCTAAGGCATGAAAAAAAAAGAAAAAAAAGAAAGAAAGTGGGGTGGAGGGAAGAAGAAAAAATCAGTTCTGCAAAACTTACAGTATTCCACACCCATAGTCCTCCACCTCTCCAATGAGGAAAGGGAGGTGCATTTCCTCCTCTCTTCAAGGTTAAGCTAGACTATTACAGTTCTAGAGCATTTAGTTTCATCCCATTTTGTTGTTCTTTACACTTCCATTGTTGCTCTCTTGGTTTTGCTTAAGTCATTTTAAATCAGTTCATATATGTCTTCTCATCTTTCTTTGCATTCTTCACACTCATCTTTTCTTTCAGCAAAGTAATATTCCATTACATCCATGTATCACAACTTTTTTAGCCATTCCCCAGTAAAGCATTCACTTTGTCTCCAGACTCCATGAAAATATGACAACAGAAAAAAAAATTTGTCCAAAGATCTAGTGTCAACATCAAGCAAAGCATCAATGTTCAGCAAAGATGGTCACCATTTTCCTAGAAGATGTTCTATGTAAAATACAAAGAGAAAAGGATGTCTCTATATTTGGAGAGATTCTGAAGGTGCCTCTGTTTGTAGGTGACAATGTGCTAATTTCATCAAACCTCAGAATACAGGGACTTCTAAGTGAAATCTGCACCTACTGAAAATAAATTGACCTAGTCATCCAGAGTGGAAGACCAAAGTGGATGAAAAATACACATTATCCATATATGTACTGCAGAGGTTACCCTCTTAATTAGACCGTTATGTATTTGGGCAGGCAGCCAGACAACAAACATTTATTAAGTGCCTATTATGTTCCATGCACTGTTCTAAGTGCTGGATACTACATATGGACAATGAACTAGGACCAAAATAAAGAGGAGATTATATTTGCTAACATTTGGGAAACTGTAAAGAACTTTCAGTGATCCCAAGTCACACTACATTCATTGCCATGGAAGCCCATCTTTTGAATACTACTATTTTCGCTAGTGATGCTATATATCTTCGAATCATGGGATGTCATGATCTCAGAAGAATCAGTACTATAGATGACCCAAAGGCCAATGGAAAAATATATGGTATGGGTAAATAGATTGAAACATATTGCCAAGGAGAACTTAAATATGAGAAGTGGCAAAAAATAGATGTCATCCAAGATCCATATGACAGGGAAAAGGAATGGGTTGAATGTGGAGTGAGAGTGAAGGGTAACAGAAAGTTCTAAATGTTATACTGCCATCCATAAAATATTCAAAGGTCTACAGGGTGTTGGGTGGATCCTTCATACAGGATTTATGGAAAGGTGTGGACAAGAGTCACATAAGATGAGAGGGTGTGGATGGCTTGGGATCTGCTTCACAAGAGAGAGTATCCACCCCCATGAGGTCATGCAACTAGTGAAATACTGAAATATACCCATCTCTTTGTCCAAACAAACTTTGAGAAAACACAAGTGTTCCTCTTAGCCTTTTAGGTTAATCTCTAAGTTTTTTTTAAGTGCCTGGCAGTGATACATTAGTTAAGCACTCCCATTTTATGGGCTCATTTCCCAAATGAGGTCATGTCCAGGGACATGGTTGATGAAGTACAGCCTGGAACCACTTTCAAGTGCAGGAGGGAAAACCAACTTATGACAGCATCTTAGTCTTCTAGCTGGAGAGAGTATGGAGCCAAGAGAGTTGTACTTCCATGGGGAAGAATTGATCTCCTTTTTTCTTAGTGGGGCAGAGAATCCTAATGTGGACAAAGATGGGGGGGTGGCCAGTATTTCAGCATCCTTACTTAAAAGTTCTAGTCCTTAATAGTTCTAGAACTTATTAGTTCTAGCTAGTCTAACAGAGAGCTTATAATCACCTTCAAAAAATGGAAGAGGGAGAAGGAGAGAGAAGATAGAAATATATCCTTTACCAGGAATTCATAGCACTAATGGCTTTTGTACCTATTATTGAGCAGGGGGGAAGGACTCTCCCTGGTCTATAATCTTTGTTTTGGACTGGAACTAGGATTTCACTGGCATAGAGATGAAACTCCCTCCACCAAAGTAGTTCAACCACTGTTCTTCAACTTAACCTTTTTAGTAGAGACAAACTTGGAATCAGAAAGTCCTGTATTTAAGTCCAACCTATGTATGATCCATTCTGGCACTATGATACAGGGTAAGTGACTTAACCTTTCAGTGCCTTCAGACAGCTCTTTAAGTGGGCAGTGAGGTGGTTCACTGAATGCTAGACTTAGAGTCAGGAAGACCTGAGTTCAAATCCAGCCTGAGAAGTTTACTAGCTATGTAACCCTGGACAAGTCACTTAATTTTTATCTGCCTCAGTTTCCTTAACTGTAAAATGGGGGGGGGGGAGATAATAGCATTTACCTCCCAGGGTTGTTGTGAAGATCAAATGAGATAATATTTGCAAAGCACTTAGCACAGTGCCTGGCACATAGAAGGCACTATCTAAATGCTTGTTCCCTTCCTGTACTAGCTGACATTTTTTGTAGATGTACTACTTTATGTATGAGATCTTCCTTGACTCTTACAGTGGCCCTGCAAAGTACATACTTTGTGGCATTATTTTCTGTATTTACCAGAAGAGCAAACTGAGGCTCAGAGAATTTAAACCACTTGAGGAAGGTCACACAACTACTATCTATCTAGAGTGGGGTTCAAGCCCCATTCCCTCCTCACTCCATACTGACTGCCCTTACGACTCTACCAAGCTGCCTCCTTCCGACAGGCCTGTTTTTCTCTCTTATTTCTTCACGTCACTTCCCTGCCTAAATATAGATCCTTTCACACCTGTCACAGCTGGTCTCTGTATTAACCCTGGAAGAACTGAGATAGGTGACCCGAATGCTAAGCAGCCCCAGGGTGACAGCTCAGATCACGGAGGGATCAGCTGGCTAGGTGGGAGGTGGGGGTGGAAGAAGGCTTCTCTCTCATACCTTTCACCATATCGAATATCTCACATAAAACAGTCTTTCCTAGCCATTTGGTCCATCTGGTTTATAATTAACCAAGCCAGCTCTCAAAGAAACTCTTATCTTTTAATGAAGCCACCATGGAAACCAATCCATCTTTATGCTATAAGACAGGAAGAACTTCCTCCCACCTCCAACCCTCACCCTAGCAGAATTCCAAATGTCCCCCAAGCTTTGTTTGAAAAATTGTTCTAGTTGTGACCTTGGAGGAAAATCCCTCATAGGATAATGGCACCTTAGATCTTCAGCTGGAAGGGATCTTCAGAGGCCATTTAGTTTTTCCTAACCCTTCCATCACATTTTACAGATGGAGAAACTGAGGCCCACAGAGGTGAGGTGACTTATCCAAGGTCGCAAATAGCAAGTGGAAGATCTAGGATTTGAACTCACATCCCGTGTCTACAGGTTCCACGAATTAACTGATGTTCACTCCTAGGCTGGAGAAATCTAAATATCAGAAATGCATGGAATGCTGATACTCAGCTCTGGTATGCTTTCTCATGACTTTTTGTTTGATTGCAGCAGGTAGATGTCCCTAGTGAGGTTATGCTTGAATTGACAGCCAACTAGTTTGTAAACACAGCACATATGTAGGCTGATGTGAATTCGGGGAATGTAGGAGAAAAATTCTAGGTAGCAGTAGCATGCAGGCTAGTCACAAAAAATATTGCGGTCCTTTTCCTTCCTCTTCCATCCCTTGTGCTGGATAGGTGAGTCAATAACCTATTCTTTGATGAGCTGTCAGTAAAAGAAGGATCGTCCTTCTTTCCTTCACCCTCTCCCTCTTCCTGGATTCTCTATCATCTCCCTTGGAGACTCAGCTCCAATCCCACACTCTGCAGGAAACCTTTTCTACCCCCTACCCCACCACCCCAGCCTCTCTCCTCTGAGATTACTTTCAGTCTACTCTGTATCTATCTTGTTTGTACATAGCTGTTTTCTTGTTCTCTCTCCCGTTAGACTGGGAGCTCCCTGAAGGCAGGGATTCTAGTTTTGCCCTTTTTTGTATATCCCCCTTGCTTAGCATAGTGCCTGATATAGAGTAAGTGCTCAAGAAAGACCTGTGGACTTACCAATTTTTGCAGCAATCATCCTTCTTTAAAAAAAAATTTGAACACTTTTATGGATGTCTCTTGTTTTTACATCACCTTCCTTCCCAAATGTATCCCTCCTCACTCCTGAAAAGCCATCCTTTCAACATGCAATTACTAAATGCCTACTGTGTGCATCAGGCATGTACTAAATTTTGGGGGTACAGAAACAAAAAATAAAACAATTCCTTCCATCAAGAAGTTTACATTTTATAGGAAGAAACAATGAAAATCTATACAAAATAATAGGTGGGGGGAGCACTGACAACTGAGGGAGAGTGTCAGGAAAGTTCTCATTTAGGGGGGTCTCACTTAAGCTGAGCCTTGAAGGAAGCTAAGGATTGTAAGAGATCAATGTATGGAGAGAAGGCATTCCCAGCATGGGAAATAGCTCAAGCAAAGATGTAGGGGATGGAATATCCTGCATGGGCAACAGTAGACAGGCCTGTGTGGTTGGAAGGCAGAGTACATGGGGGGAATAATAATATGGAATCAGTCTGGAAAGATAGGATGGAGCCAGATGGTGATGGGCTTGAAATGCCTAGACTTGTCTTTGGCCCCAGAGGGTGGAACTAGGAGCTCTGGGTGGGAGTTGAAAAGAAGTAAATTAAGGCCCTAGAAGTTTTGCCTTGCACGACAATTAAGGCCTCTCTATGTGAAATAGGTTGCTCCAGGAGGTAGTGAGTCTCCCCTCAGTGAAGGTATTCAAGCACAAGTCAATGGTCACTTGATGGGTAGGTGACAGAGGAAATTTTAATTCAGTTTAGAGTGACCCAAGCCCCTGAGGTCTCTTCCAACTGGGATATTTTGTGATTTCTCTAAAGTCCTGCTAATCCCTTCTAGCTAAAAAATTCAGTGATTCATCATGTGAAATTTCTGCATCTCTCAAACCCTTATTTTGAGTCTCATGGGCTCACACCTCCTAACTGGCTGCCTTGCCACAATTCTCTTCCTCTTGCCATCCTTGGCAGAGTTGCCAGGGGAATCTTCTCAATATGCAGGTTTAATCATGTCACTCCCCAGCTCAAAGACCTTCAATGACTCCTCATTGTCCACAGGACAAAGTTCAAGCTCCTTAGCCTGACACTGAAACCCTCTACTACCTGGTACTAACAGAGCTTTACAATCTTAGCTCCCACCACTTCCCTTCATGATTCTTATGCTCCACCCATTCCTTGAATATCCTGCCTCCCTGCCTTTATCCCCAGCATTCATCACAATACCTGGCCCTGTGATAAATACACTCTAAATGTCTAATAAATAATTTTGTTATTGATTCATTGATTTTCCATAGAATTCTTTTAACTTAGAATATCTTTCTATCATCTCTGCTTGTTGAAGACGATAAAGTATTAGACTTGGAACCAGGAAGACAGGGGTTCGACTCATACCTCAGATGTTTACTGTGTGACTTTGAACAAATCACTTAACCTCTCTGGGTCTATTTTTCCTTATCTCTAAAGTGAGGAGACTTGAAGACCCTAAGGTCCATTCCAACTCTAATATGATACTATGATCCATCCTTCCGATTATCTTTGCTTATAAAAATCCTGTCCAATTTTTAAGGCCTGGCATAAATGTTACTTTTTCTGATGCCTTTCCTGACCATCCCATCCAGAAGTGATTTCTCTCTCCTCTAGAGTCCTATAGCACTTGGTATCATTCATCAAACATTGTTTTATATAATTATTATTTGTGTACACATAACAAAACACAGTACACTTAGCACCTAACAAGTGCCCTGGAAACATTTCTTACATGAAAGGAATCTGAAAAATGGATAACCTACTTATGGTAAACAGTCAGTTTGCTTTACTCCTTTGGGTGCAGGGAGGACTCTAGTCACATGGAATTAATCAAGCATTTAAGTGCCTGTTACATGTAAGGCACTTTGCTAGTTGCTGGGAATACAAAGAAAAAAAATCCAAGAAACAATACCTTCCCTCAAGGGGCTTCCAATCTACTTAACCATACAATCTGCATACAAGTTAGTAAATGAAAAGTTTATTTGACGTAAACACAGAAGAATTGTAGGACAGAAAAAATACTGACAATTAATAGGATAAGGAGGTGTCTCATGTAGGAGGTAGCATTAAGGCTGACCCTGGGAGGAATCTTGGGATTCTAAGAGGCAGACGTGAGGAGAGAAGGCATTTCAGGTTCAGAGACTTAGATGCACAAGAGCTTGGAAGTGATAAAGAAGTCAGTTTGACTGGCATGGAGATTGTGTTAAGGGATGTCACATGAAGTAAGACTGGAAGAGTAGATTATGAAGGGTTCAAAATGCCAATATAAGGAGTTTATATATTTACCCTAGATTAGAAGCAATGGAGAGAAAACAAAGATTTTTGAGCAGAGAGAGAATGTCATAATCTAATCTGAGTTTCAGGAATTGACAACTGCATGGAAGATGGATTCGAGAGACTAGAGACTCAGGAAGTAGGAAGATAAATTAGGAAACTAAGTAACAATTTAGGCAAGAGGAGATGAAAGGTCTCAACAAGGGTAGTGGCTAGTTGTATGAGTGGTGAGAAGAAGACAGGTGTAAGGGATGTTCTGGAGGTAAAATCAACAAGACTTGGCAACTGTCTAGATATGGATGTTAAAGGACAGAAAAGCATGGAGGATAACTCTGAAATTATGAGCTTGGGTAACTGGAAAAATGGAGATGCCTTCAATAGAAATAGGGAAATTCAGAGGAGGGATGGGTTTTGCAGAAAATATGATTTCCATTTTGAACATGTTGCATTTGAAAGACTTATGAGACATTCAAGGGATACTAGATTTCATGAGATAGATTAAGGTTGAATATATAGATTTAGAAGTCATTGGTGTATATATAGAGTTGATGAGATTCTCAAGAGAGGCAATGAAGAAAGAGAGAAGAAAGTATATTTCCCCCTTTCATCTTTTGAATTTCCATTGTGTAGCAAAAGTATACCATTCAACTCTCTCAGTAAATAGAAATCAAAACACAGAGTGACTCAGTCTTTGATAACTAGGCCAACTCTTATACTCTATATAATAAGAAATCTAGAGCCTCCTCTAATTTACTACTAATTTACTACTAATTTAATGTGTGAACATGACCAAGTAACATCATCATCTTTCCAGGGTTTGTTCACCTGTAACATGAGTGGATATATATATATATATATATATATACACACACACACACACACACACACATATATACATACACACACAACACACATGTACATATATACACACATACCACACATACTTATATATGTATATCATATACACACATATATACATACCCATGTATATATGTTTTATATATATATATGCAGCACACACACACATATATATACCCACTGATATACATAGATATACACATAGACACACACACACACACACACATATATATATATGTATGGGAGGTAATCTCAATCAATCAGTGAACAGTTATTAAGTACCTACCAGGTGCCAGGCAGTCTACTGAGTGCTGGGGATACAAAAAGAGACAAAGGCAGCTCCTTCTCTCAAGGAGCTCACAATCTAATGGGTGAGAATCTCAGAAGAACCAAAAACGGCTTCTTGTGGAAGGTGGGATGTGAGCAGAGTCTTGAAGGTAGCCAGGCGGGGGTGGAGGCAGCAAGTACGAAGGCACAGTGCTTGGAGATAAGGAGTGATAGCAGGGAGGCTGGTGCAGCTGGGTCATAGAACTGTCGCCGAGACTATATCTTGGCCTCGTCCCTCTTAGTGTGTTTTTATACCTGTAGCAGCACTATCAGCCCCGTACCGGATATATCAGGGGTATTTCTCTTTCTGACCAAGGGACTGGTCAATGAGAGGACATTTGTGCCGAGGGAACAGCCATTTCCCCTCGGTTGTTATCAACCTCATTGTTGTTCCCCCCAAAACAGACCTCACCTTCTTTCTGCAGTTCCTTGGGATGGGTCTCCTTATCTGTGGGCTCACATTTTTATTCCTGTTTTAGGAATGTCTTCTGCTTGGGAGAGCATTCCCCCTCGGTGCCTTATTAGACAGGGATCCCAAGACTCTCATCCACCACAGCATTCCTCCCCTGGTTTCTGACATCTATCCTAAGTCGTGTGCATGGGTTGTATCCACCCTGTTCTCAGAGTGCAATGGTCTCCAGGTGCATTCAAACTTGCTGACCTGTCTGCTACTTCCAATACTTCCAGTGGCTTCCCTCCCCTCATGTCTCTGCCTATTGGGCTGCTGTGGATTCTTTTGGATTTAACAGCTCAGACCAGAAAGAATGAATTAATGTGAGATTTTCTGTCCTGTTTCTTTACTTGGCCCACTGATGGAAGGAGAATTGCTTCTTGTCCTAGCTTGTCAAATTTGCAGAAGTGCTAACAAAGCTGCCCTCCTCTCTGCAGGACACCATGTTTGTCTATAATTGCAGCTCTGTCTCCAGTTGTAAGGGCAGCCAGCTGTCGGAGCCCATCAACGGCTGTCTTTCCATCTTGTCTTTCACGTGTCCCTGGAGTACACCCTTGATCTCGCTGACATTGGGTTTTCTGATGCCCCTGGCTTGGAACAACTGAGATTATTCTGCATGTTTTTAGTTTCATCTCTTTCCATTGCATCTCTCATTTCATCTCTTGTGTTGGAGTTAAGTGTTCTTTCCCCTCCCCCATCCTTCCATTCCTTCCCTCCTACTCTGCTCCCTCCCCCCTTCTTCCTCTCCCACTTTGTTAATAGGTTTGGTGTATTCCTTACTGGTAGCTTTTTTTTCCCAGACAAATTATTTCAAAACATGAATACTGTTGTTCCCTGTGACTCATGAAATGTTTGAGAAAATCCAATTTGGATCTACAAGTCAAGTGCTGAAAGACCCAAGCACAAGGCAGGGAATAATTTGGTACACATTTTTCCATATTGTTATTCTAAAGCAGGAAATCAGGTGCCAAAAATGAACATCTACTTCTCATAGGATCATAGATTTAAAGAAGGAGGCAACCTTGAAAGACCAATTAATCCTACCTCCTCCTTTTATAGAAGAGGAAACTGAGGTGCAGAGAAGGGAAGGACACCCCCAGGCTCATGCAGATACCAAGTAGTGGAGGCAGGATTTAAAGCCCTGTCCTTGGATTTCAAATCCAGTGTCTTCTGTACCATCAGGGGAAGACCATTAAAAATAGCACGTTCTTTGACTTCAGTTTTGTAAAGACATTTTGAAGAAAATTCTAATATTTAGATCCTAGAATTGACAGCTGGCCATTGCTCATTCCCACTATCATTCTCTGCAGCTCCCAGGATACCTGAGCTGAGATAACACAAATTTATCTGGCTACATCAAACACATTTAGTCTGTTTCTCTGAAATCCACAGTCTATGTGTTGTTGTTGTTTTTCCTTCTACAGGTTCAATCATAGTCACTTTAGGTCCTGAACATGACAGCCAGGGCTGTTTTTCATAACTTTAATACGTTTTGTATACTTTCCTTCCGCTGCTCACTGCCTCCTTCCTTCTATCTCTCTATATCAAATATACACACTTTCTCCTACCTGTCTGTCATGTCATCCCCACACTTCTCTGCCTTGTTATATTCTTACTCCAATATGAACATACTCTCTGTCTCTGTCTGTCTCTGTCTCTCTGTCTCTGTCTCTGTCTCTCTCTCTGTCTCTGTCTCTGTCTCTGTCTCTGTCTCTCTCTCTCTCTCTGTCTGTCTCTGTATCTGTCTCTCTCTCTTGCTGGGGGGAGGGAGTGGAAGGAGGCAGTTCAGACCTGTGATTTCAATAGCAGTATCAAGCTCAAATAGAAACTGATTTGGGAGACTGCCTAGGGATTTAGAAAACCACAAATTAACATTGTCTATGTTGTATTGTATTTTTGTTTATTTTGTTAAATTTCCCAATTATATTTTAATCACAATTTGTAACTGGGAAATAAATTTCCCAATTCCATTTTAATCTGATTCCTGCCTCACTGGGGAGTTTTGCTGGTCCCTTGCAGTCACTGGGCCCCAAGTTTGACATCTCTGCAGGAAACTTCCCTACAGAACAACTAGGTGGTGAAGGGGATAGAATAAATAGACCTGAAGTCAGGGACACCTGAGTTCAAATCTGGCCTCAGACACTTACTAGCTATATGACCCTGGGCAAGGGATTTAATCCTGTTTGCTTCAGTTTCCTCACCTGTAAAGTGAGCTAGAGAAGGAAATGTCAAACTGTTCCAGTATCTTTGCCAAGAAAACCCCAAAGAGGGCCATAAAGAGTTGGACATGACTGAAAAGCAACTAAACTACAAGAACAAAAAAAGAGAAATTCCCAGTAAGGCTGATCCCCCTACCAAAGCATATGGGCAGCTTTTCTTCCATTTATGATCTCGGAGAGTTTCTTGAGCTAAATGAATTGCTCATTATGTGTCAGAGGTCTTTCTAGATGCTCCTTGTCTGTCTATCATGCTGTGTCTTGGGTGGGCCTGCCTGGTCTGGCCCTGTTTCTCTCTGTGGCTCAGGCACAGGCTCTCTGGGCCCTGTGCTAGTCACTGTCTGGCCTTCCATGGAGGTAGCATACTTCGAATGAGGGGAGATACCATGTATCTTCAAGTATTCTAAGATAAAAGAGGGAATGAACATCTCCTTGGTCCCACCAAGAGGCAGACTTTGGAGCCCTGGGTAGAAGTGACAAAGATTCTTATAAAGAAACAAATATTCATTTAGACCTGTCCCCAGGTGGAATGGGATACCATGAGAGGCAGTAGGTTCATTCATTTGCTGAACAAAGTACAAGGTGTTCTTCTAAGCCCTGGGGTTACAAAGATAAAAACAATCCTTTCCCGTAAGGAGTATACACATTACTGAGTGAAAATGACATGTAAGTAAGTAAAGCAAAGTAATTTTGGGAGTGGGGGGAGAGTGCCAGGAGCTGGGGAGTCAGGAAATACCTCACGGAGGAGGTGGTACCTAAGCAGAGTCTTGAAGGAAGTTAGGAATGAGGCAGGGAGCGCATGGAGAGTAACCTCAACAGTGGCTTGGATCAAAGATCTCAAACTGGAAGGGATGTCAAAGGTCATCTAATTCAACCCTACTCATTTTACAGATAAGGAGACAGGTCAGAGGCATTCAATGACTCACTGGTCTGTCACCCAGATAGTAAAGACGGCAGGCAGGTGGGATTTGAACCCAGATTGACTCCAGAGCTAGTTTCAGAATTCCACCCAATTTGGGTAGTACACAGAGTATGTGAAGGAAAGAGAAGTAAGCCTCCAAAGGTAGGTTGAATATAGTTTGTGATGACTTGAGGTGCCATACAGAGGCATTTATTATCGATTACAGAGGCAAGAGGGAGCCAGCGGAGATTCTTGGGCAGAAGAACGGCATTGTCTGACCTCTGCTTTAGGAATATCAATTTGGAATCTACCTGGACGATGGATTGGCCAGGAAGAAGCTTGAAGCAGCAAGGACAATTGGGAGATCGTTGTGCTTGTCTACGTAGGAGGAGATAGGCTCTTGAAGACAGAGGGTATCTTCAAGCTATGACTTGTCAAGAATTCATTAAATTCAACAACATGACCCATACTATGCTAGGCACAAGCACGTCTCAGTTTTGTGATCTTGGCATTGTCTCAGGCTCCTTATTCTTCCTCAACCTACATATCCAGTTGTTTGCTAAGTCTTACTGTTCCTACCAGCTTTCACACCTGATACTTTCTGTGTATTCATCCAACCACCATCTTAGTTCAGACCCTCATCATCTCTAGCCTAAATTATTGTAACAACATCCTAATTGGTCCATTGTCTCAAATCTCTCCCTATTCCAGTCTATCCTACATACAGCTGTCAAAGTCATTTTCTTTAAGTGCAGGTCATTCTCCTATTCAATCAATTCCAGCGACTTCCTATGGTCTCTAGGATAACATATGAATTCCTCTTTTGAGCTTTTAAAGCCCTTCACAACCTGGCCCCATCCTATCTTCTTGGCTTCATCAGACATCAGTCCCCAACATCACTCCTGTCATCCAGGCCAATTGGCCTTCTGTTCGTTCCTCACTCATAGTACTCCATCTCCCATCTCTGCATCGTTGTACCAGCCATTCTCCGTGCCTAGAGTGAACTCCCTCTTTGCCACCATCTCATAAACTCTCTTCCTTTAAGATGTTGGTCACGTACCGTCTTCTGCATGAAGCTTTTCCTGATCCCTTAATTGCTGGTGCCCTTACTCACAAATGCCACCTTGTATTTAACAACCATGAACATATTTAAACTTTATATTTATGCAGTATATATTTTTGCACGCACTCGTCTCCTCCCATTAGAATGTAAGCTCATTGCTAGTTGGGAATTTGTAATTCTTGGTACCTGTATCATCAGTTCCAGGCACATAGAGGCTTAATAAATACTTGTAGACAAAGCACAGACAAAAATGAAATGGCCCCTACCTCGGGAACTTACATTCTACTGGGGAGAAAACAGAATGTATTATGGCAGGGGTTCCTTTTAAAGCACAGATTGCGCTAAATGGCCTCTAATGTCCTTTCCAGCTTTGTGATTCTGAAAGCAATTAATTGGCTGAGTCATCTCTTCCATTCAGTCAATCAAACAGTGGCCCTTGTCTATGTGCATTAAAAGATTCTTAAAAGGAAAGGCCCCGAAAGTCCATTTTTTTAATTTTTACATAAACCAGCAACCACAAAATCCCAAAGTCCTGCTTGTCTAGTTAACATGAACAAGATTTTCCAATAAACCATTGTTGGAAGTGGTCATTAAACGCAATCCACAATAAGAAGCTATGCACTGGGTGGAGGATTTTCTCTGGTGGGTTTATAATGGTAAGGGCACATGGAGTTAAACCAAACACATAACATGCTTCAGACCTTATGGATCTAGAGTTCTGAACCAAACTTGAACTTTGTGGGGGTTGAAGTTTGTTTATTCTTGGCAACATGAAGCTTCCTAATTCTTGGAAAGGAGCTTAAAGTGGCTTATAAAAAAGGCTCATGAGGGGTTTTGTGCATCAGACTCTTACAAAACAACCTTTTGATGAGTTAAGTGTAAATGAATCTGAAACAGACGGATTAAATTTCCCTGAAATACACATGGGTTTAATAATTGGGGAAGAGGGGAGTACTCTAGGCAAAATGCTCAGTTGGCTCTTTTTGTACCCAAAACATTCAGGAAATAGTTTGTGCTCAACGAGCCTTGAATGTGGTTGAGTTTGTCTCTCTTTCATGATTACCTTTTAGTGTTGGGACTAATTACCTAGATTAATGACTGAGAACCTCCACTAGGGTCCTATTTCAAGGCTTCTTTGTGGCATGGAGGTGACCCTGAGATCTGGAAGCACAAACTTTGGCAGGTCTGGGATTGTCAACTTTTTGTCTTTGTACGCCTAGCCCCTGGCACCATGCCCTGTACATAGTTAGCATCTAATAATATTTGAATCGAATTATACCAAGTGGAGAAGGTTTTATGGGGCTGCGGACAAACATTATATCTGAAAACCAGCCTGGCTAAGTTTGGAGAAGCCTGTCACTAGGGTAGCCACCAGGTGATGACCTTTTCAATCAGAGAAATTCTTGAAGACCAACTAAGTCTTAGAAAGGTTGCACTATGCATTAGTGGAGGGAGTACCCACACAGAGGAAGTCACAGATCTTTGAAACAGTGGTTGACAACACAGAATGTTTTCAGTCCAGAGCTCAGTATTATATATGTAAGCACAAAACTGACCTTCCTGCTCTCATCCTCACTATGCCTGACTCAGGGGACTTGGCATTTTGAAATAACAAGATGTTCCTCTTAATGGCCATTAAACTAAAAGAGCTGAAAAATGAGTAGATAAAAAGAAAATGATCTCACCCTCAGGGTTCCCTCCCTTTCTTGAAAAACAAAGGGTCTCTCAAGGAGAGGGAGTAGGTATGGTACTCTAGACCCTCCTGCCTAGCAGTGATTTCTCAGGGCTAATTTATATGTGTAACTATATATATCATATATATTTATATTGACTTCTCTATGTATACATTGCTTCTTCTAGTAGAATGTAAGCTGCTGAAACCAGGGACTCTTTTATTTATTTTTTCTCTATTTCCAGTACCCAGATAGTGGGTGATTCTCTTGGGCCTGGAGTGGGGAATATTCCACAGGGAGAAAAATTATTAATGACTTAGATGATGGAATAATGAGCATGCTTACTAAAATTGCATATACAATCTAGAGTAGCAAGAGAATGTGTTTAAAAAAAAATTAAAAGCCTTATCAAAATTTTAGATGATTAGGACACGCTGATTAGGTTCTCAGTCATTAATCTTAGTCATCTAGGCCAGAAATACAATAAGCTTTAATGAGGACAGAGTTAGAATAACACATGGAATCAGCGAACATTTATTGAGCTTCTACTATGTGCTTCAAGGAGCTTGCCTTCAAGGAACTCACATTCTAATGGGGGAGACAACATACATGTATGTATATTTACACAACCTCAGTTTAAATAACTTCTCTCACGAGGACTTTGGATATTATTGTTGTTGTTATTGTTCATTGTTATTGGTTGTTTCAGGCATGTCTGATCTTTGTGACTCCATTTGGGGTTTTCTTGATAAAGAGACTGGAGTGGTTTGCCATTTCCTTCTCCAGCTCATTTTATAGATGAGGAAACTGAGGCAAATAAGCCTGGCACTCTATCCACTTTGCCACCTAGCTGCCCTTGGATATGGTTACTGAACGTTTAAGAGAACAGAAGCCCAGAGAGTGACAGGCAAATTAACTGTCACTTGAAGAGAGTCACCCGTAGTGGCTGAGACTGGGTGAGGAGGGGCAGAGAGAAAGGACCAGGCAACTTCTTCCTGAGAGACTGAGTTAACTGTCATGGAGAAGAGTCTTGAAAAGACATTTTGAGAGAACAGAGTTCATGTCTTATTCTTTGAAGTCTATTCTGAGAATAGACTTTAACTGCTAGCCTGAGAGAGTTGAAATGTCATCATTGGACTGTGATCTAAGCACTGAGTCAGCAGTTGATTGAGAAATAACTCTGGCTGGGATATTTCTCACAGTTGAAACAGTGTATGTGTGTGTGTGTGTGTGTGTGTGTGTGTGTCTGTCTGTCTGTCTGTCTGTCTGTCTGTGTGTGAATGTGCCCGGAAGTCAGGAAGACCTGAGTTCAAATCCAGTTTCAGACACTTTCTAGTTGTGTAATCCTGGGCAAGTCACTTAACCTCTGATTACCTGACAAAATGGATCCACTGGAGAAAGAAATGGTAAACCATTCCAGTATTTTTGCCAAGAAAACCCCTCAGACAGTTGTGGTCTGTGGGGTCACAAAGAATTGAAAATGACTGAATGATTGAACAATGACTATATATCCATATACACATATATGTTTATATATTTATATAAGTAATAAGGCTAGAAAGGTAGGTTGGGGCAAGGCTATAAATTGTAAAAATAAAGCTATAAATGTCAAACAGAGAAATTTGAATTTGCCACTGGATTGTACTTGGGGGAAGAGAGTGACATAGTCAAACTTGCATTTTAGGGAAAATACTCTGCTGGTTGTATAAAGGATAGTTTGGGTAATGGAGACAGTAGAGGCAGGGAGGCCACTTAGGGGACTATTATAATGGTTCAAGAGGAAGATGATGGATTGAGGACTTGAACTACTTTGGTGGCTTTGTGAAGA
The DNA here is from genome assembly GCF_900497805.2 of Vombatus ursinus. Lineage (NCBI taxonomy): Eukaryota > Metazoa > Chordata > Mammalia > Diprotodontia > Vombatidae > Vombatus > Vombatus ursinus. The sequence continues at coordinate 2,347,627 of NW_020955182.1, forward strand.
GAGAATGGAAAGATGTGGAGAAACAAACACAAAAAAGCTATTTGGTGATAGGTTATATATAGAGAGGGAGAAAATGACACTAAGGTTTTGAACCTGGGTGACTAGAAGCATGGTGGTAGCCTCAAGAGAAACAGGGAAATTCAGAAGAGGGGTGGATTTAAGGGAGAAAGATAACAAGTTCTATTCTGGACATGATCAGTTTGAGATGTCTACAGGAAGAGCATCCAGTTGGGAATGTCCAATAGGTAGTTGTTGAACTTAGGAGAAAGGCTAGGGTTGGATATATTGATCTGGGAATTATCTGCATGGTGATGATAATTAAAATCACAGGAACTGATAAGGTCATCAAAAGAATGCAGAGCGTAAGGAAAAGATGGTCTAGGACTCAGGGCTATGTCAACAGTTAAGGGGAATGATATAGCTGATGACAAAGGAGATCGAGATGTCACACATATAAGGAGAACCAGGAGAGAACAGTGTCACAAAACCCCACAGGGGAATGTGAAGTAAATAGTGTTAAATGCTGAAGAAAAGTCTAGAAGGATGAGGATTGAGAAAAGACCATTAGATTTGGCAGTTAAGAAATCATGTGTATTTAGTGCTATACCAACCAAACTACCAAAGGGATACTTTGCAGAGCTAGACAAAACAACAATGGATTTCATTTGGAGGAATAATAGATCTAGAATATAAAAGAAAATAATGATAAAAAGGTAGGAATAAAGCATGAAACCTTAATTATATTGACCTCAAATTATATTATAAAGCAGCAATCATTGAAATTATTTGGTACTAGCTAACAAATAGAAGAGATTTATGGAACAGACTAGATAAGGAAGAATCAGGAAAAAATGGAACTTAACAGAGGCAATCACAAAGGTAAAAAATCATTTTAATTACATGAAATTGAAAAGCTTTTGCACAGACTAAATTAATACATTCAGGAAAAGAAAGGAAGTGGTTCACTGGGGAAAAAATCTTTGTATCAAATATCTTCATAAGTATCTGATATTTCAGATATATAGATAATCAACAGAAATATTTAAGACCAAAAGCCATTCCCCAATAGATAGGTGGTCAAAGGATATAACCGAAGAATTCCCATAAAGATTGCAAGGTATTAAAAATGTATCGAGGAATGTTTCAAGTCAGTGATAACGAGAGTAATAAATCAAAACAACTCTGAGTTTTCACCTCACACCTTACAAGTTGGTGAAGATGACAAAAGATGGAAAGAGTCAATGTGCAGGGAGGTGTAGAAAGAAAGACAGCCCCACTAAAGCACTGTTGATATCTCTGAATTGGCAATGAAAGGAGGGATTTCCTCATCTCTTTCCCAGGGCCAAGGTTGGTCATAACAATTACATAGCATTTGGTTTTGTTCTAGTGTTTCTTTTGTTTGCTTTTTTCATTTTCTTTTTTTTCATTATTGTAGTCATTGTGTTTACTGTTTCTTTGCACTTGTGTTTCTTCACTTTCTCATTTCACACGAGTCTCCCCGTGTTTTTTCTGAATTCTTCATATTAGTGATAACATGACACAATAATATTCCATTACATTCACATCCCACAATTTTTTCAGCCTTTCCTTAATTGACAGGTACCTGCTTTGTTTCCAGTTGTTGGCTACCACAAAAAAAATGTTGCTGCAAATATTTTGGTACATATGCGATCTTTTTGTCTTTGGCATCCTTGTGGAGTGTGCCCAATCAGTGGGTGCATATCAACATGCAATTTAGCGACTTTTCTTACAGAATGGAAATTATTTTCTGGAATTAACCTCCTGCTTTTACAAAGGACAAGAAAACTGAGGAGCAGAGCATCTTGCTCAGGGTTACACAGCGACTAAGTCACAGAGACAGAAGTCAGTTGGAGAAGCTGTGAAGTTTTAGGTCCTTTAACTACCTCAGCCATGTGCTATCCATCTGTATCCTCCCCCATATTTTCCGATGGCTCGAAACTTGCTCAGCTGTGTGGATATGAGTGGAGCAGGCTGAATGCTGATTTTCTTGTTTCTTTGCCAGTAGATCCCCTTCTCTTTGGTGTCCTCTGAAAGCAGCCACATTGCTGTTTTTGCTCTCGCTTTATTTTCTCTTCAGCTTGGAAACAACCTAATTAGTTAATGCTACTAGAAAGTTGCCTCCAACTTGTCAGATGGCTCATCAAAGGCTCAGAGCCAGTGCCTGGGGGAGATTTCTCATTAGTCTTTATAAATTCAAGGTTAAAGGAGATTTTTCCCCCCTTCACCTTCAGAAACTCGTAAGTTGTTCTCTTGTCCCTTCTTGTTCCAGTTCAAAACCACAGGCAGCTATAGCAGACCGAAAGAGAGCATTAATTTGACAGTCATTGAAACAGAATGTTTGGTTAATTTTTTTTAAAGAAGAGTCCTCTTTTCATCTACTGCATTAAAATAGTTTGATTTTTCACTAGCACTAAAATAAAACTTCCCTAATTCCCACTGCACCCCAATGCCATATCTTAGTGAAGAGCCAGTTGGTGTTAGGGGCACAACTCATCGAGTACCAACATTGGTATTATCACATTCTTAGACAGACATGGCATATGACCAATGAACTCAGCCAAGAATTGAGCAGGATGATGAAAGCAGACTGGATTGGACTTGGGAAATTGGGTAATTCTTTTCATGATCCCGGCTTCTCCCTGAAATAAAGGCCCATACTTTTTAATACCAATATTCTTCTGGTGGTGATGTATGGCTGTGAGTCATGAAATACCATGGTTTCTGAAGAAGTGAAATTGAATAACACCCAAAGGGCAATGGAGAAGCATACGGTAGGCACGAGCAGGCTGTAATACATTATAAATTTGGAATTGTGCAAGAGAAGTAGGGTATAAAGAACACCATCAGAAATGCAGGAATGAACTGGGAACCTAGCAAGTAGGAAGGATAACCAATGGATGAGGCACATGTTTCATTGGTATCCAGGCAGCATCAAGAGAGTTATGAGATTCCTTGGTAACATGAGTTAATCTGCATAAAATATCTGTAGGAGGACATGTACAAGGATAGTATAGGTTAGACAGGGGCGGATGACTTGTAGTCCGCCTTATTGGAAGGGATGTAAAGATGGATGAGATCACAGATCCATGGGAGCATCTAATTACCATAGATAATGATTCTTGATCAAGAATCATCTACCCTATCTCAAATGAGATCACCTATTTAAAATGCTCCACAAGCCTTAAAACACTATATAAATGTGGACTATTATTATTCTTTTACAATAACCACTTCCCTTCAAATTACCTCTTCCACCAAGGTTATGAGGTCCAGTTTCTCAAATTTGACATTTATCAAATTCTTCTGAAAACTCATCTGAATTTATCCTGTCATGATTTAGGCCCATTTTCTGACCCTGCCTGGCAATGAAGAATACTCTCACTCAGAATACAATGTACCTTCGTTGACTTGAAGGTTGCTGGTCCAGATTTTCTGATGGCTGTCTCTGGCTCCTCCCAGTCTGGAAAGAGAATATTTACAGTCACTGCTATGACTCTCTGCTCCCCCAAATGCATTTATCTTTGGCCTGTGCATAATAAAGATACATTACTCTTTATGTATTCGTTCGATGTCTCCATGATCTTGTCTATCTCCAGCATGTTGGCGACTGTTGTTGCTGCTTGCCTTAGATTTGAATGTCCTCCAGGTCTGGATGGAACACATCTCATTGCCTAACAAAGATGGAAGTGATGGAGATGGTAGTAACATAGTTACATTTCACCTTTCCAGGCCTTTGTCTTCCCATCTACAAAATTAAGGGGTTGAATTAGGCGGTCTCTAAAAAAAATCTAATATTTATATAGCACTTTAGAGTTTGCAAAGCACTTTACAAATATCTCATTTTATCTTTACAGTAATCCTGGGAGATATGTGTTATTATTATTCCCACTTTACAGATGAGGATACCAAGGCAGACAGAGGTTAAGTGACTTGATTAGGGTCACATAACTAGTAAGTATCTGAGGCAGGATTTGAACTCTGGGTTTTCCTGACTCTAGGTCCAGCTGTCCATCTGCTGTACCACCTTGCTACCTTCAAGCTCTAAATTTATGACCTTATGAAAGGGAAAGGTAAATTGTGGAATATTCATGTAGACATTCTTATCAGGCCAAGTCTGGTCAAGACTGACAAAGTCAAAGAATAAGTCCCTTGTAGAATATGTCTCCTTTTATAGGACAAAACCTCCCTTTCGATATAACTTTCAAGGCCTTTATGCTATCTTCTTCATGAAGAAATATTCTTATCCAGGGTATTACAGGCCCCCAACACGACACCGATAATGATTGAGTCATGACTAGTGGAGAAATGAATTTCACCATTGGATTTGTCCTCTAAAGAGAATAGATGTATATTTTGAGAGATCAGACATTATGAATTCCTGGAAGGTGAACCACTCCTTGGAGAGATTCATAGACAATACTGAATTCTTGGACTAGGCATCCTAGAGAGAGGAAGAAGGAGAGCAAACATCAGCTAGGCCTCAGGAGCAGCAAAGGTCAGAGACATATTGGGAAGAAGCAAACCCAGACTTCACCTTCCATTACTACTGTGAGTTACAAGGGAATTGGTTCTTTAATGATGTTCCTCCTTCTTGCCCTTACCCAAATTGTTTCCCCTTTTAAAAGGACTCTCAGTTTTGATCGCTGAAACCTAGCAAGATATCCTGGGGTTTACTGGCTAGATTTCTTTTTTATGGACCATGCCTTAAACTAAAATCACTCTGGCTATCTTTGATTGACCAATAATAAGTTGGCCAACAATAGAGCCCAAGTCTCACTTGGTCACTGTTTGGATTCAGATGACTCAGAGTGAGTGTAAATAGCAATTATTTCTGTTTTGGCCAGAAACCCTGAGGGCCTTCCCCACCCAGATAGGTTTGATATTTATTTATTTATTTATTTGTTTGTTTGTTTATTTTTGACTAGGTAAAAGAGGCCATTCTTTGCCTCCTTTTACCTAGCCTTAATCAATGAATGGGCATTGGCTCAGGCAAACTGAGACCCTAGCTTAAAAAGGCTAAGGTCTCCCAATGCTTCGGGGCTATCTCCAGTTGTCCTGATCCACGGACCTTATGTGTAGATGTACCTCAGACATATCTTGCCACTGGACCTAGTGATACCTTAGGGTAGCACTATAAGTCTTGTTTGTCCTTCATTCTCAAAAAGGACCAATGACATTAGGAAGGTGATGTCATGACTTACAAGTGAATTGGATTTAAGTGAGGGAGGGCTGTGCAAAGTAACCAGCCTCACTCTCTCCTCCTGAGCCATCTGGGTTTGCTGGCAAGATATAGATCAGCATGACTAGAGACGGCCCTGGGTGCAGTGGGAGACCTTAGCCTTTTTACTCTAAGTCTAGAAGATTTGATAGGTCCCTGGGGAAGGTGGAACTTAATGGAGAATGAGAGGTTGACTCTCAATTCCAAATACTTTTTCCTCAGCTACAAGGCAGCACTATAAATCTGGAGAACTGTCCCTAGAGGGGATGGAGCCCACCAGAAAGAGAAAATGGAGTTGTCTTGAAGGCTTAGGGGACCAGATATGAGTTTTTTGTGTTTTTTTCACTTAGTGTCAAGTGAAATATAGCCTGCCTTTTATTGGATGTATTGTCAGCCTGAGTGCTTGCGTTGGAGCTGAGGATCTTACATCCTTTTCTGTAGAGAAGTAGAAATGAGCCAAATCCCGATGTTCTAAAGGCCGAGTTAACCAAAAACTAGAGTTCTGGGTCATGAGTGACATTTTTAAGAATAATTTTTTTTTCATAAAATGTGAGGGCTAGAAGATACTTTGGAGATCATCTAGTCCATAGGTTCGATGGTTCTCATTTTATAGATGAAGAAACTGAGGCTCAGGACTATTAAGCTGCTTGACAGAGATTGTTAATTAGTGGAACTAGAACCCAGGTCCTTTCACTTCTAATTTAGTACACTTTTCATTATACTGAATCATCATCAAAATCTAACAGAATCAGCCTTGAAAGGAACAGAAAAGGGGAGTAGCATTCAATTCAATTCAACAAACATTTTAAGTGCCCATTATATGTGCATTTTAAACAATTTTATTTTTAATTTATAGAATAAAACAAGCATTTCCATAACATAGTGCAATAAAAAAGACGATTGCACATGAAACTGCAAATCTACTATGCACATCTTGCCATTCCTTTCAAATATGTAACAAAATTATCATGTAAATTTTTTCTTCCCTCTGCCTCCCCATCCTAGAGATGGCTACCATTAGACACAAATAGGTATATATATGTAAAATTATTCTATACATGCTTCTATGTATATTTTGATAAGTGCTAGGGCTAGAAAAAAGTGAAATCGTCCTTTGCCCTCAAGGAGTTTGCATCCTACTTAGGAGGCTATAATATGTACCCAAGTAGGTAAATGCAAGGTAATTTGAAGAGTAAGAGAGCCCTGATAATTAGGGGGATTAGGTAAGTCTTTGGGGAGTTGAGACAAGCCATGGGAACAGTTTATTCAAATAAATGCACAACACTAGGAGATAACATACTGAGATTGGGGACCCAGCCTGATTTGGCTGAAATGTAGAATGCATGAAGAGGATTAACAGCGTGCAAGGTTGGAAAGGTAGATTTGGAGCCAGATTGTGCAAGATCTTAAATATTAAATGGCAGACCGAGACGTTTCAATTTTATCTTACATCAAGAGGGAGCCAATGGAGATTGTTAAGCAGGTAAGGAATATGGACGTATCTATCCATGTCTTGGGAGAGTGATTGCGTCCACTGCGAGGAGTGTGAATTAGTTAAAGGGGTTGGCTGTGGGGGAGAGACTGGAAACTGGAGAACAATTAGGAAGCTATTCCAACGTTTCAGGTGAGAGTCAACGAGAGCCAGAATTTGGTTGCTTGTTGGCTATGTGAGTGGACAGAAGGGGGCATTTTCTAGAGACGTGGAGATAAGCTCAATAGGAATTGGCAACTGATTGGATGTGGGGAGTGAGAGAAAATGAAAAGTCAAGGGTAACAGAGATGACAAGTCCCGAGTGACTAGGAGGATTATAGCAGGGATGATGATAAGCCTGCCAAGGTTTATGTCCTAGGGCCCCTCTACTTGGCATGGAAGACAGAAACATCAGGATATTTCCTGGGGTGGACCGTAGCTTTCTCCAAGCACCCCAGTGCTGAGGAAACTCAGCACAACACTCCATGCCAGTTCCGGGATCAGGATTCCTGAGCGAGGACACTCAAAGTCACAGGAATGTCCCTCTGAAACAGGGTTGAAATGGGACTTCACAGTGACTCTGGATGGAGAGGACGATGCAGTTTTTCCATGTGACTAGGCTCTTTGGCTGGCTATCCAGACATGCTCCTTTCCCGACCATCAGGGTGTGTGGTTGCTCCCAGTGTACAGACTTATTACTGCTTTGGTAGCTTACAGAGTTCCTCTCCCAGCCCCCCTCCCCTTCAGCCTGCTTATTCTCTAATTGCTGGGCTTGTAAACAGCTAGATTTATGACTGCGTTCATCAGTGCTGGCCCTCGGGTATAATGTGCCTTCCCTTGCAGACTGGTCAGTGAATAATGAATTAATGAGCCTGCCTTAGGTTCAATAAGTAGCTGAGCATTTGGGGATCTTTACCATACCATGCACGCCATGTCTGACTGCTTATCACCCATGGCATTCAGACCATAATACCTCTCCCTGCCAGCAGTTGCTATCTTGTGGGTGCTTGGTCACCAAGGCAGCTTTCAAAAGGTCTTGTCTCCTAAATCCTCAAAAGAAATTGGTCAGAGAACATCATATTGCCCCCAACATTCCATTTAAGGCTGATCTCGTATTCTAATTTTTTGTGGGGGTGGGGGAGAGAAGCAAACCTAGACCTGTGATTTCATCTGTTTGGGGAATTACAGGTATGGAAACTGCCTGCACCACTGTTGACCAGCAGCTGGTCTATAACTTAGGAGTCTTAGAGAATTAAGAGCACAATGACATTTCTCAGTGTCCCTTTGTTCCTCAACTGTAGGTGAGTAGTAACATCAAGAGGTCTCAGTGAGATACAGATCCCATCTTAGAAGTCCTACATGTATTAGTTATCATAAGAAATGGACGGAATAGGTTGGGAGCCTATGGAAGCTTGAAGAGGTCCCCGGGGGGAGAACTGGGAAAAGCTGGTGACCATCCCCTCCTAGTCAATGAGTTCTGCAAGGCTAAAATGAAGTGAGTTTTCATGGAATCTCAGATCTGATGCCTTTTTTTGTTGTTGTTTTTAGTGTGATGGGAAAGGGAGAAAGATATGTCCTCAGATGGATTTGGGAATTGATTCCATGCAGCTTTTTCTACCAATTGGCCAAACTGTACAGTGACCTAGGTCAATTACAGCTTTAGAGCCAAAAGAGACTTTTAAGGTCATTTAATCCAAGTCCTTTATTTTATGGATGAGGAAACTGAGGCCTATAGAGGTTAAGTGACTTGCCCAAGGTCACATAGGAAATCCTTTTCAGAGGTTTCAAACAATGACTTCCATACTTGAAAAAGCACTCATTTAGAGTTAGAAGACCTAGATTCAAGTCCCAGTTTGAATACTTGTTATTTACACAATGCTGGGAAGTCACAATCAGGCTCAGCCTTAGCTTCCTCATTTGATAAAAAAAAAAATAACAATACCTGCCTCCTAGGGCTGTGATGTAGAAATCATCTTATGCATCTTTTTTTAATGTTTTTTTATCTTATAAATCTTAGAGTGTCATATAAATATGTTTATTATTTTGAAGAGGAAGAAGATGGAAAAGACAGCAAAATGATTATATATAAGGTGTTAGATTATATGACCTATGAAGTCCCATCTAGATAAATAAGGATAAAATGAGTCTCCTATAAAAGAGAAATTTGCAATGATATGGACTTAGTTATGACTCAAAGTTAAGTAGTCTAAGACTTTGAAGCTTCCTATTGAAAGTTGGGGAAAAAAATCTATGGATATTTGCATAAATCCAATCTGGTGAGCAAGGAGACCACACCCATGAGAGTAGAGAGACAAGGGCTCCGGATAGTATGAAATTAAATATGTGTGATCTATGCGAAGGATTTGCCTAGATCATAGCAGGTTTGGGTCAATTGGCAGAAATGTGAATATAACCTGTTTCCTGATATTTCTAGTACGGGACCAGTAAGATGACAATAAAATTCAGCCATCACATGGAATTCGGGGAAGACCATCGTCTGGTCCTTATAAAGTGGAAATCCATTGTCTAGCAATGGGATGCTATGTCAAGTCCTAGCTCCCTAAATTAGATAGTCAATAGTCAATAAACATTTAAGTGCCTTACTAAGTGCCAGGCACTGTGCTAAGTGCTGAAGATATAAATACAAAAAGGAAAGTCAGTTCCTGCCCTTAACGAGCTTACAATTTTATGGGGAAGACAACATCTAAAAGAAAGCTGAAAGGCAGGAGTGGAGGGGAAAGTACCCAGCGTGGGGGCATGGTAGAAAAGTCAGAGTTTCCAAATGAGGGCAGCCAGGTGGAAAATGAAGAGCTATCTGAGGACTATCCCGTTCTCTTTCCTTAACTGAAGGAGTTTATGGCTCTACCTTTAATCAGAGGGGCAGATGGCACTGATGCAGTGTGACTAACAAGGCTGATTGGATCTGGCAAGATGATGGGACTTCTCAAGTTTACGGGGGCATGGGGAAGAAGTCAATAAAGTTCAAAATGAGTTCTACTGGAGAATTCAAAGACTGTAAAACAAGTGTTGCTAGATAGCCAAACAAGTCCAAAATGAGTCTAGCTGTTTGAGAAATGTGGAGATGTTCTTCACTAGCACCAGGACTATGGAGATGTGTGTGTGTGTGTGTGTGTGTGTGTGTGTGTGTGTGTAATTTAGCAGAAGCAAGACAGAGTCTCAAGGCATTCAATTATGCAGTCAGCCTAGTTTCAGGATCTCCTTGATTATTGAGCTAGGGATGGCAGTCCTGCAGGGATTCCTGGAAAAGAACCAGTTGGCCCTGCCCCTCCCTCTTCAGAGACCAAATGTTGCTCATGAAAAGGAAAAATGAGAGACCCTGCCACAACTAGAGAGGCCTGAACATTATCACCTATCTGGAACCCATACCATCCCTATACCCCTTGATATACACTCTGATGGATCATTCAGCAAGGATAGTGGTATTCATCAAATTGGACCTCCAGGAAGGCATACAACCTGGTCAAATATATAGGCAAGATGAATGGAAAATGGCTTTCCCAATCTGGTATGGCCTCTATCAATCACTCAATCAGCAAACATTTATTAAGAAACTTCTACATTCCAGACACCGTGCCAAATGTTCGAGATACAAAGACATAAATGAAACAATCTCTCCCCCCACTGAGCTTATGTTCTTTTGGTAAAGACAACATGTATGTGTACTGGCCAGTGAAAGCCCAGTCCTTAGAACACACACAGTGTCTCTTGTTGTTTTCAGTCCAACATGTGACACTTTGGGGCAACTGCTTTACATCTATGAGTGACTATGTGATAATGAAACATCTTCTGGTTGGCCAACAAACCAGAAGGACTTGCTAGAAGCTGAGTTAGAACTGAGGGTATATGCAAAAGGTTCCAGTGGATGATTTCTTGCTCTCTTCCCTGGTGACTTTTGAGTGAGAAGAATCGCTGTGAGATACTGGGTAGGCAGGGGCAGCAGGCTGTATGGTCCCACCTGGTCACCGTGTACCTGTGAATACATGGTGCCTCTGTTTCTTTTATCTCTTGTATTAATTCTTTCCCAAGCATTGATTACTGGGTATTTGGTGATAGAATGGATCAGGTTATGACTTCATGTGCTTTAAGAGGTCAGAGAAGCCATCAGAAGTCCAGCGGCTGGCCTCAGTGATGGAGTCTGGCAATGACAGCAATAACTGAGTTCAGTGAAGAGCTAGGCCTGAAAAGCAACTTGCTTGACCCAACCCCACAGTGGATTGACCCACCAGCTAAGACACTGCGTACTGAAATTAAGGGAGGGATTCGTTCACTTGGCACCGCCATACCTAAAAGCAACAGAGAGAAGGACTGGGAGGTATGCCTCAGCTACACGTGTTCCCTATAAGAGTGCTTTGGGATCTTTGTGCTTCAAGTCTGGGCTGTGTGTATGCATGTGTATGTGCATAAGTGGACAAGAGAAGAGTGTACCTCCCAATTTAGGGGAATGTTTCTATAACAATTATCTTTTCTGTACCTGCTTGGTAAATACCCCTTTATAAAAGCTAATTAATATCAACTAGTTCATTGATATTGGGCATGAGAGTGAAAAACTTCAAATGATAGCATCAAAAACCTTAGACCTTCAGGGTTACCCCTAGAACCTTGAGAAGAGAATTCAGCCACCAACTGGGGATCCGATCTACCAATTCAAGTGGATAGTAGAAGAGTGAATCTAGAAAGCATACTACATATGCCTAAAAAGTATAGAAAATGTATATGAAATAAATATATGATTTTCGAGGGGGGGTTCTACAACAGAGGAGAGTATATGGAACAGCCTTATGTGGGAGGTGGCATTTAAAATGAGCTTTGAATGAAGTTAGGTATTCTAAGAGACAGGATTGAGGAGGGAGTACATTGGAAAGGTACTAAAATGGGAAATGGAGCATTGGGTGTATTGTGTATGAGGAAGAGCAAGAAGGCGATTTTGACTGAACTGAACAGTAGTATGAATGCAAGGTAATACCGTTTATTTTGTGTAAAACTCCTTGAATCCTTTGAAAGGGTCATAATTTCAGTGTTTCAAGACCTGGAAGAATTGGGTGAAGTAGTTTATCTCAGTGATTCCTCCATCCACCCTGGGTTGCTGCCCAGCATGTCAAACTGGTTCAAGGCATCCTGCAGTGGCTCTGCCACTATTAGGTGTTATCTGCCAAAGTGGGAAAATGCCAGTCTGTGAAGGAGATGGAGTTCTTGGGGATACATAGGGGGCACATAGTGAGTACATACAGAGAAGGCTTGGTGGATCTTCAGAAAAGATTGAAGCCATGCTGTAGTGGGTCACCTCTGACTGGGCCAAAACAAAACAAAACAAAAAAATACTCCCACAGCAGTTTCTTAGTTTTCACGCTATTTTATTCCCAGATTCTCCACCCTGATGATATCTCTCACTGATCTCCTGAAGCACCCCAAACCATTCCAGGAGACAGAATTCACATAAGGGCCCAAAGAATCAATGCACCTCAGCCTTTATCTTAATATATCTATATGTTAAATAGCTCATTGCGGAAACCAATGCACCTAACATTGTCATGGGATATCTCCCCTCATAGGTCACACTACTCTTCTACTTGTCCCAACCCTGCAAATATGACTACAAAGTAACTAAGGCAGAAAATAACTATGTGAGCTAGAAGAAGGATCTGCTCATGGTCAGAGTCATCTCTGAGGCATGGAGGCACAGTCTTGTGAGAATTAAGTTACCCCATTATCATCTACACTGACCAGAAGAACCCAGAGCCCACTGAGACGTCCTGGAACACCAACCAGTGGGTGATCCATTAAGCACCACTTTTAGTGAATCATCACTTATACTCCTAGACATCTGTCTACACACAGATGCAGTGTTATAAAAGCCTGAACTTGGACTCCAGACATGCTCAGTCATCGCCAACAGGCTCTTCTATAGACCTTCATCCACTAGGCCCTAATAGTTCTATGGCAGTTAATTTGATGGCAGCGGGCGGGGATCTCGTGCTTCAGCCCTGCTGTCTGCCCTCCATCCAGACACAGTCTCTACATCCAAGGGAAGACGAGAATCTTAGCTGGAGTCCTGCCCTTGTTGTGTTGGTGTATCCTCACCGGCCAACCTTAATATGCTAGTGTTCTCTCTATACCCCAACAACAGGGACCATGGGGACTCTCCAGGACTTCATACTTGGTCACTAGATATTTTTGCTGGCTGTGATGATGAAATGACATCTGACGGTACATCCTTTGACTAAGGAGCCACTGGCCACGGTTGTTGCAAACCCTACCAACTCTCCTCCACCGGTAGGAAGTGCGCATTCTAGATTTCATCACAGTGTTCCCTCTGTCCCAAGGTTTGATGACACCTTGCTGTTGATGTAGCAGATAGAGTCCTGGATTTAAAGTCAGGAAAACCTGGGTTCAAATTCCACTTCAGAAATGTACTAGCTGTGTGACCCTGGGCAAGTGAAGTCACCTCTCTGGACTCAGTTTCCTCATTTTTAATATAAGACTATTGGACTTTATGACCACTATAGTATTTTCCACTTCTATATCTATGATCCTATAATCCCTACCAAGATGGCTCATTTTGTTCCCTGTGCTGGTCCTCAGTTTCCTCATTTGTAACATAAAGTATTGGACTTGATGACCACTACGGTGCTTTCCACTTCTATACCTATGATCCTATGATCCTGTAATACCTACCAAGATGGCTCATTCTGTTCCCTGTGCGGGTCCTCCCACCATTGCAGAGGCTGCCTGCCTTACCTGAAGAACATCTTGCAATTCTATGGCTTTCCTAACCACAGAATGACAAAATTTCAGAGTTGGAAGGAACTCCAGTGGTCGTCTCGCCCAGCCTACACTGGACAAAGTCTTCTTTCTATAACATACTCAACAAGTGGTTATCCAGCCTCTACTTAAAGCCTTCAAACGCGGTGGAACCCACTAACTTCTGAGGCAGCCCATTCTACTTTTGAATAATTCTAATTGTTAATAAGAGTTTTTTTTTCCTTACTGCCCATCTGGGGCTTCTATTCATTGCTCCTAATTTTGCTCTCTGAGACAAAGCAGGACAAATCTAATCCTTCTTCCATGGGAAAACACTTCAGTTCTAATCAGGTTCCCCATTGTATCTCGCATTTCATTGCCCTCCAGGTACAGTCACCTTTTCATGACATATTGCCCTTATCTGGTGGACTGAGCACATGAACTGAATCCTACAAAATCACCTCTTGTGCTACCCCTCCTACTATCACGCTGATTGAATCACTCTGCAGATTTTTAAATAGTAATGTGGTCCACTCATCCACTGAAAATTACCATTTTATATGAAGTATGACTTCAACCCTTCTTTTTTCTCACAGCCATTCTGTATACCGAAGATCTTACAGGCAATGATTACATAGGGGAGTTGGAGGTAACCCAGGCTGATTTGTAATATTCCCCATGAGCTGCCAAAGCAACGTACAACAATGACCAAGCTTCCACATATCCTCAGGGATTCCCAATAGAACACAAAGACCTGGGCTAACTGTACTCCCTTACCCTGTATACCAGTAGGATTTCCCTTAAAATGTCCGAATGAACAGTAAGTCTCTATCAGTCGGGTATAAGCCATGTGGACTACCATTTGACAGTAAGTGGTATACATCTGAGGTTGGATCTGAGTTGAATTTTCCCAGTTACTCTGTATTTATCTTGTACTCTACAGGTCTTTGTTATAACAATTTACTTAATCATTTAAGGCTTTCTGAATCCTTGCCCACCACAAATGTGTGTGGATGGGGAAAAAGAATATGTTGTTCATAAGATATATGACTTATTAAGGTGATGGGACCACTTCCAGTGTCTAGTGGACTGGAAGGAATATGTGCCTGAGGAGAGGACACAAGTCAGCATACAGTATGGCATTAACACATGTCACCTCCTCTATAAGGGAACACATTTAATGTATTAGCTGGCCCTCTTGGCTTCATGCCACCTGCAAATCTGATAAGAGTGCTGTCTCTGCCTTCATCCAAGTCATTGATGAAGAATTGAAATGAGCAGAAGAGGGTCAAAGAAAGAGCCCTGTGTCTCTCTGCTAGACACCTCAGTCTGGGTTGAAAAGGATTCATTTATCAACTTTTGGGGGAGGTGGGGTGGACCTGTCAGCTGGTTTCTAGCTTACGTAATTGTACTACTACTACTACTCAGTCTACATCTTTCCATTTTATTATAAGAACATCACAAGAGAGGATAGCTTAAATCTAGACTTACTGTTTCCATGATATTCATGATATTTGTCTACTAGTCTAGCAACTGTATCAAAAAAAAAAAGAAATGAAATTAGATCAGTGTGGCTTATTTTAATTAATCTATACTGGTTCATAGTGATTACATCTCTCTTTCTTGGATCTATAACCAGAATTAATTTCAAGTTTACAGATCTAAATTTGAAATATCTATTTTCCCCTCTTTTTTTAAGGGCATTTCATTTTTTCTAATTATATGTAAAAACAATTTTTAACATTCATTTTTACAAGATTTTGAGTTCCAAATTTTTCTTCCTCCTTCCATCCCTTCCCTTTCCTCTTCCTAAAATGGTAAGCAATTTGATATAGGTTATATGTGTTCAATCATGTAAAACATATTTCCATATTAGTCACAGTTGTGAAAGAAGAAACAGACCAAAAGGGAAAAAAAACCTGAAAAAATTTAAGTGAAAATAGTATGCTTTGATCTGCATGCAGAGTCCATCAGTTCTTTATCTGGATATGGAGAGCATTTTCCATCATGAATCTTTTGTAACTGTCTTGATCATCGTCTTGCTGAAAAGAGCTGCGTACAATGTTTTCCTGGTTCTGCTCATTTCACTTTACATCAGTTTGTACAAGTCTTTCCATTTTTTTCTGAAGTCTGCCTGCTTATCATTTCTTATTGAACGATAGTATTTCATTACATTCATATACGACAACTTGTTCAGCCATTTTGCAATTGATGGGCATCCCCTCAATTTCCAATATTTTGCTACCATGAAAGAGGTGCTATAAATATGTTTGCACATGCATGTCCTTTTCCCTTTTTTATAATCTCTTTGGGATACAGACCTAGTAGTGGTTCTTTTCCCTCTTTTTTTTGAAAATCAGAATATTTGCGTGTTTCCAGTTCCATGGCACCTGTCCCCTTTCCTTATTACCACTGACAACAGCATCTTTACATCCTTTCAGTGCTCTTGTTGGCAACTGGTCCAAATCAGTGACAAAAAATGTTACGAGGAAAAGGGTCGTGAAGATTAGTAGAAACGTCACTATAGGCTTATATTGCTTGAGAGATTAATGTTCTTTTTGGCACCTTGGTTCAGCCAGTTCCACATTCAACTGAGTATATTGCCACATAACCCACATTTCTACATACTTTCCACAAGTATAGCTAAAGAAATTTTGCCAAATGCCATTTTCAAATCAAGATAAACTGTATTTGTATTATTTCTTGGTCTACCAATCTAAATCACTCTATCAAAAATGGTACACAAAATGTTTATAAAGTCTTACATTTAGTGAACCTCTGATAACTCCCGGGATCACCACTTTTTTTTTTTTCAGGCAATTGGGGTTAAGTGACTTGCCCAGGGTCACACAGCTAGTAAGTGTCAAGTGTTTAGTTTGAAGCCATATTTGAACTCAGGTCCTCCTGACTTCAGGGCCAGTGCTCTACCCACTGCGCCACCTAGCTGCCCCAGATCACCACTTTTTAAAAGTTCCTATAAAGCATCTCTCTAACAATGAACTCTAGGATTGTGTCAGAGATAGCCTTCAAATTTATTACAGAATAGTTTTGAGAATCTACCTTGTTTCTCCCTTTTTTGAAAATCAGAAAGACATTTGCCCATATCTGATCTTCTGGCCCCTTTTCTTGTTTATGATTCCTCAAAGATTGCTGACAGTGCTTCTGTGATCCCACCAGCAAGTTCCTTTCACACACTGGAATATAATTTCTCTGGACCTAGAGACTAGAAGTTACTCAAAATTGCTAGATGCTCCTTACCTTCCTTGGTTTTCTGTTCTTTAAAATAACATTTGTTCAACCTTTCTTAATTTTGAGGTCATTCTTGTTGATGGAGAAGACGAAAGAAAATGGGCATTGGCTAGTAGTACTACATTCTCTCTGTTACCTGTTGATGTTAATCTTCCCCCAGGCTGAGGACATATACCTTTCTTGTTCTTGCTGAGAGCAAAGAGAACATAATTAGGAAAGAAAAAAAGCTTGTTATTAGCCTTGACATCTCTCATAAACTTAGGCTCATTCTTGGCTTTAACTTTCCTCATACTACTCTTACAGGTTCATGCCTTTGTGTTGTATTTGTATTTAGTTCTTTATCTCTTCTCTCATCTTTTGCTCATGTTCCCTTAGATCTAAGCTCATCCAAGATCACTCTGTGGTCACATCAGTTTATTTAGAAGCCTTTCCTACTTTTTTCCTTATCCAGACCATTTGTTGTTATGCCATTACGTATACATTTAAATCCATCTTGAGCAGCTTTATTGTCCAAAGTCTTAGAGCATGGGAATATATCCCTTTTTATTTGACTTGTTTGAAATATTTTCCTAAAATCTAGAGTGCACATCTGTCTTTTTTTCCGATCTCATGAACTCCAAGAGGCTATGGTTTCCCTCTGCCAAGGTTCTCATCATCTGGTTGATCGTTAAATCCTGACTAGAAGTTACCCTTCTTGCTTCCTCTACCTTCCAAGAAAGGAAAGTGTCATCAAGGCAAACCACACATGTATTAGATGCTCTAATTTAATTTTTCACATTTTAAAATATCTATGTGCAAGGCCAGATACACAAACACCAAGAATTCAAATAGATTTGAGAGTCTCCAGCACTCTGTACTAAGTGATCAGCACTTGGTGTAATACTTGGCACATAGTAGGCACTGTAAAAATGCATGTTGACTGACTCAAAGAGATTAAAGCCCAAGACAGATAACTCAGAGATCTATGATATAAGATAAAAAGCATGATAAGTGCAAAGGTGAAATCCAGGTCTGAAAATTTTGAGGCAGGAGACATTTCTTTCAACTAGAGAGAATTAGGGAAGGCTTCATGGTGGAGATGGCGTAGGAAGGATGCCAATAAATGGAGATTGTAGAGAATTTATTTCAGGTATGAGGACTAATACAACCAAAAGCATAGAGGTGGTAGAGGACAGAATAAGAAAAGAGAAAGGAAGACAATTTAGTGGGATCGGAATATAGAATAAATGAAGAGAACTAGTATGAGATAAGGCTGGGAATGTTCTATGGTCCTGGACCCTGTAAGGAGTTGAATGTCAGGATTCAGAGTTTATATTTTATTGAGTAAACAATTAGGACACACTAAAGATTTGGGGAGGCAGTAGAAGAATGTTGGCCAGGTAGGTGGTGCAGTGAGCACTGGACCTGCATTCAGGAAGACTCATCTTCATGAGTTCAAATCTGGCCTCAGACACTTACTAGCTGTATGACCCTGGGCAAGTCACTTAATCCTGTTTGGCTCATTTTCCTCATCTGCAAAATGAGCTGGAGAAGGAAATGGCAAATTACTCTAGCATCTTTACCTAGAAAATTCCACAAGGGGCCACGAAGAGTCAGATATGACTGAAATGACTAAACGACGACAAGAATGATGTGATTAGAGAAGCATGTTAGCAAGGTGATATGAAAGTGATATAAAAGATGGATTGGATAGGGAATAGAATAGCATTTCATTTAGGAAGTACATAGTAGGCTCTTCATACATGCTTATTGATTTATTACCTGACTTATTATGTGCCAGGAATGATGCTGGGAATACAAATACAAGCGAACAAGATATTCCTGCCCTCTAGGAGTTTACCTTCTAAGTAGGGAAGACAATATACATGGGAGAGTGGTGGACAGAGAGGAGTATTTCAGTAGTTCATCTAATTATTGTTCTCAGAGCTAGGGAAGAAGAGGAAAATGGGGAAAAAAGGGTAATATATGTGGACAGTAGCATGGCAGGAAGATGGCTGGGAATATGGGTCTAAGCTTCATTTGGTGAATATTCACTATTCAGAAAATCAGGGTTGTATGGTAAGAGAGGAGAAGCCAGGAAGCAGGGAGATGAGTTAGGAGGTTATTATAATAGTCTAGGTGATGAGGGTATGAACTACAATGGTGGCAATTTGAGTGGAAAGGAGCATGGTTTCAAGACATATAGTTGGAATAGAATGGACAAAATGAAGAAATAAATTGGATTGAGGGGTATAAGGAAAAGATCAAACATGAGTGAGGTTTAGAACCTCTTTGAATGGAGGTGATTGTGGTGCTATTAACAAAAATAAAGAAATTAGGGGAAGGGACTTGTGATGTTTTATACAGTTTTATGCACATTGAGTTCGAGGTGCTAATGGAACTCTGGGTAGAATTACACACTAAGTTCTAAAAATATTCATACACTTTGAGTCAATGATCCTGTTACTAGGATAATATTCTAAGGAGTTGATAGACGGGAAAAAAGAGTCTGTCTCTACAGAAATATTCCTAACAGCTCTATTTGACACAGCAAAGAATGTAAAACTATGTGTTC
Source organism: Vombatus ursinus (assembly GCF_900497805.2). Classification (NCBI taxonomy): domain Eukaryota; kingdom Metazoa; phylum Chordata; class Mammalia; order Diprotodontia; family Vombatidae; genus Vombatus; species Vombatus ursinus. The sequence continues at coordinate 2,366,899 of NW_020955182.1, forward strand.
GTCACTTGTGGACTACCTAAATAAGTCATGGTATGTGAATGTAATGGAATATTGCTGTTCTGTGATCGACAATGACGATGAGGACAACAGAGAAATTTGGGAAGTTGTGTATAAACTGATGCAGAATGAAAAAAAAATCAAAAGAACATTATACTTAGACCTAGAACCACATTAATAAAGGTAGCAACAGCCACAGCAGAAGCCAATGAAATCAGCAGAAAAGGAGTATGAAGAAAACCAAGATGATTTAAGTTATGATAGGAATCTTTCATTCTATTTCTCCCTTTTCTTTAATAATCTTCATAGAAGTTTATAGCTACATTTACAATCATTCTTTTATTTTCTTTGCTCTTGATCGCACATTTTAATACTTGTACCTGTTTAGGGAAATTAAAATTTATTTGGGAAAAAATTCAATGAGTTGAAGTCATCTAGACAGAGAGAGAGAGAGAGAAGGAAGAAGTGTGGGGAACGGGAACAGTGGTTGAGGAGTGAAGAGATTCTTTGCAGTCTTTGCAGAGCGTGATAGTCAGTAACAGGCAGACAAATACAAGGGTTATTGTGTAGCAATCTGCATGTGTATCATCTATCCGTCTATCATTTACCTATCCTCTATCCATCCATCCACCCATGTATCTATTATCTAGCTATCAGATCTAGTAGTAAGCCTAGTGAGCCCAGTTTGGTGATTTCCTCCAGTGCCTATCAGTAGATCCAGAGCAGAGACAAATGAAGGAAGGGGAGAGATAGCAAGAGTTATCAGGGTAGAGGGTAAGCAGAATAAAACCACCAGCAGAGATCTAGATTGTTCAAGTTCAGAGACACCACTGTATCTTTTCATTATTAATATTAAGAAGTCATCATCTGATCTAGTTGGACAGTCAAAAAGATGCCTATAATCGCACCCTTTCTGCCACTCCATTTATTCTCACCACAAATACTTTCCAGCCTGTTTCCAGTCTCCTTTTTTAGCCACCAAACTACTTCCCCTCTGCCTTCCGCCTGATGTGTTTCTTTTGAACAAGGGTTATTATTCCATGTCTCTATTTCAGTCAGGAGTTCTGCCCACCCAAAGCCTCTGAGATAGGAGATCACATTTTTACTTGTGTTAAAATGTCAGTTTCACCTTTACGAAGACAAACAAACTCTCAACCATTGAGCCCTTCCCTCAAAAAAATGTTAAATGAAGAAGACATATATTTTGCATATGTCTTCTACACACTGGTAGTTTGACAGAACTCAGGAATACTTGAGTTCAAGTCTTCCTTTGGAAAATATTTATTTTGTGCCCCTGGGCAAATTACTTAAGCTCTCAGAGCTGTGAGCAACTCTCTAAGACACTAAATTGCCGAGAAGATGCTGACCGCGCCAACAAAGGAAATTCCTCACTGGGTACTCCCCATACCAATGGAATCAAATGTTTAGTTCTTATCACTGTCCTATGGGAGGGAGGAGGGCAGGAGGAGTGCGTCTCTGTAGACCAAGGGTTCTTAACCTTTTTGTGTGTCGTGGACTCCTCTGGTGAGCTGGTGAAGCTGAAGCCTAATTTCTCAGAATGTTTTTTTTTAAATGAATATAACAAAATACATAGGATTACAAAAGAAACAAATTATATTGAAATGTAGTTATCAAGATTTTAAAAATTCATAGATCTCTTAAAATCTATTCCCCTTGGGAGTCTATGAGCCCCAGGTTAATAACTCATTATAGTCTGTCTGTCTCTGCTTCTCTCCCCCTTTTTCTCTCTCCCCTTTTCTCTCTGTCTCTGTCTGTCTCTGTCTCTGTCTGTCTCTCTGTTTCCCTCCTTCTTTCTCTGTCTCCCTTTCTTTCAGGCTCTCTCTCTCTTTCTCTCGCTCTCTTTCTCTGTCTCTGACTACCCCCCGTCTCTCTCCTTCTTTGTCTCTGTCTCTCTCTCTTTCTCTGTCTCTCTCTTTCTGTGCCTCTCCCCCTTTCTCTGTCTCTCTCCCTCTTCCTCTCCACAGATAGGTATAGATAGATAGATGATAGATGATAGATAGATAGATAGATGATAATGCTTCAAGTCTGACCCTATTGAATATATGCTTTTTGAGGCAGAAACCAATTTGCTTTTGCCTTTGTATCCCTAGTGCTTAGTACCATTCCTACCACATAGTGGGCATTTAATAAATGCCTTTTGACTATTTTTTCTCAGTTCACTGGTTTTCTCATACTCTTGGCTTGAATGTGAATTCATTGTTTTTGAATTTCTTCCCCATTTCTTTCCTTCTGAAAATTACTGGGCATTCCCCCTACTTTGTTTGTTCCTTCGTTATTACATTTCTTGCTCACCACAATAACTGGTTTTATAGTTTTATCTTAGCATTTTTCTCCCACTCAAATTTCTATTCAGAGCTCTTTAAATAAGGTCAGTGTCTCCTACCAAACCAATATTTGAGGCATCGGGTGACATGTTGAATAAAGTGCTGGACTTGGAGCCCAGAAGGCCTGAGTCTGAGTCCTGCCTCAGATACTTAGTCTCAGTTGCAGACATAGATGGTGTTTGGATCTTTTTTCTAGTTAAAGGCTATGACTTTGAAAGATGGAGGACATGGAGAATCAACAGTGTAGATGGTGTTGCCACAAAGGGCAGTGGGAAAGACAAAGGATGTTTATGAATAGCCTATAGTTTGTCACCAATGATGACTCTCTGTGCCCCAGCTTCTTCATCTATAAAATGAGGGGACTGGACTCAATGACCTCTAATATTCCTTCCATCTCTGAATGTGTGATCCCATGTTCTTCCTGGTTTTCTAGTGTTCCATTGCCCACTTTGCCTGACCGTTATCATTCTGGTATCGAAAGCTATGATGTGAAAAATCAAATTTTATTATTCAACCAACGCCATCTGCTTTATTCAACACTTCGGTGGGTCTGTGATTTCACAAGTATAGATTGCAACCCCTCCATGTCATCTCATCCCATGTGATTCTTGTCCCAGTTCTTCTACACATCCCCCACTGTGGGTATATTGCTTATGCTGATGGCCTTCTTCTGGGCCTTTTAAAAGTCTGTACATACCAGTACAACACCCACACTGTCTATCTCTTATCCCTTAGTCCCATCATATAACCAGCCCATCTCATTTTTTAATCATTCCTATCATGAATGAGATCTTTTACACCACTTCTTGCAGGAAAGTCATCATTGGTGACATACTATAGCCTACTTATAACCATCATATGTCTTTCCACTGCCCTTTGTGAGAACACCATCTACACTATTGATTCCCCATATGCTCCTTTCAGAGTCATAGACTTCAACTGGAAAAGGAGATACAAACGCTATCTGTGTATACAACAAGAGCCATGACTAGGGTGTGGCCACTGGAGATTTGTTCCAGAGTAGAAAATTTAGAGTGTGCATATAGCACCATTCTTGGGCTTCTACCCATCCTGCTGCTGTAGCCACCTCATCCCCAGGGTGTTCCTTTTGCCTTCAGCAGCTTAGAAATATCATGGTGCCCTGGGACATACTTCCTCCCAGCAGTACTCCCCAGCTGTAAGAAGAACTTACCACCTCTACTACTGCCAGTTGCCCCAGATGCAGAAATTGCTAGTTACATCTCTGTCCTCAAGTCTTTCAGGTTCTCACCCATGACCTTATTGGCACTAGACAAACACGTTTCCTCTGACTTTATTATAGGTCATAGACTTAGAGCTGGAAAAGATCATAAAGGTCATTATGTCCAATCCCTTCATTTTATAGATAAGAAAACTGAACATCAGAAAAGCTAAGTGACTTATCCAAGGTCACATAACTGGTAAGCGCCTGAGGCAGGATTCAAACCAAGGATTTCTTGACTCCAAGGCCAATGTTCTCTCTTCTATGCCAAATTGCCTCTATCTCTACTCCTCTATGGATCTCCAGAAGTGGATATGAGAAGTAGATGAGGAAAACCAATCAATCAACAAGCATTTATTAGGGACTTACTATGTGCTAGGCACTGTGCTAAGCATTGAGGAGACAAGAAAGGCAAAGAGTTCAAAGAGTTTCTATTCCAAAGAGACAGACATTTTCCTGGGTGGAGATGAGATGGAATTGGATTTCCAGAGAAGTGAAAGTCCTCTGAGGCTTGATGGACCCGGTCCTCCAGTCCATAGCAGATACACGCTCTAGGAAGAGATGATGTCTTCTGATTAGCCTAGTTGGGTTTACCCATTCATGCTGCATGGCTAATGCTACACCAGTCAGGAGGAAGTCACCCACCATCACAAATGTCGCTTACTCCAGGAAGTAGGCAAGAAGACATTCCTTGTACATCCATGTTAGTGCCAGTACATCCTCCTTAGGCTTCTGTTGGGAATGGATTACTGTTATTGCTTCTTCAAAAGGCTCAGATTTATCTTCTATGGGAAAAGCTTCATATATTATACTGTGCCAATGGTGCAGGATTTCTTCTCCTTATGTTTCTACTCTGTCATGTTTTTCCTTCTGCCAGTTTTTAAAAATGGGTTTTGAGGGGCAGCTAGGTGGTGCAGTGGATAGAGCACCAGCCCTAGAGTCAGGAAGAACTGAATTTAAATCTGGCCTCAGACACTTGACACTTGTGTCTGTGTGACCCAGGGCAAGTCACTTAACCCTAATTGCCTTGCAAAAAAACAAAACAAAACAAAAAATGACTTTTGAGTCCTCTTTTCCTACTTGGACTGTTTTTTCCCTTCTTGGTTTCTTCTATAGATTTTTTTCTCCCTGCCTGTCAAAGAACCCTTTCTCCTATTTACTAAGGCTGGTAATGGAAAGCTATTCTTGAGTCTTTTCACTTTCTCAGTGACCTTTCTCTAGGAGACAGACATAAGGCCACTAGAACAGATCCCAAAGTATTTGTGCTTCCTGCCTGTCAGGATGCAGTCCTTCCTTTGGAAGTCTTCTGGGAAGCCCCCTTGGAGGTTGCTGGAGAAACTACCTGTTTATTTTGCATCTGGGTCATGGTTGTAGCGTGGATGAGCCCCTTTGGTACCTTCTTAACTCTAGCCTTCGAAGAAACCTCTTACTCCACTAGGCACTACATTTTTATCAGTGGCTTGGAGGAAGCTATAAAAAGCAGGCTTGTCCAATATGCAGATAATAGGCAGGGATTAGAGCACTAGACCTGAAGTCAGGAAGACCCGAGTTCAAATCCATCCTCAAACACTTTCTAGCTTTGTACCTGGGGCAAGTCATTTAATCTCTATTTGGTTCAGTTTCCTCATCTGTGAAATGGGAATGATAATAGCACCTGTTTCCCAAGGTTATTGTGAGGATCAAAGGAGATAATAAAGTGCTTTGCAAACCTCAAAGTGCTATATAAATGGTAGCTTTTGTTATTATCACAAGTATTATTATATAAAGCTAGAAGGGACAGTCAATGTGTATTATGTTAGAAATAGAATCCAAAAAAAAAAGTCTCACTAGACAAAACTAATGGGCAGAATCAAATCAGATGAAAATTAATAGGAATAAAAATAAAGTGTTATGCCTGTGTTCAAAAAATAAACTTCACAAGGACAGTCTAGACAACAATCCATGTGAAAAAGATTTGGGGATTTTAGTGGACTACAAGCCCAAGTTGAGTTAACAATTTAACATGGAAACTCCTTGAGGGTATGGACTGTTTGAGTTGGGTCTTGGCATTGCCCCGGCCCAGCACAGTGCTTTGCACATAGCTGGTACTTAATAAATGTTTCAAGGAGTAGATAGTAGCTGGAATGCAAATGGCAGCCTGCAAAGTGAATGATCCCATGCTACAAGGAAAGGCATAGCCTCCCAAACAAAGGCAGCAATTGCTGGGCACTAATTCTGCCTTCGTTATAGCATATCCGTAGAGCAGCATTCAGTTTGGGGCACCGTACTGTAAGAAAGACATACACAGACTGGAACTCGTCTGCAAGAAATCTACCATGATGTCAGGGGGATTGGTGACTGCTACACCGGGATGGATTGAAGGAACTGGAAATGTTTAGCCGGGAGAAGAGAAGATTTGGCAGGCGGGGGGGGGGGGGGCTTGATGACACAACGATTTGAAGGACTTTCCTGAGGAAGCAAAATTGGGCTGGTTTTGTTTGACCTCAGAGGGTAGAACTAGTGGTGATGGATGGAAGTAGCAGAGAAACAGGTTTCAACTTAACATGATGAAAAAAGCTCTTAAGAGTTAGCACTATCCAAAAGGGTGATGCACTACCTTAGGAATTAATGGCTTCCCCTTAAGTGAGGGCGTCAAGGGGATCGATGGCCCTCTGATGGGATTCTGTGACCTTGGAAGTCTCTGTCAACTCCGAAATTCTATGCTTCTGGAAACTTTGTCATTAGGTGTAGTGGGCATCAATCTTATGCAGCAGGTGGATGCATAGAAGTAGCATCCTGCCAGGAAGCCCTGCCATTGGCATGGATGTGCCTGCACTGTTGTCATGTGTCTCAGATGCCAGACGGGGATGGAGGCCAGTTCCAAAGGACCAAGGTGCCAGACATCTGCTCCATGTTTCAAACAGTCCAACTGAACCATCTGGTATACTTGTCTTTCACTTGGTGTCCTTCTCTTCTGCACTTCTGGGTCATAGATTACAGAATGGCAGAGCTGAGATCACTAAGTCTCCTCACTTCCCTGATGGGGAAACCAAGCCCCAGCAAGGGACAATAACTTGCTTTAAAATCACATCATTGGTAGCCGGAAAAGCCAAACTTAAAACCCAGGGCTTACGATTCTAAGTCTAGTGTGCTTTTGATTACACTGCGCTTTCATAGGGCAGGGAACCCTATTTATCAAGGTGCTAAGCCCCAGAATGGGCTATTGAGACAGACTGTAGATCTCTGTCTCTACAGATCTTCTATCAAACGTGGAAGGTCTCAACATCACCCCATCTGAAGGTAAAGAGAAAGTTGTACCACCTTTTAAGGTTGCCCCAAGTTCCAAGTTTCTAATGACCCATCCACGGCACTGGAGACTATAGAAATAATAATTTAAGTCAATTCAGCTTGCCAAACATATTATGCTCTAGGCACTTCAAGGAATACAAAGTTTAATAAGGCACACTCCCTCAGCTCAAAGAGCTTACATTCTAGTAAGGAAAGGAAGACAAGTGCATACAAAGAAGTGCTATTTCAAAGGTACACATTTCTCTGAGTTTTGGGGACGAGAGAGACCACATTTGGTTAGAGGTAGTCATGACGAGGTGGCATTTTCAGCTTTATTTTGATAGATTGAAAATTCTATATCAGAAGAACAGCGTAAGCAAAGGGTTAGTGGCCAGAAAGTATGTGTCATGTTAAGGGAAAATTTAATATTCTGATCTGTTTTATAATACAGAGTAAATACAGGGTGTCCCAAAAGTCTTAATTTGACAAATTGTACTAAGACTTTTGGGACACCCTATGTATGACAACAGGGAAAGATGGAAGGGGAAAGGGGAAAGGGGAAGGTAATAAGTATTTATGTAGTGTCTACTATGTGTCAGGCACTATGCTAGGAGCTTTACAAGTATCTCATTTGATCTTCACAACAAATCTGGGAGGTGGGTGCTATTGTTATCCCCATTTTACAGTTGAGGAAACTGAGGCAAACAGAGGTTAAATGACTTTCCCAGGATCTCACAGTTAGTAAGCGTCGGAGGCCAGATTTGAACTCTGGTCTTCTTGACTCGAGGCCTAGTCCTTTATTCACTGTGCCACCTAGATAAGGCCAGGAAGGAGGGCTGAAGCCAGAGCATGCACCAACTTGAATTCCAGGCTGAGGAGTCTACAATTGATTTGACTGGTAGTGAAAATCTATTGAAGGATTTTGTACAAGGGAGTACATTGACTAGAGCTGTACTTTAGTAAAACTAATCTGACAGTGATGTGGACAGGATGGCTCACAGGATTTAGAGATGGCAGGGACTTTGGAGATCTTCTAGTCTTTGTCCTTTATTTTATATATGAGGAATCTGGAGCCAAGAGAGGCAATGTGGCTTGCCTAAGGTCACATGGATAGCCCAGCTGGGATTTGAGCTCCAGACCTTCACTCCAAATTCAGCATGCTTTGCAACAACACCAGGCCCCAGTGGACAAAAGAAGACACTGGAGGCAAGGAGATCATTTAGGATGATATTTCAGTAGTCCAAGTGAAGAGAAATGAGGGCATGGGTTAGAGTAATGACAGTGGGAAAAGAGGAAGAAGGACAGGTGGAGATACATTGTGATGGCAGCAGATACAGTGTTTGAACCTAGCTCCTCTGACTCCCAATCCAGCATTCTCTAACACACCTGCCCTAAGACTGGAGTTCTAGAGAAATCAATGTTGGATGTCTAGATTTAGGGGTTATCCAGTTGGAGGTGATCATTGAAACCATAAGAAGAATGAACACTAAGAAGGAGAAATGTCAAGAAAAGAAAGATGTCGGCCAAGGATGGAATCTTGACTGAAGAGTTGAAAGAGGAAGGAGAGTCAGTGAAGACAAGTGAAAGAAAAATCAGAAAAATAGAATCAAGAAATTATAGGGTCAGGGAAGCCAAGGGGAAAAGTATTTTTATTTTATTTTATATATTTATTTTAGTTTATTTTATATATTTTTATTTTCCAAGGAAGAAAGAGAGCTAACAGTAACGAACGCTACATAAAGGTCAAAGAGAATGAATATTGAAAAGTGCCATTGCATTTGGAGATTAGGAGGTATTTGGTGATCTTCCAGAGAACTGTCATGATTATAAGGGGTTAAGGGATGGTAGAGAAAGTGAAGGTAACAAATACAATCTATTCTTTTGAGGACTAAGAGTAAAAAGAGACTTGAGATGGCAATATAAGGGAGAAGGATTAAGGAAAAAAAATTAGGATGATAGAAACTGAAGAACTTGTAGGCAAAGAAAAACCCGGTGGGGAGACAAGGTGAAGATGCAGGAGAAAGGAGAAATATTGATGGAGTAAGGTCCCAGAGGAGGATAATGGGAAAGATGGGATAAAGACCATGGGGTTAGTCTTAGCAAAGAGAAAGAAGACAGGGACAGAAGAGGAAGGAACAAAGGAGGTGAAGATACAAAAAAAATGAAAGGTGATGATATGGGAAGCTGAGGAAAACTCAAATCATATGGTCTCAAAGTTGTTAGTGCAATAGAAGTTAAAATATCTCCTGAGAAGGGAAGACATGGGGCTGGAGTTCGGGAGTTTGAGGACAGCGGTAAAAGTTTGGAACAACTATGGAGGATGGGATTTAAGGTTTTATTTGGGTATTTTGTTTTTCCCCAGTTACACATAAAAACAAACTTTAACATTTGTTTTTAAAACTTTGAGTTCCAAATTCTCTTTTTTTCTCTTCCCCTACCCCCCATTGAGAAAGCAAGCAATTCGATATAGGTTATACATGTGTAGTCGTGTAAAACATATTCCTAATAGTCATGTTGTGAAAGAAAACATAGATAAGAAAAAAAACTCAAGAAAAATAAAGTTCTTTTTAAAAAGTATGTTTCAATTTGTATTCAGACACCATCAGTTCTTTCTCTGGGGATGGATAGTAATTTTCACAGGTCCTTCAGAATTGTCTTGAATCCTTGTATTGCTGAGAAGAGCTAAGTCATTCATGGCTGATCATCGCACAATATTGCTGTTATTTTGTACACAGCACATTTTACTTTACATCAGCACATGCAAGTCTTTCCAGGTTTTTCTGAAAGCATCCTGCTCCTCATTCCTTATAACACAATAGAATTCCATCATAATCACGTACCACAATTTGTTCAGCCGTCTCCCAATTGAAGGGTATCCCCTCAATTTCTAATCTTTGCTCCCAGAAAAGAGCTGCTATAAATATTTTTGTATATATAGGTTCTTTTCCTTTTTGTTTTTTTTTACCTCTTTTGGGAAAACAGACCTAGTAGTTGTATGCTAGGTCAAAGGGTATGCATGGTTTTGGGCATAGTTCCAAATTCTCTACAGAATAGTTCAATTCACAACTCCACCAACAGTGCATTAAAGTCTCGTTTTCTCCCTTTTCTGTCATATTAGCCAATCTAATAGGTATGAGATAGTACCTTAGAATTGTTTTAATTTGCATTTCTCCAGTCAATAGTGAGTTGGAGTATTTTTTCATATGGCTATAGATAGTTTTGATTACATCATGGAGTAGAGATTCTAGAGATGAATAAAATGGTTGAGGCCCATGAAGATCTAACAGAAGTTGGCCAGCAGGAATTTACATAGGACCCAATTGCCACACATTTGTGACCTTTTCTAGCAATGACATCCCATGAATAGGAGCAGAGAAAGCAAGGTGATTGGACAAACGTATTTGGAATGGCTGAGCAGGAAGGGAGAGGCATGTGAAGTACAGTGGAAAAAGCGCTGATTCTGGAGACAGGATATGATTTAAAATCTTAGTTCTGCCATTTAATCCCCACGGGACTTGGGATGAGTCTCTTCGCTTCTCTGTGCCTCAGTTTCCTCATGTGTAAAATGAGGGCATTGGACTACACAGTGTTTGAGGTCCCTTCTAACTATGAATCTGTGGCCCAATATGTGAAGGCCAGAATAAGGGTTATAAACTAGGACACTGGGAGGAGTGCGGGGACCCGAGGGCTTAATAACAGCAAGGAGAAGATTTAGCAGAAGTGAGAGAATGGGAAGGGCGGAAGGATAGACAATCAGGGTCAGGAGGGAGAATTTCAGGACTTGGCAAGTCTCAGAAAGACTTCCACTTGGAAGGAGGATGATTCCAGGTGGATTGTGAGTTAGAAGGTGTGACCATGACGCTGAGGGGCTAGAGTGGGGTAGAAATGGAAGTCATGGAAGTTAGACAGAAGCTATGAGGCTGCAGGGGTGGGGATCCTGCGGCCTCGAGGCCATCTAGGTCCTTGGGTGCGGCCTCTTGACTGAGTCCAAGCTTTACAGAACAAATCCTTTAATTAAGGGGATTTGGTCTGTGAGGTTTAGATTCAAAGGGCCACACTTGAGGACCTAGAGGGCCGCAGGTGACCTCAAGGCCACAGGTTTCCTACCCCTGAGAGTATTCTAAGGATCATTCAAGCAATAGAGAAATGACTCTTTTATTTCAAGGGGATTCTAAGCAATAAGGGATTCCAAGAAGTTCGACGATGGATGGGCTGAGTCATTTGCTGCCTGCAAGTGTGACCCAGACTTCAATAATTAGATGCCCTGTGTTCGTTTTGGGTGCATACGAGAACTCCTCACCAGAGGATCAACAGGCATGGCTCTCACCACTAGGAACGCTGTTTCCTTTGTAGACTCACAGTAATCTCCAACACGTGGGGATTTCCGGATACAAAAAGAGTTTTAACAGGTTTTAACAAATAACAGGTTTTAAAATAGAACCTGTGAACAAAGCCTAAAGAAAATGGGGCTCTTTATTTGACCTGGAGTGGAGGTGACCATCAAGGCCATTTAATAACAGTCTTCCAGGATATAAGGGGTTATTTTCTAGATGGTGGGTAAAGAGAAAATATGCTTGACCTGCCGATGGAAGAATTCAGGTTATTCATCTGAAAAAAACCTGACCGTCAGCCTGTGAAACGCTAGAGCCCATTCTCAAGGGAGACAGAAGAGGTGCCTATGGTAGGCTACAGCGTCAACCGGGTGACTATCGTCTTTGAATAGTTTAAATATTGTCCCAACAGGAAGCACAGGAAGGGACTGGAATAAATATCAAGGTGACTGCCATACAATTCCATGGTCTGCTTCACCCCCAAACAAAGTACCCTACAAGTCCAAGAAGAGAATAAAAGGAAGTAAATTGAAATTACACGGGATTAGCCTCTTTACAAATGGACACTATTCCGTTACTGTTCAGCATTGCCAGGTTCAATTAATGGCAAGGAAAGGGTAATAATCTCGAATTGGTGGGAGGCCATGGGTAGAGGGAGAGGCGCAGAGTTAAAATAAGCAGCTTACTTTAATTAAGTACAACAGGGAGGAATTGGGATAATAAAAACTGTCCAAGGAACGTTGGCATGGAGGCACTTCTCTGTCTGCAGTGGAAAAGCTGATTGTTCCATCCTGATATGTGCCTAGAATTTAGAGGAGGGGGGTCACCGGGACTGATTCCTTGGAACCCTGGGGATCTCTTCATACCACTTCCTCCAGTGACCAAACCAACTAGCTCTTTATGCTTTGTATGTTGAAAGACACTATCGGCTCATCTTAGATGCCTAGGGTTTCAAAGGCAGAGTTCTAGCCAGAAGAAATCACCATAATTTATTGGAAGACTCTTTTCCCCCAATAGCTGTGAGGCTCAGAAGAAACTGCTTATAACTAATGCACAAGAAAATAACTGATGTGAAATAACCCCAAGGGTGAGAGGATATAACTAAAAACTACACATGAAGTTTCCTTGATGCTTTCTTGGTTGTTTTAATGATTAATTCCTAGACTCAGAGGATCTGAGATTTTGAAAGGTCCTCCTCTCACCTCTACCTGAATTGGGTATACAACAACCCCAACAAGTCATCATGAAACCTCTACTTAATCTCTAATGATAAGGAGCGCACTGTTTATCCTTGGAATGGTTCTGATCGTTAAGAGGAGATTCCTCACAACCAGGCTAAAACTCCCTCAGTGCAACTTCTACCCATTACTTCTAGACAGGTCCAGTCCCTTTTCCATATGTTGTTTTTCAGTTGTGTCTGACTTTTTGTAACCATATTTGGGGTTTTCTTCGCAAAGATACTGGAGTGGTTTGCTGTTTCTTTCTCTGGATCATATTACAAATGAGGAAACTGAGGCAAACAGGATTAAGTGACTTGCCCAGAGTCATACAGCTGGGAAGTGTCTGGAGCTCTATCCACTGTGCCACCTAGCTAGCTGCCTTTTAAATCCTTAAAGACAGCTAACATGTCCTCCGTAAGTGTTCTTCGCCCAGCAAAGCATCCTCATTTACCTCAATCTGCATATGGTTTTGGGCATAGTTCCAAATAGGGAAAACCCCCCTAGTGGTGAGAGCCATTTCAAGTTCCCTTTCCATCCTCCTGTGCCTCCTCTGAACTACTATACCCAGATCTCTTTCTCAAGAACTGTGGTCTAGATCTGATCTTGTACTTGGCACAGTTGATTATTTGAACTGGAATGAGGGTCTTTACATTTATCTCCATTAAATACCATCTTATTAGATTTGGTCCTTGGTTGTCTGCCTCACTGCGTTCTTCTTGGATATCTATTATGCCATCCAGTATGTTAGTTCTCTCACCTTTACACCATCCACAAACTGATGAATATCACTTTTATGCTTTCACCCAAGTCATTGAGAAAAAGTTTGAATTGAACAAAACCAAGACCAGATCCCTGGAATACTCCCCGATGGCTCTCTCACCCGCTTGCTGTCTTTGGGTCCATTTACATTAACTGAGTTCTAAATCCTACTAAATGATTATCACCCATTCTTCATCTCTTGGATTTTAACCAAATGCCCAGTTTAAAGGCAGGAATATTATGTCTCTGGCCTCCCCCTAATCAAATTCTGAACCTGATTCTGTCCAAAAAGGAGGAACCAACTGCTAACTTAGATATTAAGGGAACCTTGAGAGGAAGTGACCTCCTCGCTCTAGAGCTTATGGTAGATGAGGAGGAAAAAAGCTCGATGTAGTCTGATTTATATTCTGCACTGAGAAAGTAAAACAACCTGTCTGTGTCTCAATGTGTACATTTCACAAAACCATGGATTTAGGGAGTTGGAAGGGACCTTAGTTGGCCATCTAGTCCAACCCACACACAAAAAGGATCCCCTAGGGGCATCTGGTGGCACAGTGGATAGAGCCCCAGCCCTGGAGTCAGGAAGACCTGAGTTCAAATCTGGTCTCAGACTCATAACAATCACTAGCTGTGTGACTCTGGGCAAGTCACTTAACTCCAATTGCCTCACAAAAAAAAAAAAGGATCCCTTGCCTCAGGAGGGAGGAAGGGAACAAACATTTACGAAGTGTTTACTATATATCAGGCGTTGTGCTAAGAGTTTTATCTCTTCTCCTTCTCCTTTTCCTCCTCCTCTTTGTCCTTCTAATGATGATGACGATAGCTAGCATTTATATAATGTTTTAAGGTTTGAAAAAATGCCTTACAAACACTCATTTGATCCTCATAACAACCCAGTGAGATAGGTGCTATGATTGTCCCTATTTTACAGGTGAGGAAACCCAGGCAGGCAGATTAAATGAGTTGCCCAGGGTCACACAGCTAGGAAGTGCCTGAGGCTGGATTTGAACTCAGATCTTTTTGCCTCTGGGCTCAGTGCTCTAGCCACTGTGCTACCAGTATAAAGTGCCATCTTCTTGTGGGCTTCCCTAAGGTGGGTGAGCAACAAGGTAATTAGTAGTTGCTATACCCATCACAAGGGCACTGAGAAGCATGATTTTAAAAATAGATATATTTTGTTTGGACACATCAGTCACTTCCCAACAAACTATGCCCTCCCCCATAGTACCTTCCAATAAAAAAATAAGTAAAACTTGTTTAATGGATTGATGGCAATTGAGGGTCCTCGTCCCTTGCTGCTTATTAACAAAAAGGAAGGGCTTGTGCTTTTCTTTGACAGTTTGATGGACCTGCAATCTGGTCAGTGTGGGTATTACTTCCAGTGAAATAGATTGCAATTGACCATGCTTTCTAGAGGCAGCTCAGTGGTAGAGTGCTGGATGTGGAATCAGGAAGACCTGAGTTCGAATCCTGTCTTTGACACTTGCTAGTTGTGTGACCCTGGGCAAGACACTTGTGCCTCAGGTTCCTTATCTAGAAACTGAAGGCTTTGGACTCAGCAGCCACTAAGGTCCCTCCTGGCTGTAAACCAATGACCCTCTGATTCTCATCCTATGTGACTCTTGTCCATGGAAGTCTGTGAATCCTCCATGGGATTGAGGTGTGTGTGTGCGTGTGTGTGTGTGTATGTGTGTGTGTATGTATCATCTAGCTCTCCGGACGTTGTATTTCCAGTGGAATGCATGGGTTTTCTGAAAAGTTATCCCCTATTCTCTCTTTTTAAAAGCATTAATAAAGTTTTATTTATATCCTTTGTTTTTATGTCGCTTTCACTTCCAGATACATTTCTTCTCTTCTCTCTCCCCAGAATATCATCCCTTGTAACAGTGTGGGGGAAGCAGTACAGCAAAATTAGCCAACGCATGGATGGACCCTGACAATGCATGCAATATTCCGTACCCATAGTCCCTCACCTCTGCAAAAAAAAAAAAAAAAGAGTGAGAGGCAGTCTCCCTCATTTGCCTTGCACGAGTGCTCAGGTCCTTTTCCGGTTATGCATCTTTCTGATGCCATCCTTTACACTCCTCCTCCTGAGCAATTCCTCATTGGTGATGTGTGGTAACCTGCCCACGCCCACCAGCAACATCAATTCTTCTGGCCCTAAGATATGTTACTCTTAGTAGTACAGCTTTACAAGAATCGTGATTTTCGAAGGATAGGTTTCTGTCTCTTGGAGAATCTTGGGAAGAATCATTCAAAAGCATGGTATAATTTCCCAGAGCCCACCTGGCCTGCTATCTTCCTTCTGTTCAATTCTTGCCCAAGCTTATCATCTATCTAATATGTCTATCCATAACATATATGTATCTATATGGACAATGATATCAACAATGATCTTGACATCAATAGTTACATATACGGATGGGAAAGCCCTATAAGTTGTCTATCCATCAAATTCCACATCAGAGTTTGGACAGTAGGCATTTTTCATTCATTTTATAGTGAACGCACACCCAGGTGGGCCCAACTCTTCTGAGGGGTTGTGGGTATCATTCAGGCAGCTTTGCAACATTCTGAGCTGAAGCAGTTCATATAACACTTTTAGCTAATAGAAGTATTTGTCATACATCCCTCTTTAACCTGGACCTTCTCCAAGACAATGATAAACACCTTCGGTGAGCAGACACACACACACACACATACACACACATCTCTGTTTCATGCCTTGCTGGACATCAATCATCACAGGGGCATCAACTAAAGTTATCTCTGTTGTTAGATCTTCCAAAGTATCTGGTATGAGTTTGATAAATATATGGGAGACTCCGTGTTGGATAGAGCCTCTGAGAGAGTGCTTTTTTTTTTTGATTGAATAAAATGTTTTTTATAAAGTAGGAACTTGCATTCCCTGAGCCTTCTGAATCAATAGAGTGACTGTAAATAAATAATGTACTAAATATCAATTCAATCCAGTTTGATTCAGTAAGGACCTATTAAGTACTATGTACATGCCAGGCACTGAAGCTAGGAATATGAAGATAAAAATGAAACTGACCCTGCCTTCTAGGAGTTTATATTCTCTTGGGGGAAAATTATATTTATCCAGATAACAAAACACAAAATATATGCAAAGTAAACACAAAATAATTTCAGGGTGGGAGGAAGGCACTAATAACTGGGCAGGTTAGGAAAGTCCTTATGTAGGAGGTGGCATATGAACAGTGTTTCAAAGGAAGTAGGTAGAGGACAGGGACATTGCCAGAATGGCAGGATGGAGGTAGTCAATGGATTGGCATGTGCAGGGAAAGGCAAGTAGGCCAGAATCGAGTGTCCAATGGGGAGTGATATGGAATCAGTTGGGAAATAAAATTCAAAGCTGGATTTCAAAGGGCTTTAAATACCAAATAGAGGAATACATATTTTGTCCAAAAGGCAATAGAGAGCCACTGAGTTTGACATGGTCAAACCTATCCTTTTGAAATGTCATAGAGCTGTGTGAAGGAGGGATTGGAGAGGAGAGAGTCTGAAAGTCAGGGAGACCAATAAAGAGACAATTTCAACAGTCCAGATGAGAGGTAATGATGACATGAACTAGGATTGGGGCTTGGTGAATACAGAGAAATGGAGAGATTGGGGGGAGGTAGATTCCATAAGATTTGGTAACTTCCTAAAAAGAGGGATGATGGAAAGTGAAGAGTAGAGATGGTCTCAATATTTTAGACCAGGGTGGCAGGAAAAAGAATGGTATCATCCTTGATGGAAATAGGGAAGTTATGAAAGTTAATGGGCTTCAGAGGAAAAATAACAAGTTCAAGTTGGGACAGACTGAGTTTGAAGTGCCAATGAGACAACTTGGTAGAGATATTCATCAGGCAGCTGGTGATACAGGATTAAAGCTCAGGAGAGAGATGATATAGGTAGAATTTGGAGTTATTTGCATAGAAATGATAACTGAACTTATGTGTCTATGGTGGGACTTAAACTCAGGTCTCCCTGACTCCAAGTCCAGTGCTCTATCTGTTACACTAACGCTAACATTCACTTTCTCCCAATGGATGGGGAGCCATCAATGGAGTCTGATGGGCAGGAGGAGAACCAGGAGAGAACAGTCTCATGAAAACACACGGAAAAAAGAACAACCGGAGGATGGGATATCAAAAGCCACAGAGGCAACAAGACAGATAAGGACTGAGTAAAGACCACTGGATCTAGCAATTAAGAGATCATTGGCAATGCCTGAGAAAGCAGTTGCGGTCCAGTGGTGGGACTGGAAGCCAGATTACATGAGATTAAGAAGTGAGTGAAAAGAGAGGAAGTAGAAGCAATAAGTATGGAAAACTTGTTCCGAGATTTTGGCAGGGAAAGGAAGGAGAGTTATAGAATGAGGGCTTGAGGGGATGGCCAACTCAAACAAAGGGTCTTTGAGAATATTGAGATCTGGGCATGTTTGTAGGCAGCAAGAGGTTAAAAAGTGAGTAAAGGCCTTGGGAGACTTCCAGGAGCCAAGATGGTGTAGTAAGCAGTAAATTGCTGTAACCATTCCATATTCACCTCCAAACAACTAAACAACCATAAAATAGCACCCCAGAACAAATCCTGAAACAGTAGAGCCAGCAGAAAGATGGGGTGGAGTAGTCTTTTAGCTCAGGGGACTTGGAGGATTGGTAAGAAAGGTCCATCTCACTTGGGTAAAAGGGGAGCACATTCCAGGATAGAAAGTATCTCAGTGAACCAGCAGCAAGTTTCACCTCAGCAAACCAGTGGGAGATCCCGAGCCCCAGTGTGGTAGAGCAGGCAAACACCAACACCAGGACCCCACCCCACCCCCATGTCCCTCAGCATAGCCAGGGGAACTGGCAGACTCCAGCTCTGAGAACCACCAAGTGCTTCAGCATAGCCCTGGGCAAATAGGCATCCTCCAGTGGCAGGACCTCCATGAGCTTCGGCACAGTCCTGGGTGGCAGGCATCCTCTAGCACCACCAAACGGCATGCTTCAGCACATGCCAAAGCAAACGGGCATCCTGCAAGAGCTTCAAACCCTCACGTGCTTCATTGTAGACCCTGGGAAACACAGAAACACCCCACTGCACCTCAGCACACGCCAGACACCACCACTAGGACCCCAGCTCAGCACCAGGTAAACTGCCTAACCCCCGCAGCCTCCAGCAGTGCCAGCCACCTTCACTCCACCCCCTCAGCACAGCACCAGACATGAGAGTTTCTCTCAAGGGGACCTCAGGGTAGCATTAACATAACACCAGACAAATAGCCCCGGCCTGCAGCCACTGGCACAAAAAGCCTGAGACAGTGACCCTTCCACCCTGGCAGCAGAGATCAAATTTTTAAAAAAGGAAAAAGGCCAAAAAAAAGGTGAGCAAAAACCAACAACAAAAAGAATCCAACCATAGAAACTTATTATGGTGACAGGGAAGACCAAGACACAAACTCAGAAAAGGACAACAATGTCAAAACACCCATGGGCAAAATCCCAAAGAAAAACGCGAAGTGGTCTCAAGCCCAGAAAGAACTCATGGAAGAACTCAAGAAAAAAAAAAGCTTAAAAATCATATAAGAAAGGTAGAAGAAAGAATGGGAAGAGAAATGAGGGTGATGAAAGAGAAAAAAGAGTCAACAGCTTGAAAAACTGCTTAAAAAGTACAATTGGCCAAATGGAAAAGAAAGTACAAAAGCTAATCAAGGAAAACAACGCGTTAAAAGTTAGAATTGGGCAAATAGAAGCTAATGACTCTATGAGATATCGAGAATCAATCAGACAAATTCAAAATAGTGAAAAAATGGAAGAAAATGTGAAATACCTCATGGGAAAAACAACTGACCTGCAAAATAGACCCAGGAGAGACAATATCAGAACCACTGGACCTGAAAGCTATAATCAAAAGGAGGACCTGAACAGCATCTTTCAAAAAATTATCAAGGAAAACTGCCCTGATGTCCTGGAATCAGAGGGCAAAACAGGCACTGAAAAATTCTGCCAACCACCTCAGGAAAGAGATCCCAAAATAAAAACCCCAAGGAATATTATAGCCAAATTTTAGAACCATCAGATCAAAATAAAAATACTACAAGTGGCCAGAAAGAAATAATTTAAATATCGAGGTGTCACAATCAGGATCACACAGGACTTGGCAGCTGCAACATTAAAGGACTGGATGTCATAGAACATATTCCAGAAGGCAAAGGAGCTAGTACTACAATCAAGAATCACTTACCTGGTAATATTAAGCATAATACATCAAGGGAAAAAATGGTCATTCGGTGAAATAGAAGGATTTCAAGCCTTTGTAAGAAGAAGACCAGAACTAAACCAAAAATATGACCTCTAATATCAGGACCCAAGAGAAGCATAAACAAGTAAAAAGGGAAAAGAAAACATAAGGGATTCAATAAAGCTAAACTGTGTACATCCCTACATGGAAAGATGATACTTGTACCTCTTAAAAATTGTATCACTAACAGTACAGTTAGAGGGAATATACATAGACAAAGGGTAGGGGTATAAGGTGAATTTGAGGGAACAAGATAAAAATATAAGGGGTGAGAAAGAGGAATACAATGGGTGCAGAAGGAAGGGAGAGGTAGAATGGGGTAAATTATCTCATGTGAAGAGGTGAGACAGACCTATTACAGCGGAGGGGAAGATGGGAGGGGGATGATGGACATTGCTTGAATCTTACTCTCAGCAGCAATGGCTCAAAGAGGGAATAATATACACAATCAGATGAAAATAGAAATCCATTTTACCAGAAGGGGAAGTAGGAGGGGAGGAGGTTAAGTAAAGGAGGTTGGGGGTGGTGGGGACTGACAGAAGGGAGGGCAAATCAGGGGAAGTGGTAGATAGAAGCAAAACACCAGTGAGGAGGGAAAGGGTAAAAGAAGAGAGAGGACAAGCAGGAGGATGAATAGGATGGAGGGAAATACACAGGTAGTTATCATACTTGTGAACGTGAATGGGATGAATTCTCCCATAAAATGGAAGTGGATAGCAGAGTGGATCAAAAACCAGAATTGCACAATATGTTGTTTACAAGAAACACACCTGAAGCAGAGAAACACACACAGAATAAAGGTAAGGGGCTGGAGCAGAATGTATTATGCTTCAGCTGAAGTGAAAAAAAAAAAAGCAGGGGTAGCAATCCTGATTGTAGACAAAATAAAAGCAAAAACAGACCTAATTAAAAGAAATAAAGAAAGAAACTACATCTTGCTAAAATACAATGAAGCAATCAAATTAGAATAGTGTCCCCATCAGATCTATAGGGAGGGGAAGAAATCATGACCAAATAAGAGATAGAGAACATTATGAAATGTAGAATAAAAAATTTTGATCACATTAAGTTGAGCAGCTTTTGTACAAATAAAACCAATGCAATCAAGATTAAAAGGAAAGCAGAAAGCTGGGAAGTAATCTTTGCAACAAGTGTCTTTGATAAAGTCCTCATTTCTCAAATATATAGAGAACTGAGTCAAATGTATGAGAATACAAGCCATTCCCAAATTGGTAAAGGATATGAAGGATATGAATAGGCAGTTTTCAGATAAAGAAATCAAAGATATCTATAGGCATATGAAGAAGTGCTGTAAATCACTTATTATTAGAGAAATGCAGATTAAGACGACTCTGAAATACCACCTCACACCAATCAGATTAGCTAATCTGACAAAAAAGGAAAATGATAAATATTGGAGAGGATATGGGAAAATTCAGACACTAAGGCACTGTTGGTGGAGTTGAGAACTGATCCAACCATTCTGGAGAGCAATTTGGAACAGTACTTAAAGAGCAACCAAACTGTGCGTACCCTTTGATACAGCAATACCATTACTAGGTCTGTATCCCAAGAATATCATAAAACAGGGAAAAGGACCTACATGTGTGAAAACATTTATAGCAACCCTTTCCATGTTGGCAAAATATTGGAAATTGAGGGGATACCCATCAATTGGGGAATGGCTGAATAAGCTGCGGTTTATGGATTTAATGGAATGCTATTGTGCAATAATAAATGATGATAGTCAAATTTCAGAAAAACCTGGAAAGACTTATATGAACTGATGCAAAGCGAAATGAGCAGAACAGGAAGACATTGTGCACAATATCAGAAACATTGTGTGATGACCAGCTGTGAATAACTCAGCTTTTCTCAGCAACCTAATGATTTAAGACAACTACAAAGGACTCAGAAAGGAAAATGCTATCCGTATCCAGATAAAGAACTGATGGACTCTGAATGCAGATCGAAGCATATTTTTTCACTCACTTTATTCTTTCTCATGTTTTTTTTCCTTTTGATCTGTTTTTTCTTCCACAACCATGATGAATATGGAAATATATTTTACATGATAGCATATGTATAAACTATATCAAACTGCCTACTATTTTCAGAAGAGGGGAGGGAGGGAGAAAAATCTGGAACTCAAAAATCTTGTAAAAATGAATGCAAAAATTTTTCTTGATATGTAATTGTGAAAAAATAAAATACTATTTAAAAATAATATTTGTTATCAAAGATGACTCTCTGGAAGAAGATGGGGAAAGATACTGGGAAAAATTCTGGTAATGTAAAAATTTTATCAATAAAAATATATTTTAAAATAAAATAATAAAAAACTTTTATTTAAAAAAGTGAGTTAAGCTAGTGAGGATAAAAAGAGAGGAGATGGTCAAAAGGGCAAGCTCTCAAAAGAGACATAAGGGGATAGGCTCAACGGCACAAGTGGAGGGGCTGGCCTTGGCAAAGAGAAGGACTAAATCTTCAGGGACTAGAGCAAGAGAGAAGAGTAGGGCATGATATTGAGGTGATGTAAGGTACAAGAATGGGTAGGAGGAACTTGAGACAGATGGTCTCCACTTTCTAGTAAAGTATAAGATGCTGAGATGGAGTGGGTAAGGTATGGTATAAGGGGATTGAGGAGACAAAAGATTGTTAGAACAGCCTCTGTGGGTCGAGGGATAGACAGTCAGTCAGGAAAGAATAAAAAAAACTGTTATGCAAATGGGAGATTTTTGTTCAGACTTTTTTTCAGTTGTGTCCAACTCTTTGTGACCCCATTTGGGGTTTTCTTGGCAAAGATACTGGAGCGGTTTGCTATTTCTTTCTCTAGCTCATTTTACAGATGAGAAAACTGAGGCAAACAGGGTGACATGACTTGCCTAGGGTCACACACTAGTAAGTGTCTGAGACCAGGTTTGAACTCAGGAAGATGGGTCTTTCTGACTCAAAGCCCAGCACCCTATCCACAGTACTATCTAGCTGCCCTAAATGGGAGATTAAGTAATACAAATTGTACAATTTATCCCTAATAATTAGAGTTGTGTGACTTTCTCCAGTGGCATTCAGTAGCTCATGAATAGGAGCAGAGAAGGTAGATGGTGGGGGTAAGGCCTGTCTGCTCCTTTCTCCTAACTTCAGGTTTTCCCTCTATGGATACATTACTCTCTTAAAAAATTCTGTAGAAGTGAGACAATTGTCTTTGACTTTAGTTATTATATTTTCTTGGTCACTTTTTTGTTATAATAGGGTCAACATTTTCTAAGCCTTTGGTGTCTTCCCTCTTTCAGATACCTTGATGCCATCACCATTGGCTCAATGCTATTACCTTTGGGTTGCCTTTAGCCCACGCATTCTTTTGGCACCCTCGGTCCAGTCCAACCATTCTTAGTGCTTTAATTTCTTTAATGCCATTTCCACTTCCTTGCACAGAACATTAAGGACTGTGATGTTAGAATCTAAATATGGTGGTTTCCTGGCAATTGATGAAGCAAAAAGTTTGTTGCAGAAATCTTTCCAGATCTTTTCCTTTCAAAAATTTCTTCGTAATCCTCTTTCCATTTTTATCTTTAAATGCTCAGGATGATTTTGTTTGGTTAGGTCTCCACTTTGTCTTTACCTCCAATACTTCAACGTTTCCGGTTCCTGCTGCCCCGCCCCCTCCTGTGGCCCAGGTCAAGGGATTCTTTGCCACTCCACCGCAGCCGCCATCTACTGCTTTCCTTGAGACTGGAGTCCTCTGGAAGGGCCATATACATGGGCCAACCCCTCTCCGAGGCACTGGGAGTAGCCCTTCCCTCATCACTGTCTGACCTCCCCTCTCTCCAGCCCTCTTGAGTCTTTGTAAAGGCTACTTGTGAGGCAGAGCTCCAGAGCGTAGCTCAGGTGTGTGAACTTCAGCCTGTGAAGAATAACAGCCTCCAGACTAGGGAAATGAGGACTTCACACCTTGTCAAGAAGAAGAGGGCCCTTCTGGGGGCATGCCTGGGCACATCTGCTGCATTTATTTTCTTGGATGCCTTACCAAGCCATTTCTAGCTTCTGCTCTCTGAAGAAGTGACACAAATTCACATGACGTGTATCCAAGGAGCTGGTCTTGGATTTCTTCAAAGATTGTTGATCACAAGGCCATAGCAATAGAGAATAGGAATGAGTTGGTTTTTTTCCTGAGACCAAAAGCTAAACATTAGCAAGTATCTTGGTTTCGATTTATCCCCACAATCTAGTTAATTTGGAAGGGAAGATTAAAAAAGAATGAGAAAGCTGAGCATTCTTTTAAATCAGATGAAGTGTAAAGCAGCGATAATTACACAGCAGCAATGTAAAGCCCCCATGGGGTCTGACTGCTCCAAGAATGGCACGAGGGAACATCCCACAACAGAGGATGCCTGTCATCATCCCCGCCATTGCTGGCAGGGTCTGAAGACAGGGAGGGGGAACCCCTAGAGTTTAGGGATAGGGAACATCCCCAAAGCTCCATTTTTCTCAGAAACTATAGAACCTGTAGGTCCCAAGTGCCATTTGAGACCCCAGATTTAATGAAAAGCAGCCACTTCCCATCTCCAGAGCAAGAGAGAAAAGGCAGGAAGATTTTAGGTCAGGGAAGGAAAGAGGTTTTACTTGCCAGAGGGAACATGGTCATATTCAAATGGGTTATCAACAAAAGCCAAAATTCTCTTTGACTATAGGATCGGCACATAACCAGCCAAGAATGAGTGAGCACAAATCTAGCCTGGGGAGTTAGGATGTTTGGATTCTAGCCTGGATTCCAGTTAATTGTTCCTCCTTTAAATCATTTTGTAACTTTGGGAAAGTCATTTCCCTTCTCTTAGCATCAGTTTATTCTGCTGAAAAACAGGAGTTTGAACTTGAAATAGAGTGTGGGACAATGGAGAGCATTGTACTGAAAGGCTTAAGAATGAGAGGAATCCTAGCTCTATCACTTACAACTGGTATGACCATTGGTAGACCATACCTTCTGTTGTCCTCAGTTCCTTTATAAAATAAGGGGACTGGACTAGATGAGCTCACAGGTCTCTTATAGTTCTAAATCTCTTGTCCTATGATCCTTCCAGGTCTGATAGTTTATGAAGGGTAGTATGGTGCAGTGAAAAGAGCATAAGACTTTGAATGAAGGCATGTGGCAGCATATTCTGGCTCCAATGCTTACAAGCTGTTTGACCTTCAGAAGCCCCTTCCTCTCTCCGGCCTCAATTTTCCTCCCCAGTGAAAAGAAAGGGTTGAATTCGGTGGTCTCAAAGGTCCAATCCAGCTCTAAATCAAAGATGCTATGATTTTTATAACTACCTAGAAGTAGAGGACTTCATGGTTTCCAGAAAACTTTTTCTTTTCTACTCATCTCTGATGGAAATACCCCAGAAAATTTTGGTGCCATTCAAAGCAATTTGCACATACCACTCAGAGGATTTTGGTGTGGGATGGGATGGTTACATGATCAGTGCATTATAGGGTCATTGTGAAAAGAATACTTGATGAGCCTGGGTGACCACTGGCAACTCACTTAACCTCTCTGCCTCAATTTTCTCATCTGTTTCTATAATACCTACCACTCGAGATTGTTGGGAGCATCACAGGAAATAACATCTGAGAAATGGCTTTGTAATGTGCTATGTAAATCTCAATTATTTCTGTTGGTGTAGGTGCAGATGCAGAAGAGAAATCAAGAAGTGATGAGGTACTCTGCCATCGAAGTTTAGGAAGACCAACAACCTTCTGGTTTCTAAATCCATTGACCTTTTCTTTATCTTCAACCTTTGACCTTTCTGCAGTATTCAACACTGTTTGTCATTCTCCTCCTCCTTGAGTGCCCTCTCCTCCCTTGGTGTTTTCTGGCTCTTCTCCTCCCTGTCTGACCACCGCTCGATCTTCTTGGAGGACTCATTTATGATTCATGTACCATCTCTTATGTGTAGGTGTTCACCAGGCTCCATTCTAGGCTCTCTTCTCCCTCTCCCTCACCATTCCCTCTTTTTTCTCCCTTTCTTCTTTCTGTCCCTTTCTCTTTCCCTTTCTTTCTCCCTCTCTCTTTCTCTCTCATCCTCACCCTCTCCCTCTGTCTCTCCTTTCTCTGTCTCTCCCTTTAACTTTCTCCTTCCGCTAGCTCCCTCTGTTCCCCCACCCCCCACTCTCTCTCTCTCTCTCATCAGCTCTCATGGATTCAGTTACTATGTCTGCAAATGATTCCTAGGTCTATATCTCCAGCATTCATGTCTCTCAAGAAAAAAAAATCAGCTCTTCCTATGTGGTAGCTACTGTGCTAGGCCCTGGAGGGGCAAAGATAAAGGTGAGCTCTAATCCTGAGTCTACCAACTGACTGGTGGACACCTCCTCTTGGATGTCCTATAGTTATTTCATACTCAACATGTCCAAGTGGAACTCTTTCTCCTTCCTTCTAAGGGTACTCCCAATAACTTCTCTGTGTTTGTTGTCCTTCCAGTTATCCAGATTTGACCCTAGGAGTTATCCTCTAGTTTTTGCTCAATCAGTTGCCAAATTGAGTTGATGCTATCTCTATAGCATCTTTTGGGTTCATCTCATTCTCTCTACTCACTTGACATGGGTATGACTTGGTTAAGGACCTTATCACCTCCTGGGTAGACTTTACAATAACGTCCTAATAGGTCTCCTAGCCTTCAGTCTCTTCCCTCCCCAGTCCATCCTCCACACAGCTGCCAAATAGGCATTCCTAAAGGATGGCTTTGACCTTGTCACTTTCCTATTCAAGAACCTCCAGTGGCTTTCTAATGCCTCCAAGACGAAAGATGAGCTCCTTCTAGTTGGCATTAAAAGACCTTCAGAATCTGGCTCTGCCTACCTTTCCAGAATGCCTTCCCATGCATTAACTATCTCCCCTTCACTCCCGACTCTCTCTGCCAAACAAACTGGCCTAACCTGCTCTTCATAGTACATATCATTCTATCTCCCATCTTCATGCCTTCACACAGACTAGCCTCTGTGCCTGAAATGCTTTCACTATTTACTTCTAACTCTTGGAATATTCAGTTTCCTTTGAGGCTCACTTTAAGAAGTGTTAACTCTTGTAAGAGACTTTTTCTGATTTTCACCAGTAACTTGTGCCCCTCCCCACCCTAATTCTTTGTATTTATGTATTTTGGATATATGTTGTATTTCTCTGTATATGTGTTATTTTCCGTCCAATAGAACATAAGCCTCTTGAGGGCAGGCATTTTTTTTTTTTCATTTTTGTCTTTGAATTCCCAGCACTAGCCCAGTGGCTTGTACACAATAAGTATTTAATAAATACTTGTCAAATTGAATTAAATTAACTGTGCACCTATTTCCCAATGTGGAATGTGATCTTTACTTATTCCTCGGTGTCGCTCAAGACACGTGCCATCGTCATTCAGAGAATGTGCTCAGTAAATGGTGGCGAATGATGAAGATGAATGAGAGAAGAAGGTTTGGGGGCACGTGACATATATGGGTGTGAAGCTTTACCTTTATATCATCTATTCAATGATCTTTATCAAGTGGAACTATTGTAACATCCATCTCAAAGCAACTTATAAATGATTCAAGAGCAAAAGATTTTCTGAAAGACTTTTGTCTAATTTTAACCTTTGTCTTTCCCATGCCTAGGACAACTTTTCTTTTCTTTTTTTTTTATGATAGTGGGGAGATGAGGAATGGGTGAGGGTCTACATAAGCTTGGGAAACTATCAAACTGGAAACAGATTCAGATCAGCAACTTCTGACTTCTAGGCTTAGAGGGCTTCCCAGGGCATAGTTGCCCACATTCACATGACTGGTATCTATTAGAAGTGAGACTTGAACCCACGTCATCCTGGCTGGCCCTCTGCTCACTGCACCACTCTGTGTCTCTCATTGTATACAGCAGGTACTTTATAAATGCTTTTTCTATTGTTGTTGACTTTGCCTGTGGCTGGAGGAAATTCAAGATCTTCAGACTTGCCAACTTCTCCTCTATAATATTATAAATGATTCTATTACAAGCATTCCATGAGAGTCTGGGTTCTGATGAGTGAGCTTTCTTTATTTTTTGGTTTTTTTTTTTTGCCTGGAACTAGGACTCCACATTACTTACCATCCATTCCCAAACTCCACCTTACCAGCCCTGCGCCTGCCCCCACTCTTATCTCCCTTAGGCAGCTGGTGGCCCTGTGCACAGAGCTCTGGGCCTGGAGTCAAGAAGACTTGAGTTCAAATGTGGCCTCAGACAATTAACTAGCTCTGTGACCCTAGGCAAGTCACTTAACCTCTATCTGGTTCAGTTTCCTCAACTATAAAATGAGGATAGTAATAGCACCTACCTCCTAGGGTTATTGTGAGGATAAAATGAGATAACATTTGTCAAGTACTTTGCAAACCATAAAATGCTATTTACATGCTAGCTAGCTAGCTAGCATTAGCTGTGAGATCTTGTCTTCCCACATTTGAATGTAAGCTCTCTGAGAGCAAAGGTTGTCTGACCAGATTATAATTCTATCATCAGCTCTTAGCACAGTGCCTAGAATGTACTGAGCACTTAATGAACGCATCATCATTCATTCAATATTCATAAATATAATTTGCTTTAAACAGGCCACCCAGAATATCGATTTTCCCAGCCTCAAAACACAGAAGTGTTCAATGCGTCTGATTCCTGAGGCAACCAAAACTTCACAACAATCCCTTTTTTGCCTTGGGAGACATCAGGCCAGGAAAACAAAGTTCACTATATTAAAGTCCCATCAATGTGTAGTATTGATGTTATCCTAGAGCTATGGATATTAAGGAAGATTTTCCCACGAGAAAGTTGTTTTGTGAGAAAAATAGAATTTTTTAAAAATTCTATAAAAGCGCCAGTTATAGAGCGAAGCAGCTCCTTCAGTCTGGGAGTGCTGGTCCAAAAGGGACACCAGGCGGTGCCTACAGACAGAGTGATCTGGAAGCTGCAGCTGGGGGATTCATCTGTAAGAGTTGGGTTGGGTTTGTCCCAGCCAGCAACCTCATAGGTCTCCATTTAGGTTCTGAGGGCTCCCAAGGTCCCCTTCCCTCTATCTTTTCAAACAACAACAAAGCTGAAGGAATTTTTGTTTCCACTGGCTAATGAGAGAATTCAGTGAAAAGCAGCCCTGCCTTTGTTGGGGCCTCGGTGGACTTTTACTATCTTGCTAAGTTCCTCAGTTCCCAGCATTTATCCTTGCTGTAAATTTTCCATGCTGAACAGACATCATTCATCCTACAAACCCATTGTTTCCCTGGCCTATGTTATTCATATCTTTTACTTTGTTTGGATTTTTATTATTATTGTTAAATAGTAATTAATTCTTCTCCTATCAGTTTCTCTTTAACTCACTGTCAAATACAGCATGAAGTGTTTGCACTCACCCCCAACTACAGAGCTATTCTAGATGAGAACAAAGCATCTGACATTTGAAACACACACCTGCTGCTAGTGACTGGAGTGAGGTTGGCCGCCGGAGCTGCAATGGCGTCCTGCTTGATGTGACCACCAGTCCCCTTGGAGCTGGGACGGCCCTGATCTTGTTCAGCTGACGGGCTGAGAAGTTGCACAATTAGCCTGCAAAGAGAGCCAAGCAATATTTTAAAATAGGGCCTACGGAGAAGAGCTCCAAGGTTGGAACCACGTCCTCACTTCATCTCTCGAGGACTTTGGCCCAGTGTGGCTCCTCTTATTGGTGGGCACTTCCAGTCCATCAACGGAAGCTTGTATTGGGCACTCTGCCATGCCCCGGCTCTCCTGCTTCACCTGGTCAGAGTCTGCCAGCATCCTGAGAATGTTTCAGGGTGGAAGTTAGCCTTAAATGTTTCACTCTCAGGAGACCTTGGAAGCATTAAGCAGAAAGATGGGAAAGGGAACTCCCAGGTGAAGACTCTCCCTCATCACCAGTCGCTTAGAGTGTTGAGACGATAAGTGACTGATCCAGGGCCACACAGTCAATACGTTTCAGAGGAAGGAATCAAAGCCTGGCTTAGGGGTTGGCTCCTTTTCCCCTGGACCCATGGTGTCAAGCTTGAAAGGGGGCCACTGCATGACGATAGCCTGTGGGTCACGTGTTGACTTATTTTTAAAATGTAATATAATCTATATTATATTGTGTTTTTATTTATCATGTTTCCCAATTATATTTTAATCTACGTTCAGGTGGCCCTTGGGGGTGGAGTGGGCTACATAAAGCCTGCTGGCTGAGCGTGTGACCTCGGCACTCCAACGACGTGCTGCCTCTGGAAACTCCACAGCAAACAGGGTTAGCTAAGCTACGGTCAATATGACCGCTCAACCAACAGAACCACAAAATGATTCTTTCCCTATGGTGACCAATCATAATGTGGCACAAATTGTGAAATCAGGCTGGGCACACACAAATCTTACACAGGCTTCAGAGACTAAAAGCACCTCGTTCTTTTCTTTTTGGCAAGGCAATCAGGGTTAAGTGACTTGCCCAGAGTCACACAGCTGGTAAGTGTTATATGTCCAAGGTCTGATTTGAACTCAGGTCCTCCTGACTCCAGGGCTGGCACTCTATCCGCTGTGCCACCTAGCTGCCCCCACTTTTTGAAAGTCCATTGGGAATAGCCATGACATCGCTTACTGCTTTTCAAAAACCCCATTCTTCAAGAGGATGGGATATGAGATTAGAGGACTTTGGTTCAACTCCTGTCTCCGCCACTTTCTATGTGGGCTCCCTTGGGCAAGTCTCTTCTCTGAACCTCAGTTTCCTCATCCACGGAGTGATGGGGGCTGGACTAGATGACCTTGGAGGTATCTTCCTGGTACCTATGGTCTTTATCTGGTGATTTCCCATCGTGTGATACACGGATCTATTCATAACTCCCTCCAAGGGGTAGATGGTCTCATCTGGCAGTTGTTAAGTTGAACTTTATGACTGATTGTATAATTATTCCGGGAACTCGGGTCTTGATGAGAACTGGAAAAGACACCCAGTTCAGGGACTGGCGGCTGCACTCTGCACACCAGATGATGGTCTGCGGGTCATGTCATCCCACCTGGCAGGCGAGGCACTAACCACACCAGAAACCCAAAGATCCACCCACCCCTTATTCACTCAACAAGTGTTTATTGCCATTACTTCCCCGACGCGTTGACCCTCACCTCAGCTTCCCACTGTTCTTTTCCACTCGGGCTGCAGAGGAACTAACCCCTGGAAAATACTCTCGCCACCGGACGTACCGACTCTTTTCAGCTTCCTCTGGTCCCCTCCCTATCACGCCGTCACATGCACGGAGGGTTTTTCTCCTGTGAGTCGAGTAACGCGAGCATTGTTAGATCCATTTGACAGAAGAAGCAGGCTGGAGAAGTAAAGTGATTTACCCACAGTCCCAAAGCCAGAAGGTGTCTGAGGCAAGACGTGATAGCTAAGTCTCCTGCTACCTGGGGCAGAAGTGGCTTAGCTTCGGGGAGATAATAGCCAGAGGGTCATAGCCTGAAGAAGGCAATGGGACAGAGTGGGAGAGGTATGAATTTGGAGGCAGAGGCCCCAGGTTCAAATTCACCTCTGATGCTTATGACTCCGATGACCTCTGGCTTCCGTTTTCTCATCTCTAAAATGAAAGCATTAGACTCCGGGGCCTGTGAGGTCTCTTCTTCTTCTCAGTCTTTGAACTAGAGCCGGAAGGCATCTTAGAAGCCATCTATTCCAGTGCTCTCCAATCTTTTAAATTACATACCCCATCAGTAGAAAAATTTAAGCACCCCCTATATACATATTTATATGTTATATGGGTACTGCTATACTTCATAAGACTTCCCCAAAATAAAAATTTAAAAAGAATGATATAAAGATGGAACATTTTGTCTTAGAATCAATAGATAATTGTTGGATGAGTTCCTGGACCTTTTCTGAGTTAAGGGAGTAACGTAATCAGACCTGCGCTTGAGGACAATCATTTTGGTCACTATGTGGGTGGAGGCAGGACTGAAAAGGAAAGATCCTCAGAACTGGGAGAGCCACTGTCCAGGAGAGAAGTGGTAAAAACCTGCCTCAGAAGGGGACAGATGAGAGATGTTGCAGAAGGAAAAAAAGACAAGATTTGACAACTGGTTGGGTATGGGAGGGGTGGAATCTGGGCTGTGGAACAGCTTGACCAGCAGGACGGAGGCAGCCTCGACATGAAGAGAGCAAACTCGGCGAGGAGTGGGTTGGGAGAAGCTAAAGGAGTGGAGATCATAGTCTCTACAGGCTTTCTGTTCCTAGGCATTCTTTTTGTCCTGGGTGGGTCACTGCCTTGGGGCACGGAGCTTATCTCGGAGGAGTGCGTGCTAAAGCTATGAAGTCTCTGGGAACAAGGAGTCAGCATATAGTGGGAAGTGGGGCATTAGGCTGTGACAGCCCTAAGGTGCCAGTGCTTTAGAAGAGGGGAGTCTGAGAGCTTCCACAAAGGAAGGAGGGACCAGAGTAGAAGTGGATGAGAGGACGAGTCTTCTTCCTACCCTCTGAGTGGTTGATCACATACCCCGTGGGGGTAAGGCCACCATCCCCCCACTTTGGAGATCACTGGTCAGATGCCTAGCCTTGTACTTTTGAGTCCACTGAGCTATCCTTTCATCTGACAAATAAGGAAATGGAGACTCAGAGAGTTAGGTGACTTACCCAAGGTCACACAGGTCATAAGTGGCATTGAAGGGACTTTAGCTTGGGTTCCTGTGATTTCCACTGTACCTTGCTAAAGCCAATTCAATTTAACTTTACACACATTGGGCACTGAGGGCAAAAGCACCAACCCATTAGGCCTCCAGCTTATATTCTTAAAGGTCTATTATCCTTTTATATATTAATATGTCAAAAGCCTGTGATGTCACTGTTGGGGGAACTCCTTTCACTTCTGCAGATTGCAATCCATCTATAACTTGGAGATCTGGGGGAGACTTAAAGAGATTTGTTACAAAGCTAGCAAAGGACAAAGGGTGGATTGTGAATCCAGCTCTTTCTGACTTCAGGTCCACTATTCCATCCACTAAACCAGGATGCCTCTTGTGTCTTTTTCTATTGTGGGCAAATATATAACAGTGATATTAAATTGCTTCTAATTGAGTTATTAAAAAATTCTTTCAGCTTAGATAGCCTCAGAGGACTAGGCCCATGTTAAGATGAAAGTTTTATAGCTGGGTGGTTGGGATTTTGTTTTTTTTAGTTATTTGTGTACAACATCCCTGTGCATAAGAGAAAAAGTTTATTTTTCCTTTTCTCATAACTCACAGCCATTCAAGCAAATTTAACTTAAATCCTCTTTCACCAACACACACACACACACATACACACACACACACACACAAAGAAAAATAAGTTTCTGGCCTGGCAGTCAACAGGAAAAATTTCTGTCTAAAATGTGATTTCTTATTTTAAGAATGTCATGGGCAAGTGAAAATAAGTCTGTAATTGAAGCCGGCTTCTCTAATTATAGTACTGGCTACTGGGCACACTCTAATGTGTCACCGGTGGGTTGGAGAGTAGGTGTAGACACACACAGAACACACATCCCCGCCTTCTCATTTGTTATTTATATAGATCCTATCAGAGCAACAAGGCCCAGCTTCTGAGTGCAGGAGAGCGAGACATTTCAGGCAGCGCTACCTACAAACGGGAGGAGAGAGCCAAGGAGACAGGAGTTTGTCCAAAGCCCAGAGGGCCAATCTCTGGCTCTGCCGTCGTGATTCATCTTCCTTCCTTTTGGCTTGGGCGGTTGTGGGCTCAGATTAGAAATAGCAACAGCTTCGGCTCCTCATGGGGCAGCAGCTCCCAGACAGACAGATTCCTGCAGGAGAATTGCCAAGTACGAGGTAATCAGACTGGGGAAATCAGAGGAGATGAGGTCGGGGGAAGAACAGAAGCTTGTCCGGTGAGAGCAGGATGCTGCGATCACAGAACCCTCCCGTCCTGCTGTTTCTCCCTGCTGGGGCCAGGCTGTCACCGGGCTAAGAGAGAAACCCCAGGTCTGGGTATTCAGGCCAACCCTGAGTGCAGTGAGGGAGCCCTAGCTGCAAGCAGGCAAAGGGAATCCATTTCAGAATACTTCCCACAAAGACTGGCAGCAGGTCCGAACTTGTAAGGGCAACATGGAGGCCGCCAGCATCATTCTCTAGTCTTTCCAGACCAGCATTGGCCATCATTTGAAAGTGGGTCAGAGGGGGAAAAAATGTGCATCCAATCACTCTCTCATTCCATAGTGGACTACAAGGGCCCTGAAGGCTGAGATTGTTTCATTTTTGTCTTTGTAGCTCTAGTACCAAGCACAGTGCCAGGCACAGAGCAAGGGCTTAATAAACATTTCCTAGGATAGAGCGCTGGGCCCGGAGTCAGGGAGACCTGAGTTCAAATGTGACCTCAGACACCATGTGACCCTTCACAAATCACTTACCGTCGGCCTGCCTCAGTTTCCTCATCTGTGAAATGGGAATAATAGCCCCTGCCTCCCAGGGTTGTTTTGAGGATCAAATGAGATCATAATTACAAAGCGCTTAGCACAGTGCCTGGCACATGGGAAGCGCTATATAAATGTTAGCTATTTTTGTTATTATTATTATTGAATATTTGAATGAACATTTACTGAGTGTCTACTAGGATCAGGGCATTCTCAGGCACTAGGGCACTATAAAGATGAGTGATTCAATGTGTTTGGGGGAGATCCTGTGACATCATTGGATAGGGAACAGCCAGTGTAGAGGGCACCTTATCTGCAACTGTAATTTTAGAGAGTTGTTAGGGACCTAAGAGGTAAAGTCACTCACCCAGGGTCACATAACCAGTATGTGTCTAGGGTGGGACCTGAACCCAGGTATTCCTGGCTTAGGGGCTAGCTTTTCCACACTAAGCTGCCTCTCAGTAACAGTTGTTGTTGCTGTTCAGTTGTTTTCAGTCGTGTCTGACTCTTTTTGATCCCATTTGGGGTTTCCTTGGCAAAGATACTGGAGTGGTTTGCTATTTCCTTCTTTTTTTACAGATGAGGAAACTGAGGCAAACAGGGTTAAGTGAATTGCACAAGGTCATGCAAGCTATGAAGTGTCTGAGGCTGGAGTTGAACGCAGGAAGACGCCAGGCTTGGTGCTTCATCCACTGTGCTACGTAAGTGCTCCCCCCAGTTACAGACATAATATGAATCATTGGAGGGAAAGTGATGGAGCAGAAAACATACACACTGTGGTGAGTGTCAGGGGGCCTGGTCATAGAGAATGACCGTTGGAAAGTCTTTGACTCTGTGCGCCTCAGTTCCCTCATCTATAAAATGAATGGGTTGGCTTAGATGGACCGAAAGGTCCCAGCAGAGGCTAATTCTGTGATCTTTCGCTCCCAAGGTACAGTCCCTACCCTCTGGGCGCTCCAGTAATTCAGCCCCTCTGGCTGCAGAGAGCTGGGGTTACTGTCACTCTCTTATAAAGGAAACTGTGAAGCAGGCTACATTTTTTTCCCTCCTGCTAGGAAAAAAATAAAAATTTTTTAAAAAGCTGTCGATGCAAGAGTCTCCAGTGTTGCCACAGACCTGCGACATCTCACCCCAGGTAACAGAGAAGCTCTGCCATAGTCACAGTTCTTGTTATCCAACCTTCTTCCATAACTTACACCTAAAGCCCTTTAAAAAACAAAACGTCGGCTCCTGTGGCAAGGGATACCAAGAAAGTTGTTATGAAAATACTTTCCTCAGTCAGCACATTTCAGGCCTTGGGTCCCACTGACCAGACAGCTGGGTAGCCCAACCTCAGGCCTAGTCCTTCTCTACTACCTACTATTCTCACCAGCTCCCCAATACCCAAGAAATGGCAACAGGAGACAGCCCAGTCGAAGATGGAAGCTTGCCTTTGCTGCCAACACTACCCTGGGCTGCCTGCAGATGGTGGCCTCCTGGAGAGCTACCTCCTGTCCTTTGATGAAAGAAATCTCTCCTCATGTAAGTCCAAGGGGTTTGGCCATGCCAGCTCTCTGGCGCAGACTTCCAGGCAGTGGGTAAGTCTGCCAATACTCATGTTGGGGTGGTTTCAGGGAATGGTGTAGAGGAAAGATCAGAGGATCTGAGATTCAGAACTTCAAGGGCCCTCAGATGCTATCTGGTCCATCCAACCACTCCTCCATCTTACAGAGGGGGAATCTGAGGCCTGCAGATGTGAATGGACTTGCCTGAGATGACCCTGGTAACAGACAGCAGGGTTGGGCTTTGAATCAAGGTTCTCTGACTCTCTCCACTCGACGGTGTCACTCCCTAATGAGAAGAAGAGTCCTCAATATTGGGCAGTGGGAATTCTAACAGATCCCTGCGCACCTCAGCACATCTATGTCTTGCTATATAGACTTCTCTGTCAAAGTCCTCATCAGAACCTTGAACATGAACCCTCACCTGTTTGATTATTTGCTGAGAAAACCCCATGGGGTCACCCAGAGTCAGGCCGATAACAAGAAAATGCTATTATCTCCTGTCTGTCATAGTTTAAAAGAGATGAGAAAAAGAGGCATGGCAAGTCCCTGGATAAATATCAGAATCTCGGGAGGGACCTCAGAAGCGACCTAGGCTAATCCTACCTGAACAAGAAACAAGACCCTCTGCAAAGATCCTGAGAAGTGATCAGCAAGTCCTTGTAAGTGGGTGAAGATGGACAGGAGAGGAGAGGAAGAGGGAGAGAGAGAGACAGAGAGACGGACAGACAGAGGAGAAAGGGGGGAAGAAGGTGGGAAGGAGAGGGAGAAGAGGGAGAGAGAAGAGAGGGAGAGGAAGGAAAGGAAGGTGAGAGAAAGGGAGAGGGAGAGAAAAGAGGGAGAGGAGGGAAAGAGAGATGAGGGAGAGGAGAGAGAGGGAGAGGAAAGAGGGAAAGGGAGATGAAGGATAGAAAGAAAAGGAGAGAGAGAGGAGAGAGGAGAGAAAATACTGGGAAAGGAAGAGGAGGGAAAGTGAGATGAGGGAGAGGAGAGAGAGAGAGAGAGAGAGAGAGAGAGAGAGAGAGAGAGAGAGAGAGAGAGAGAGAGAGAGAGAGAGGGGAGAGGGGTGAGGAAGGTGGGAAGGAGAGGGAGAAGAGAAAAGGAGAAAGAGAGGGAGTTGAGGGATAGAGAAAGGGGGAGAGAGAGGGGTTACTTATTAAGCTCTTCCCTTGTGCCAGGCACTGTGCTAAGCACCAGGGATACAAATAAAAACAAGACCATGCTTGCTATCAAGAGACTTACTTTCTAATGGGGGAAGACTGCATAAAAGCAGAAGCCTAAGTATATATAACCAAGGGCTCAAATGTATTTGCATAAGACTCTTCTCATTGGTAGAGATTACTTGAGCTTGTGCAAAGGATGAAATTGGTGAGTTTTGAGAGATCTTTGTTCTTCTGGCTTCCAGTTTCTGGAAAGGAGACACATGGCTCCTAATTCTTTTAAGGAAGAGGTCTCTAGGGAGAGAGAAAGACACTAGGAAGAAACCCTAAATCTATGCTACTATGATTAGTGCCTAGCGATAGAGATTATAGTAACAAGGTTAAAGGAAACGTGTCCTCCGTATCCTTTTTGCCGGGATCCTGGGACCAGGTACGGCCAGGGTACCAAGGCTTCAGGCACAGACGCACCTGAAAAAACAGGAATAGCCTCAAAAAGGGCTGTCCGGTACTCAGTTTGCTGTTGCTGCCTTTGTGACACAGTCCATTATTCCCCTTCTGTCCAACACATTCTGTGCTTGAGACTTCCTGCAGCTTGCAGCTTAACCCAATGTACACAATACTGGGACACACACACATTCATAGAGAAAACCACCGAAGTAACCAGGCTTTCCAGAATTACATTTTCTGCCACAGTGAGGCCTCTCTTTGCTTGTTTGTCATTTCATCAAAGCACTTAGTTTAACCAGCATGATACAAGGGTCAGTTGAGGAACATTAGCTCAAAGGCTTGTATTCAGTGATGTGCTGGTAAATGTTTAACAACCAGCTCTCCAAGGGAAAACATTTATGCCTGACACATTTTAAAATTTAATCTGCATTACTAATGTTTCTCCTTCACTTTCTTAAGTCTAGACAATCAAAAAAAACAACAAATCAAGCTCTGATTTGGAGCATTTGCCAATTTCTGAGGCATAAAAACTCACCCTGAAAATTTAAGAATCAGCTCTCCTGAGCCTATATCAGCTGGCTGCAGAACACCTCTGCCTGTATTTATCATGCTTTTATATAACTGTAGGCGGCCTTCAAGTGGGAGAGATACCCGTACCCTTGTCAGAATTATTGCTACAATCACTACCTTCCCAATTCCCACAGTTTGACTGCCCTGCCTCTCTGACTGGGGTAATGAGTAGTCTGTGGTCCAGTCAGCCAGGAGTGCTCTGTGACAATCACGGTCCCAGCAGCTACCAGAGGCCTTTTCAAACGGCACAATTCAAGAATAACTGCTCATCCCTGGGACGTCTGGTTAGCCCTTCGAAATTTAAAGGACCTCACTCATCTCTGACTAGACTCCATCTATATCTATTAGCACAGTTAGGTAGTTTTCCCAAAGCCAGCTGACTCTTCGTCTCTGCTGTCATTTCCGAGGATTGGGCAAGGGCTCTGTTCTCGGAGACCCTACCAGTAATCAGTGTCTGCTTTCAAACCCAATTAGGTAAGGGCATTACCCTATGCTATCCAACCAAACAACTAGAATATTCTATTGGGTGACAATGGGTAAAGGTCTATTTTAGCAAATGGCATTAATGTCTCATTGAGATAATTCTTTTCTTCTGAG
The DNA here is from genome assembly GCF_900497805.2 of Vombatus ursinus. NCBI lineage: Eukaryota > Metazoa > Chordata > Mammalia > Diprotodontia > Vombatidae > Vombatus > Vombatus ursinus. Next base: position 2,405,049 of record NW_020955182.1, read on the forward strand.
ACTAACAAATTCTTCCTGGACGAATTTAACCCCCTTGTTCACGTAGCTTCTTAAATATTGACTAACGCCTTTCCAACCATTTGGTGGGGATTCATTCATCAGATAATAAATTGTCTGGTACACTACCCCCCTCTGACTTACCCCTCTATGATTGCATTTTATTGTCTAGCTTTTAAAGTAACGCAATCCATGGAGTCAGCAGCACAGAGAATCCATAAACCATCCAAAGACATCTAATGGGGTATTAAAAGGGTCCCCTGAAGTCGGAGGATGATAAGTGGCCAGTAATGGCTGAGTTAGGTGGGAGGAGGGAGGGTAGTGAGTGGGCTGGGAAACCTGCACTCTGGGGAAAGTGAAAGAGTGAGTATAAAGGAGGATTTTTACAGATGTTATTAAATAACAAGTCACAAAACATAGGGTAAGTTAGAAGTTTGCCAAATGAGTGATAATCCACTCTCCAGCCTCATGCCATCTGGTAGGCCCCCAAGCCCAAGTCTGAGGTCTTGGGCTGTAGTCCCCACACCCTAAGGAAGCTGAGCATGGGCCAGAGATAAAGGGAGGAATGTTTTGACCGAATAGCAAAAACTTCACCATGGAAACAGCCCTGAGGATCTCAAACTGGGGGATCCTTCATTACTAGCAGTTATAAGCAGTGGGGAGACCTCTTGACTAATAGGATGCTAGTAAGCCATTACCTAATTCAGAAACAGGCTTTAATTCTCTTGTTCTTTCCACCACTCCTGTTGCTAATGACCTCACCAAACCTAGTGAGATGTGCTCCGGAGGAAGGTAGAGATTTATAATTGCGGGGAGGGGGGGGGCAAATGGGCAGTCTCTAGGGAGTTTTTGGGGGGGGGGAACCGTATAGTGAGCTTACAATTTTTATTTTTACTATACTTTGATTAAATTCTATTCAATTCAACAAGCATTTATTGAAAACCTACTACGTGCTAGGCAGGGGCAGTTAGGTGATTCAGCGGATAGAGCTCTGGGCTTGGGATCAGGAAGACTCATCTTCCTGAGTTCAAATCTGGCCTCAGACACTTATTAGTTGTGTGACCCTAGGCAAGTCACTTCAATCTGTTTGCCTCAGTTTTCTCATCTGTAAAATGAACCGGAGAAGGAAATGGCAAACCATTCCACTACCTCTGCCAAGACAGCCCCAAACGGGGTCGCAAAATGTCGGACCTGACTGAAAAATGACTGAACCGCAACAATGTGCATGCGCTGTGCTAGGTACTGGGGAATAAAAGACAAAAGTGAGATGAACCCTGCCCTAAAGGAGATTACAGTCTACTGAAGGGAAGTAGATAGGTACAGTAGATACAAAATGCAGGATATTTATTAAACACAAAGCGCTTGAATGGATCCATGAGCTCAAGGATGTGAGGACTCCCTCTGTGAAAGGGGGCCTAATGGAATGGAGAGCCACTTCGTATTTTTCTTTGTTTTGTGGGTTATCACAGTCAAAGTATTCATCGCCAAGTTGCCAGTCTACTGGTTCCAATGATCCTCTCTGTACTTAGTCAAGTCAAAATGCATTATTAACCACAGACTCTGTGCCAGATATCGCGCTAAGCACTGAGGATGCAAAGGCAAACAAAAAAAGTCCCTGCCTTCAAGGAGCTTACAGTCTAATTAGGGAGACAATATGCAAACAAGTATGTACAAACCAGACAGATACAGGATTAATAGGAGATTATCAACAGAGGGAAGGCACTACCATTAAGGAGGATGGGGAAAGGCTTCTTTGAGAAGGTGGGATTGTAGCTGAGACTTAAAGGAAGCCACGGAAGCCAGAAGGCAGAGATGAATAGGGAAAAGTATGGAAAGACGAATAAACCCAGAGCAACTTATCACCGTTATACATGAGTCCATAACTCCCTTTTCAATAATTTCCTTTTAGCTTTTCTGGCTTAATCCCTATTAAACAGAAGAACTGAAGATATCTGTGACTGGTCACCAGTAGCCATAAAGTCATTTATCCTCACAACAGCCACTTGAGCTGGACATAGAATGGAAGATCCTTGAGGTTCTATGAATATCTTTGTGTCGCTAGAACCTAGCACAGGGTGGGCATGTGGTGGGAGCTTAAAACATGTATATTGATTGATATTATGATATCCATTGACCCCAAAGGGAAATTAAGCCACACACACATACACACACACACACACACACACACGCGCGCGCGCGCGCGCGCAACCTGACTATTCTGTGCTGATGAGATACTTCTCTGGAATATTATGTCTGAGTACCTTGTTTTAAGAAAGACACTAACAAACAGAAGGTCATAGGGCCAACTTAATTTAAGGAAAAACTTTCCTAATAAGGAGAGCTATCTAATGAGCACATGGGCTGTCTTAGGAAGTCATGAGTTTCCCTTTCTTGGAAATCCTCAGGCAGAGCCGGGATGGTCACTAGTGAGAGATGGTATCTAGTCACCAGGATGGTCACTAGTGAGAGAACAAGGACATGGGTGCCATTCTGTGCACTGGACAAGTCATCCTTGACATGCAGATCATTTTTGAAAATTCTGGGTTTATCCTACATGCAGAAACATAAGCAGAGGTCCACTTTTGAAGTTTATCTTTAGTCCCTATACTTTCTGATCCCTTCTCTCCCTCAGTAGCATCCCTTTTCAGCACCCCCATGCCCTCCTGCTTCCTAACACCTTCCTCTAACAGGAGACAGCACTTTTACTGAAACCTCATCACGTCAACTTGTTAACTCTCCCTGGTATTTGAACACAGGGTCTCTCCCCACTGGGTTCATCTCGACTGGGACTTTGCTCCTTCCCCAGACTGAGGATCCCTACCTGAAAAACCTGTCCTTGGTCCTCTGCCTCCAGCAGGCAGTCAGTATTCCATAGCCTCATGACCCAGAGTTTCTGCTGTTTCAAACCCTCCAACACATAGGACACCTGTCTGAGAGCAGGGCACAGCTGTTGGAGGACTCCTTGGGTGGCAGTTGGGGATGGGGGTGGTTTAAGGGGGGTTGGATGGGTTGGGAGCAAATGGGCAGAGCAGAGAAACACAGAATTCCAGAGCCAGAAGGAACTTTAGGGAACATTCAGTTACTTTACAAATAGGGTATTTTGGCCTAGGCCATGGCAGAGTGGAAAGGCAAGGAAGTTCCAGCTGTTTGAAATTAGGGTGTAGTACCTTCTTCTTTTAATGTCCTTGCTTATGTGAAGATGATAATCATGTATCAGAGAAAACTTTGTTTTGTCCCAATTATAGATCCTGGAGAACTGATGAAATGAGAACAGAAAAATTAAAAACTCGGTTCACTCATTTATGTGAATTATTTATAATTTATGCTTAATTACGAAACAGCGAGGGCCATTGTGGTATAACGGATAAAGAGATGGCCTCAAAGTCAGGAAGACCTGAGATCAAGTCCCACCTTTGACCCATACTGGCTGTGTGACCCAGGGCAAGCTACTTACCCTCTCAGTGTCCCAGGCAACTCTCAGAGTCCAGAGTCCAGAGTGCTAACCATTACACCGTTGGATTTTTTCCTATTAAAGGGGCCATCCCTTGGCTGACTTCTTAAACAGCCCTAATCACTGAATGGGTGTTGCCTCAGTCAAAGTGAGAACTCAGAAAGACCTTAGCTTAAAAAGCCCGAGGTCTCCCACCGAATCCTGGGCCATCTCCCATTGTCCTGATTTATATCTAGGCACTGGACCTAAATGGCTCCAGAGGAGAAAGTGAGTCTGGTGACTTGGCACAGCCCTCCCTCAGTCAAATCCAATTCATTTGCAAGTCAAGGTGTCATCTTCCTGCTGTCATGGTTCTCTTCGAGAATGAAGGACAAACCACAACCCCAGTGAAATGGTCCAGTTCTTATCCCTGGACTACGCAATACAATGATTCTAGAGAAAGATATGTATATGTGCATATAACATATTTTCGTTATATATCGAGATAATGGTGCAGTAGAAAAAGCACTTGATTTGGAAATGGAAGAACTGAGTTTGGATCTCACCTCTGCCATGCAACCTCTGGTAAGTCACTTGGCCTCTAGACCTCAGTTTCCCAATTTAGAAAATGGGGGAGTTTGATTTCTGTTGGGGGTGGTATTTTTATTTATTTATTGGAAAATTCCTAAGACCTCTTCTAGTTCTATGTCCTATGAATGCCATTGTTTTAAGTTTTATTTGATTCAATAATTAATAATAATAATAATTACAATTAAAATAGCTGGCATTTATATAGTGCTTTAAGCAAAGATGATCTCATTTGATATTCACAACAACCCTGGGAGGTAGGAGTGCTATTGTTATTCCCATTTTACAGATGAGGAAACTAAGGCACATAGAGGCTAAGTGATTCGCCCAGGGTCACACACTGTGTCTGAGGCCAGATTTAAACCTAAGTTCTTCCAGGCTCCAGGCCCAGGCAGGGCTCTATTCACTGCACTATCTAGCTGCTTCTAGAGAACTTTGAAGAGTAAACTCTAGCTACATATGCTCAGTCTTCATGATTTATTTCCCATGGAATAGAGCCATCTGCTCACAACTTGAAAAAGTAAGAGGGAATATTGGTAAGGATTTGGCCATGACAGTCTCTGAGATCCTTTGTATGAGTCTACGAATTCCTTTCCTTATTTAATCCAACCAAAGGTATGAAACCCAGCATGAATCCCTTCTTTTCCCCTACACCCACTTTGCCCTTGTGTCCCTACTCCTGTGCTTTATCCTAAATTAGATCAGAAGCCCTCTTAAATAATGGGAGTATCACATGATGAAATATGCTGCCCACCTCCTGACAGAGAGGTGATAGATTCAGGACAAAAATCAAGGCATGTATTTTTTTTTTTGTCATGGCCAAGGTAGCAATTTATTTTGCTTTATTACACATATTTATTACAAGAGTTTTGTTTTTTTTTTCTTTTTTGACAGGAGTGGGGGAGGGAGGTGAGAGGAAGAGAAAGTGGATTTTCCTTCATTGAAAAGAATAAAATAAAAAAGGGAGGAGTCTCTAAAAGAATAAAAAACACAGAAGCATGGGGCGGGTGGACAGGGAATGGAATTTCTTTCTAAATGATTTTCCCAAGCTGTCAAACAATTCTTAAAGGTTTAGAAGAAGAAGAAAAGAGCCTTCCTCTCCCCTCTGTGACTGACCTACCCATTTGTATAATCTTAGGGGGGAAAAAAAGCCTTCCTGACCCCTTCAGGCAGTCTCCTCATATCATGAAATATGAGATCTGCACACACATAACTCTGAATGTTTATATGATTATAAAGCCATCCAACCCTTTCTAAAACTGAGGCCCCATTTCCGACACAATCACCCCCTACAGCATCCTGGTTATGCATGATGAGAAGATGTATTTCCTTCTTTTTATTATGAATTTACCAACCATTAATTCTGCTGAATGAAATGATTCTCCTATTATGGGATAAGTTAAAGCATTAATCCTGGCCTGAGGGGAGAGCTGTTCCAGGAAAGCTTCCTATCTGGGCCAAATGTGTTTCGGGGACGACTTACCCTGACCCTGAAGAGTCTCCTCTGTTGGTTTCATTCATGCCTTCTTGTAACATTGAGTAATTGGGCTATTGGGCGGCAATCCTTCCACGGTCTCTCTCAGTCTTGGGGCATAGGCTCAATATCAGCAAAACAGAGACTGTCAACAGGGTGCTGTTTTGGGGTGTCAGGCCCACTCAGCTTTCATAGGGCTCACCTCCCTAACCTCCTGCCCTAAATACTACTTCTCACCCAGGGCCATCTTCCCAAACCTGCCCGCAAGGTAAAAGCAAAGAAAAAAGAGCCTATTTTAGATGTTGACATAGGTCATTAAAATCAATCAACAACTTTTTTTTTTTTTAGGCAATTGGGGTTAAGTGACTTGCCCAGAGTCACACAGCTAGTAAGTGTCAAATGTTTGGTCTGAGGCCGGATTTGAAATCAGGTCCTTCTGACTTCAGGGCTGGTGCTCTATCCACTGCACCACCCAAATCATTTTTAAGTGCCCCAACAAATCATTTGTAAGCGCCTACTATGGGCCAGGCACTTAATAAATAAATGCCAGTTGGGGCAGCTAGGTGACTGGGGGGATAGAGTGCTAGACCTGGGAGTCGGGAATACTCTGCTTTCTGAGTTCAAATTCAGCCTCAGATACTTGCTAGCTGGGTGACCCTGGGCAAGTCACTGAACCCTGGAGGCCTCGGTTTCCTCATCTATAAAATGGGCTGGAGAAGAAAAGGGCAAAGCATTCCAATATCGTTGCCAAGAAGACCCCAAATGAGATCAGGAAGAGTTGGAGACAACTGAAAAATGACTCCACAGCAAATAAGGCAGGTACTATGCTAGTGCCTAAGATGCAAAGAGGAAAATAAAACAATCTCGCCTTCATGAGGCTTACATTCTGGTACTCATATCTCTTTGATGCGCTTTTCGTGTTTTATTTGCCGCGGGGGGGGTGCACTGTGGGCTGTTTCACCTATGTAGGTTATATGTGTCTACATGGGTTTGTCTGCATGTGTCTCACAAGGAAGCAAGAATACATACATACCTCTTACAGTTTCTTCTCCCCAGCTTTCTCCAAGGGAGGCTTTTATTCCTGCCAGGAGAGGAAGGAGGAGGTTGGGGCCAGAGGCTGGCCACTCTGCTTTCCTCAGAGAGGGGAGGGATCAGGCTAGAATTATATCTATCTGCCTCCTTAAATATTGTTAGTTTAGAAGAAATGTTTAGATTCAAGCTGTGCTCCTGATAGTAGGGAAGGAGTGCCCCAAATTAAACATCTAAGGCCTGAATTGCTTCCCACCAAAGGTCAGTTCTGTGGTGAACACATGTAGTGAATAGTGAATAAACCCACTTATCCAAGTAGATTTAAAAAGAAAACAGAAATTAGAGAAAATATACAAATAAAATACATAGCAGACAATGTACAAATTAGAAAACACTCTCCCAATTAGAGCAAGAGTATCTCAGCTTTAACCTAGAGAGAGTCCCAGATTTCACCCAAAGGGAAATTCCCTCAAGTCTGAAGCGGATGCCAGGTCCTGTATATGTCCACTCCTTCCCCAGTCCCTCTCTCCCTTCAGGAGCCTGAAGAGAGTCTGGAACTGCATGTCTTTTCTCTCAAAGCTGGAACCTAAAAAGATCGGCTTCTCCCTCCTCGCCAGCTCTCACCCACTCCACCCTTCATGTAGGTGAAGAGCATTGAGTAATCAATCTCCACCCCTGAAGAGTTCTGTAGAAATGGGCTTTGATCCTCGAGTTACAGGCATAGCTCACACCTCATTTTATTGCACTTCACAGATACTGAGTTTTTTTTTTACAAATTGAAGGTTTGTGTAACCTGGCGTAGAACAAGTCAATTGGAGCCATTTTTCCATCAGCTGTGCTCACATAGTGTCTCTGTGTCACATTTGGGTAATTCTCACAATATGTCAAACTTTTTCATTTTTTTTTTATCTATTAGGGTGACCTGTGATCAGTGATCTTGGATGTTACTAATGTAATTGTCTTCGGGCACCACAAATTGTATTCATGTAAGACTGGGAACTTAATTGATAAATGTTGTATGTGTTCTGATTGCTCCACCAATAGGCAATTCCCTATCTCTCTCCCTGTCCTTGGGCCTCTCTATTTCCTGAGACACAACAATATTGAAGAATATTACACTAACTTAGTTGATAAAGCAGCAGCAGGGTTTGAGAGGATTGACTCTAATTTTCAAAGATGTACTACTGTGGGTAAAATGCTATCAAACATCATCACATGCTACAGAGAAATCTTTCATGAAAGGAAGAGTCAATGGGTGTAGCAAACTTCATTATCATCTTATTTTGAGAAATTGACACAGCCACCCCGACTTCAGCAACCACCACCCTCGTCAGTCAGATGCCATCAACATCGAGGCATGACCCTCCACCAATAAAAAGATTATGACTTGCTGAAGGTTCAGATGAGAGTTGGCATTTCTTAGCAATAAAGTATTTTTTAATTAAGGCGTGTATGTTGGTTTTTTAGACATAATACTATTGCACACTTAATAGACTACAGTATAGTGTAAGCATAACTTTTATACGCACTGAGAAATCATAAAATTCACATGACTCACTTTATTGCAATATTTGCTTTATTGTGGTGGTCTGGAACTGAAACTGTGATATCTCCAAGCTATACCTGTACGTATTTCATATTCTAGTCAGAGACAGGCAGTATGGTATAATGGATAGAGAGTCAACCTTGGGGTCAGGAGACCTGGGTTCTAGTTCTATCTCTGATACATACTGGCTTTGTGACCCTAACAACCCAACCACTTCTCACTTAGAGAGTGCTATGGTCAGTTCTCTAAGACTGTAAGTTACAGATCTGTATTGTTTGGGCTAGAGGGAATTTACTTACTGGGAGTTCCCTATAGCAACGAAATTCATAGGTTTTCTTTCTCTCCCTCCTTCTCTCCTCTCTCTCTCTCTCTCTCTTCATATATATATACACATACATATATACATATATATATAAAGTAGAACTTTAAGGTTCTACATTTGTTAATTCACATATGTTAACATCCTCATAACAACACTGTGAGGTAAGTGCTTTTATTATCCCCACTTTATAGATGAGGAAACTCAGACATAGAGAAGTTAGAGTCCTGGAGAGAGGTTACCTAGTCATAAGGCTAGTAAGGCATCTGAGGCAGGATTCAGACTCAAATCTTCATGGTCTAAGTCCTGCACACTATTTACCATGTCATCTATCTGCCTGCCTATTCTCACACACACTTGCACACACATATACATACATTATAAATATATGTACATGTACAAGTGTGCTAGTAAATGTTTAACAACCAGCTCTCTGGGGAAAAAATGTATGCATGACACACTTTTAAGTGTAATCAGCATTATTAACATTTTCCATTTTCTCCATTACCTTCTTAAGTCTAGAGTCACAATTAGCAAAAAAAAAAGTAAATCAAAACCTGGTTTGTAGTCTTTGCTAATTTCTGAAATGTAAATCTCACATTGAAAAATCTAACAATCAATTCTTGTGAGCCAGTTCAAGCTGACTCTAAATCATCCTTTGATCAGGGACCCTCTATCTCTTACACTTCAAATCTACACTATTTATTCAGTGTTCTTCCAGTTAAAATGTACATCTTGGCTGCCTCTCACACTCCAGACAGAAGGTACTAACAAAGAAAAGAGAAGGAGAACAAGCATTTATTAAGCACCTACTATATATGCCAAGGCACTGTGTTAAGAACTTTACAAATATTAAATAGTACCCTAGCTCTTTTTTTTTGTAACGGTAAGATGAATGATTGATTCACACTATGGCAAAATTCAGCTGTAGTTCTGTTCATTAATCTAAAACATTTTTTCCTACATAAATTATGCTTTTCACTCCCACTTTTTTCTTGCACTAATGCCTGGTGCTGTGATCTTAATGCCTTACCGAGGATAAATAGTTATGTCTCAGAATCAGGGGGATGATTTTTAAAAATTCAGTAATTTTTAACTTAAAATTTATTTGATTTTCAATTATATGTATGTATGTATGTATATACCTTTTGTTTCTACCTCACACAATTAGGGAGAAAGTAATAAAAACAAAACATCAGAAGAGGATTTGATTTGCTCAGGCTATTGTGCACTGGAGCTACCCTTTGGTACCAGGCCTGCCCACTGACCCACCATAGGGAGATGGGCAAAGAACTGAGCATAGTCCAGAGACCAGGGACTTGAAAGCTTTTGATTCCTTTTCTAGGAGAAGCTTGCACATGGGCACAGTCCTTAAGATGCCAAATAAAACCCTAGCCCTAGCAATGGCAACTATGAAGGGTCTAAGTTAAAGCTTCTCTGCCCAAGACATGGCAACCAGCCAAGGACAGTGATGGAGAAACCAGAGAGGCAGTAGTACAGGTAGGCAGGGTGTCATGCACGTTCTGAACCCTGTGGCTTGAAGAGAGGGAGTTCTTGTGCCCCAGTGTTCGGGAGAAGTGGTGAGAGTTCCTAGAAGTCCACCCCTTGGAGGTTTGAGCAGATGGCTCTGGGGATTCATAATGGCCATGATGTGGAAGGCAAATCTTGGCTTTGTCCTCTGCTATGAGTTATTCAGATGGCATGGGCCCAGTAGAAAGGAAGTTACCTCTTCAGCAACTGTAAGTTCATTATTCTTCTGGGGGAAGGGAGAGTCCAAACCCTTAAGGTATTTTAAAAGGCTTGGAAGCCTGTACAAGTCCCTGGGGAAAGAAATTTAACTGGAAAGGGCAAATGAATTATATTGGTCACTCATGGCCTAGTGTAAGTATTTTGTGTCTTTCCTGAATTTTCTGTGGGGTGAAATAGAGGCTATCTTGTGTCTTACATGGATTACTTCTTTGAGCATTTGCATGGGAACTGGGTCTTTATACCTACTTTTTATCCACCATTTCTACACAGCTGTGGAAATCTTGACATGAATTGCATATATATTTAGAGATTCCTGGTGGGAAATCTTGGTTGAGGAAAACCACTGCAAAGAGACAGGATTTTTGGAGAAGTCTCCAGGATTAAACCTGACTGGTACAAAATCAGAGCTTGGAAAAAGTTGATGAAGGTAATCAACATCAGAGATCCAGGAGCCCTTACAATTTGGGGACTAGAGTTGGCTGGTTATCTGGAACCTCCATGCAGATGGGCCCTCCTCGAAGCTAGTACGCAAGGTCATGGGCCCATTTCCATGGTACACTACCTGGATTTTCCTTCCTGGTCCTAGTCCTTGTTCTAACATGCTTACCTTGAACTGGACTTGTACTTATTTAATTGTCACCCCCTACCCTACTCTTTGCTGCTGTGGATTAGAGTAAAAGAGTAACTGATTTCTTTGAGGTCGCTTTGCCCCCAGTCCTGCCTCTGGCCCTGCTCCCAGGACAGTCCCAACAGGACAAGAGAGCTAGCTTTTGGAGACCCAGATTTCCCCACAGGTGGAGAAAGAAGGAAATGAAGGAAGGAAGGAAGGAAGGAAAGAAAGGAAAGGAAGGAAGGAAGGAAGCAAGAGAAGAAAAAGACTGAGAAGGAAGGAGGGAAGAAAGGAGGGAGGAAAGAAAGGCAGGAAACAAGGAAGGGAGGGAGGAAGAAAGGGAGGGAGGGAGAAAAGAAAGAAGAAAGGAAGGAAGGAGATGAAAAATTATGTAAAGAAAACAATTTACTTTTTTTTGGTCTCAAAATCTGTGTAGTGAGAAAATGCACTAGGTATGGAAAAAATGTGATTAAAGATGGTATTGACACAAAATAAATATTCTCCGGAAAGGCAGGAGGAGGATTTGAAGCAACCATGTGGCTTGGCGAGTGGACATGATGAATAGTCAGGAGTGTCTGTGTTCTAAATCCCAGCCATCCCACTGATTCAGTATGTGACTGGGGCAAAGTCACTTATCTTCTCTAGATCTCCATCTGAAAAGGGGATGTAAATGATATTGATTTCTTCTCCAGGGATCTTGGAGAAGAGGGCCTTCCACACAGGCTGTTTCATAGCCGAGGTTGGGCAGGATTAACTTCAGAGTTCCCTTTCAGCACAGTCCTAGGCTTGTCTGGTTTTATTTTTCATGTTTGTTGCTGCACTAGGGATTTAGTGGCTATGTTTCCCCTCTGCAAAGGGCAAGATAGCAATTGACTGCCATTACCTCTGTGCTACCCATGTGTAGATAACCAGCCTGCATGTAATTTTCAGACTCCAGTCTGGCTTTTCCTGACACCCAGCATGCTTCCGGGCTACCTTTCCTCACCCATGCATGTGTTCAGGGAACGCAGGCTGATTTGAATATTAGAATAAGCTGAACAAAATTAGTGTCATCAATCTGCTATTGCCGCTATATAAATATGTGTGAATAAATATATATAACACACCTAGAATACTGTATATATATGCATATATATGAAGCATTAAAGTTGAATGTTTTATAATGTAGTATGCTATAATGTATATATATGTAACCAGAGGCTCAAGCCCTATTGCCTAGATTTCTCATAAATATGTGTGTATGTCTTTTGGGGCCAGACTCCTTGAAAAGGCCATATATAATAGATGCCTCCACAGTCTCTCCTCCAACTCACTTCTTAACCCCTTACACTCTGGCTTCTAACTTCATCGTTCCATTGAAACTGGTCTCTCCAAAGATACTAATGATGCGTTATTTGCTAAATCCAATAGCCTTTTCTTAACCCTCATTCTTGACCTCCCTTCAGCCTTTAGCACTATTTATCATTCTCTTCTCCTTAATACTCTCTTCTCTCTAGGTTTTTGGAATGCCACTCTCTCCTGATTCCCCTCCACATAGAACCCTCCCTTGAAGTTTCCTTTGTGGATGCTTATCCAGGTCATGCCTTCTAACTGAAGATGTCACACAGGGTTCTGTCCTGGGCCCTCTACTCTTGTCATTCTAAACTACCTCACTTGGTGATCTCCTCAGCTCCCATGGATTTAATTATCATCTCTAGGCTAATGATTCTAAAAGTCTACCTATCCTGCCCTAACCTCTCTGCTGACCTCCAATTTTGTATTTCCAATTATCTTTCAGATGAGTAGATGTCAAATAGTCATCCTAAACTCAACATGTCAAAAACTGAATTTATTTCTCTTTCCCCCAAACCTCCTCACCTCCTTCCTTTCCTGTTACTATAGAGGGCAGCACTATCCTTCTGGTCCCTCAGGCTCATAACCTAGGTGTCATTCTCAGCTTCTCACTATCTCTCATCTCCCATATCCAATATGTCACCCCTAGAGTAGGGGTATTTAGCCTGAAGTCCACAGAGTCTCAAGAGGCCAACAGTGTGCTGGTGGTAAATGTTTAACAACTGGCTCTCTGGAAAAAATGTAGAAATGAGAGGCTTTTAAGTTTAATTTGCATTAACATTTTTTCCCATCACTTTCTTAAATCCGGACGATCAATAAAACAATAAATCAACCCCCTATTTGTAGTGTTTGCCAGTTTGTGAGGTATATGTACTCACACTGGAAATTTAATGGAAGGGAAGGGAAGGGAAGGAAGGCAAGGGAAGGCAAGGGAAGGGAAGGCAAGGCAAGGCAAGGGAAGGCAAGGCAAGGGAAGGGAAGGGAAGGCAAGGGAAGGCGAGGCGAGGCAAGGGAAGGGAAGGGAAGGGAAGGGAAGGGAAGGGAAGG
>NW_020955182.1:2418179-2466924 GCF_900497805.2 Vombatus ursinus
AAGGGAAGGCAAGGGAAGGCAAGGCGAGGCAAGGGAAGGGAAGGGAAATACATGTGAAAATGCTTCTGGATTGTAAAGGGCCAATGGATTGTCATTGTCCTCATTCTTATTACTCTCAAACATCATTCTCAATAACTGTGTTTCATAGTCCTGAATTGAAGCTAGTGTTACTTTAAGGCTATTTTCCTTTGGCTTAAATAACCCCTTTTTGGTTTATTTTACTTTATGGTCTTTTAAAGCTTAAAAATAAAGTAGATTGTGGCCAAGCTGTCCACACCACAAGTGGAAGTCCAGCTCAGCCCAGTACAGCAAAATGGGGAAGGGGGTGTGGCCAACCCCTCCCTCACTTGGCTTAAGAGGCCACGGAGCCTGTCTCAAATTGCCTTTAGTTGGTTTTCCCTCCAGATCCCTGCCTGACCTGTTCCTGCTCTGGTTTGTCATCTTGGCTTCTGTCCCAGCTCAAGCTTCTGAGGCAGCCTGGGGGACACTCTCGGCCTCCTGGATGATACTTGCTGCTCAGGCTTGCATACAGCCTCCTGGCATTGTTCACTAAGTGTGTTGTTCTGGACAGCACCTCTGTCCCTGTCTTATGGGGCCATTTGCTTCTTGCATCACAAACATTATGCCTCTTTCACCTGGCCACGTGCGGCAAAGAAGGGAATTCTTTTCAATTTCCTTTGCCTCTCCTGCATCCCTGAGTCATTTGGTGAATGAACTACAAGCGAAAGATAGGGCTTAGACATCAAAGAAGGAACTTTCTGCGGGGACTGCCACTTACAAAGAGACAACATAATTCCCACAAGTCACCCACACAGATTTGCCTTATTTTTTAATCACCACAGACTGTGCAGCTGAAACCAGAACCGCCTGAATCCTGTAAATTGCCTTGTGGTTGTAAATTTTGCTCGGTCCCTTACACCATGCTAGGAATGGAGAATCTCTGTAATCCTAGGGCAAAGTTGGGGTAAGGAGTCTGAGAGAAATTTCCCATCCCAAGTCCCTCCAGGTGGGATTACAACTCCAAACTATAGACCTAGCTCTGGCCCAGGGCTCTGGGATCAATCGCACCCCTAGAGTAGGGGTATTTAACCTGAAGTCCATAGAGTCTCAAAAGGCAAGAAGTGTGCTGGTGGTAAAAGTTTAACAACTGGCTCTCTGGAAAAAATGTAGAAATGAGAGGCTTTTAAGTTTAATTTGCATTAACATTTTTCCCATCCCTTTCTAAAATCCAGATAATCAATAAAACAATAAATCAACCCCCTATTTGTAGTGTTTGCCAGTTTCTGAGGTATATGTACTCACACTGAAAATTTAACAATTGGGAGCCCAAGCTGGTTCCAGCACACTGCTGCTGAAGGATCTATAAATAAATTTCAGAAAGCTCATGAACTTGGATGGGAAAAAATATTTTAACATAATTAGTTTCTTTTATATAATATGCTTTTAAAAATAGTATTTGGAGAAGGGGTCCACAGACTTCTACCTTCACGTGACTGCCAGAGGGATCTATGACACACGGAAAGGTTAAGGACCAGACCCTTGTCCTCAGGAGATGAAAGGACAAACACAAAGTGAAATAAGAAATTTATCCTGTTTGCTCTTATGTTCAAGGCCATGGTAGAAACCAGGAAGAAACTGCGCATTCCCTTCATTCACCAGGTTTTGGAGAAAGACTCAATAAACCAGTCTGTTATGTTCGGCTTATTCAAAATTATGGGTTTTCATTTCATTTTTCAAAATTCTTCTCTAAGTCAACATGCCAGTGGATGACCTTTCCTGTTCTCCAGCTTGATTTGCAGAGAGATGCTGTGATGGGGGAGGGGGGCAGGGAAGGGGAGAGAAGAGATGGAAGCTGGTAGTTGACACAGAAGTGTTTGCTTAACTTTGCTTAATTGTGCCTTGTTGGTAGGTGGAAGCCGGGGGACAAAGTGTTGCTTGGGGAGTCAGGGAGGAAAAGGTAGGGAAGGGGAGGGGAGAGGGGAAAACCAGGCAGTCAGGCCCTTAAATAGGTCCCTATTTGTCCTGTTTTATATTTGTGTTTATCAAATAAGAAAGAAGCTTGCTGTCCTTCCTCAGGGGCAGTAAATACACAGCACTCACTGGCTTTTATCCCTCCTCCCCTTGCTGTAGCAAGAAACTTGCTACGAAATTCCTCCCCCCAATTTCCTATTCCTAGGCTTGGGTGTACAAGATGTAAAAAGACAGACCCTCCAGATGGGTGACAAGGTTCCCCTTTTCTTCCATCCCTTCCCTTTCTGGCACTGTTTCCATTTTCAAAATAGAAAGGTTTGGCCCCTTCTGGTTACCTCTGGGGATGCCCTTCATTAACCCACATTAAAAATAGCTGAGGAGTTTCAACCAGAATGTAGCGGCATCTACCCTTCTATTTTTCAAAAATTAGTCAGTTAGCAACTCCTATAATAGCTCCTCCCCCTTCCTCCACCGCATACACACACACTATGGTGCCTGAATATGTTACTTCACTGGGCCCTTCCTAGTAGGTCTGACACCTTACCTGGATACTTCAAAATCACCAGTAAAAAAGGGACTATGCCGCCTAGAGAGGGGATGGGTTCCTTTTTGTGTATGAATTGGGCTAAACAACCATGGAGATTCCTTCCTACTCTCAATTTCTGCAGTTTGGTGATTCTGCCTTCAAAGACCTCGGACTCTAACTGAGGACAATAGATGAGCCCAGACTTCTAAGTTTTTATACGTTAATACTGCACTAAGACTTTTGAGACACCCTGGATATTACTGATCTCTTCCTAACATGTCCTTCGAAGTCATCCTGTGTTTTTTCATGTAATAGCTTTAATAGATTAAAATTTCATTAAACTTTTGGGACACCTTGCACTAAAATGTAAACACTTACCCTTCCTCCTGTGGGGCTTGTTTAAAAATGCATATACTGTCATCCCTTCCACTTTGTGACTTTCCCCATCTCGGGTTTTGATATATCGAGGGTCAGCTTAAGAAATTAAATGGGAATTTTGGGGAGTTTTGCAGAAGCCTCAGATGACATGCCAAGGCCCACAACAGAGCCTGTGACCAAATATTTAACCCAAATTTTACCATAAGGTACTGTAAAAACCCCATAAAAAAAAGAAAAATTTCAGACTTTTCTGATACAAAGGGAGGGACAAAAATTTTAGGAAGATTTTCCAGATTGCTGGGGCGTCCCCCCCCCCCAGCCCCTGCGATGTGGAAGGGATTACTGTAATGGCAGAATCAGTGACTTAGTAACTATGTAGGGGCTTCACGCAGGTAGTTCTCAGATCAATTTGATTGAGCTTATTGGCTAGCCGGGCTTTATTTGGAACTTTTGAAAGCCTCTCCTTATGCACTGTGTGGACATACAAACTAACATCTTATTGAGAGGACCGAAAACATCTTTTGATTGTCTCAGTGACTGGGACTGCCCCTGAGATGAATTAGTTTGTCTGCCGCTGCCTCTGTACTTCCTGGAGGATATGTTTCACTAATGGAGGCTGCCCCCAAGATGAACTGTCTAGCCGAGACTCTTGGGAAGATGGATTCTGTTGGGACAATCCACCATTTGTGGATCTGATCTGTAAAGAGCAGTTTTTATAAATGACTCAGCCTTTCCCCTCTTTTTTTCTTTTCTACCTTAAATCTAGAAAGATCTCAAAAGTGTAGCAGGTGAGCTCGGGTAGGAGAGGGTCAAGGACAGTTATTGACTGTTTTAAGGCAGAGCCATATGGCAGAGTCCAAGATGTTCTCACCCACATGACCTAAGCATGGGGCTCCTGAATGATATTGCTCTTGGACGTAGCTAATGGGAGGTGGGGGTGAGATCTCCTAGGCAGTGCTAACGTTGGAGTTTGCTTCATGGGTGATCCAAGTTTGAGAGATCAGTGATCTGGCTTTCTATTAATAGAAAGGGAGTTTCCTGAGAAGCATGGGTTTTTCATGAGAAGATCATGAATGCAATCCTTAGTGAGAGAAAATATGCAAGAAGGGACTGAAGCCATGATATGAAGTAACAAGGGACCTAGACTTTACACTTTACTGCTATAGTGAGTTATTTAGATGATGCAAGTCCAATGAGGTAGAGGGACGGTGGCCTCTCTAGTAGGCCTAAGTACATTTTCCTTCTTGGGGAGTCCAAGCCTTCAGACTAGTACTACAAGCCTGAATGTCTCTGTAGGTGAAAGGGGAACTTGCTGGAAAAATCAGATCAAACCATGAAATGGGAATGAATCTAGAGCATTTTAGGATCCTTGTAGAAAGTGGGATCCAGCAGAGTATAGAATTGTACTGATTATGGGCTAGGGTGTGTCCTTAATTGTTTTCTGTCTAGTTTATGGGTTCTTATGAGTCATTTCTATCATCTTCATTTTCTGTGAGGTAAAGTAAAGGTTGTCTCATGCATAATAAATGCATTATTACATTGAATGCTTGTGTGGAATCGAGGGGGAACATTTTATATATAAATATATGTATATATGTATGTATATATGCACACATATATAATTTATATTTTATATTTATATATTTTTATTTTTATCCACACTTATGGATACTTCAGTATGAGCTGCAGGCTATTCTCAAGAGTAAACTCTGTAAGGGCATAACGAAAAAAAGAAAGTAATTTGGGAGAGCTAACTCAATCTGTATAAAACCCAGAGCTTAGGTTTCTAGGCCATCAGTTATAACTAAAACTGAAGGGTTCCACATCATTAAAAAAGTAAAATAAGTTTGATTATGTCTTTCCTGGGTATCAGTTCTTGCAAGCAATGATCAGCCTGAATCTTTGCTCATTCATTTCCTAACCCATCCCTTGCCCCACTCCTACACTAAATCTTTTCAGTTGGGGGTCACAGCTCCAGATTTAAGTCTGTTCCAGGCTCTGGGACCAATCTAGCTCCTACCTAGTGATGAGTCCATAGACAGGGAAACTTAGCATCAAGTGGAAAGGTGGCTTAATAAACAGTCCTAGAGGCTTCCCAAGGAAGCCAAGTGATTATTAAGAGTATGACAAATTTTCTTGAAAGCCCCGCTCTGCATTCAAATTTCTGTTTATTTATATGATGCAGCCATTGAATTTTAAAGCCTATCCCCAAAGTCCTAGTATAGTTTTAAGCTGATAAATTCCATTTAAGTTTAAAACTGTATTAGGACTTTTGGGACACCCCATTGGTCTATGGATCCCTAAACAGCCCAGGTACTAATTCTACAGGGTGTGGCAAATGCACAGAGAGGCTTCAGCAATATGTGAAGTCCACCTTGTATCCCATCATTGCAGTCCTTTTGTTAATGACCGTTGGTCCATAGGTTGTTTCACTCATCTTTCTGGCCCCTTCTCAGAATGCCTGACTAGCAGGTTTTGACCAGGATTCTGGCTTAATCCCTCTGGGCTAGAGTACTTACATTCTCACAATTAAGGCAACCTAAAGCATCTAAAAGATGAGATGGAAATGTTGAAAAACATTTTTACACATTTGAAATCTATGGAGAAAAAATAATCAGCACTTCTGCCCATCTAGATCATGATTTTACAGAATTATATAGATGTATTAATGAGCATTTGATGACTAATAGATTGGGTCAAATATGTTGTGACTTTATATAATAAGGCTCTTATAGCTTAATGTAATTATTTTTAAAATTTCATTTTTCTTCTTTTACACCCCTTCCCTTCTCTTTTGTCCTATTAATTAATTGTTAATATATAAAACCATTAAGTAAGTATTGCATGGGTAAAATACATTAACTAGTTAAGAATTTTGAGTGGTTGTTAGATTTTTTTTCAAATTCCTTTTCTTCGATTTTATATTCGTTATGTTTAATTCAATAGTTTTCCCACTTTCCAAATGCAGTTTTTCTTTTTTTAGAACTTTACAAGTCTCTGTTACCTTCAAAAATAAAAATAGGACCATATTAATGGCCTGTTTTTATGTTTAAATCTTAAACTATAAATTACATTGTTAAAGCAAATCATAAATACAATAATAGAACAAGTCTGGTTTCCATTATTGTGAAATTGTTGTAATTTTTAAAAAAATACACATTTTTTATAGATTTAAAAAAGGACACTTTATAAACTATAAGAAAAGGTCTTCAAACTCTAGATGCCTAAGGGACCTACTGAGGGCCTTAGAGGGTCCTGATGTGATACTGATCAAATCACCCCCTCCGCTGGCCCCACTCCAGCGCATTAATGGGGTTCTTGTTTTGGTAGCCTGCCATGTACCCCAGGTCCTCCAACACTTAGATCCTGCCTTGTTCATGCCAGTCTTCCCAGAGACTGGAGTCTTGCCCTGAACCACAGTCTCTGTGGCTGGGATTCTATAACCTGATGCCAAACTTCCCTAATGCCAACTGCCTGCTGCCTGCCTGAACCTCCAACTACTTCCTGCAGCCAAACTACCCTGATGTAATGCCATCCTGCTGGGACACCTTGTCCTGCCCTCCTTTTCTTCTTCCCCAAACCCTCCCCACCCCCCAAACCCTGTTGCCTTCCATCAGACCTTGATGCTGTCATCTGATACTATCCTTTCCTAACTTTCTACCCTCTTATTATAGCTTTCTCCTTCTATTGCTCACTACTAGGATTTCTGTGGATGGACCGTCTGCCCCACCACTGTTCGCCAAGCCCCAGTATGGACAATAGGCAATGTCACCTCCAACTTCTATAGGAGCCAGACCTGATTGTCATTAGCAGACAGTAGGATAGAGCAGAAAACTGGTGGTACCCCCCCAAAACAAAACATAACAAAACAAAGTAAAGCAAAAGAGATCGATGCCTGGCTTCAAGAGGAAACTGACTCCATAGCATCTACCTAGTTTCTCTGCCTTGGCAGTAAGGATCAGACTTCAGGTGCTCTATTGTCTCTACCTATCACTCTGACCCAGGTGTTTTCCCCCAATATGAAATTCAATGAAATGAATGGGTGACTAAATAAAATATGACTTTTTAAGTGTTTAATCTGTGCTAGGCCCACTGCCAAGCTAAGGGAATACAAAGTCACAAATGATACAATCCCTGGCCTCAAAAAGCTTATGTTCTATTGAGGGGAATAAGCATATAAGAGGCAGTGATGGCTGGAAAAGATGTCTTGGTCTGGTAAGTCACCAGGATATGACCGGACAGTCCATTTGCACGCCAACTCCAGAAAGAGTGAAGATGTTGGTTTTATTGCAGTTCTTATGGCAAGAAGTGGAGGGGGGCAGGGGGTGTGCATTTGAGGGAGTGAAGGAGGTGGATGTGTAGCAAGAAGCTAGGATGAAAGAGTGTGGTGGGTCCCAGCTGGCTCGATAGAGTGAAGTATCAGCAATCAGGATACTCCACTGGCCCAGCACCAGGGCAGGATCTGTAAAGATCCCTCAGGGCATGGTCTCAGTAGGTCCATTGGAAGGAGAAACAGCCACAAGGCAGAAAATGATTTAATTAACAAACATTTATCATGAGCCTACTGTGTGCAAAGCATTCTGTTGGGCACTGTAGATACAAGGGCAAAAATGAAATCTAGCCCCTGCCCTGAAGGAGCTTATGTTCTTAGAGTTTCTCTCCCTAGTCCTGTGTGGCCGTAACAGGCAGTTAGTTTTTCCTTTGCCAACAGGTACTGCCCTCTGAGTGCCCCTGGGCCTTGTAGTTGTCACACAATTCTGCCACCTCAGTGAACGGGCTCTGCCAGCCTTGTCCTACGATGACTGAAATACTCAGCCTGGCTGCCATGCCAGGCAATTTGCTCCTTTGGTCCCCCAGGCATCCTTTGAGCCTTCGACTGTCATGATGCTGACATGAGGCCTGAATGTCTAGTCAGCAGCTAAGGAGGAGCAGGATAAACTTCAAGGCAGTACTTGGTCTCTCTAAAGAAGCGAGAAGGAAGACCATTGCAGGCCTGGGGGCCAGCCACTTCAGAGGTATAGACCTGGGAGGTGCAGTTATGCACGGAGGTGACCGTGAGTAGGGCAGTGTGGATGAATAGCAAAATATAAACGGAGAAGTCAAGTCTGAGAAGACTAGAATGATAGGAAGAAACTGGGCTGTGAAAGGCTTTAAAAGCCAAAAAGAGGAGTTTATGTTGAATCCTAGAGTAAATAGAGATCCACTGGAATTTGTTGTGCAGAGAGATGACATGATTGGATCTGTGCTTTAGGAAAATCAGGTTAGTGGCTGTGTGTGAGGGAGACAGATTGGAGTGAGAGACTGGAAGTCATGGAGACCCAGTGAGAGTCATTGCAATAATCCAGGCAGAAAAGAATTGGAAATTGAGAGGATGCCCATCAATTGGGAAATGGCTGAGCAAGTTGTGGTATGTGAATGCAATGAAATACTATTGTGCTATAAGAAATGATGAACAGGCTGACTTCAGACAAACCTGGAAAGACTTGTATAGTCTGATGCTGAGTGAAGTGAGCAGAACCAAGAGAACGAGGTACACGATAACAGCCACATTGTGTGATGACTAATATTGATAAACTTAACCCTTCCTGGCACTACCAGGACCTAAGACATCTCCAGAGGCCTTGTGATGGAAAATGCTATCCACATCCAAAGAAAGAACCATGTAAGTTGAACTGCCATTTTTTTCTCTTCTGTTGAGTTTTGTTTCCTCTTTCTGATGGTTCCTCCTATTGGTTTTAATTTTTACTTACAACATCACTAATGTGAAAATGTTTAATATGAATGTAAATGTATAGCCTATATCAGATTGTGCACTGTCTTGGGGAGGGTGGTGGGGAGGAAGGGGGAGAAAAATTTTAAACTCAAAAGCATATGGAAGTGATTATTGATAAATCAAAATAAATAATAAAAAAGAAAGAAAAAAAAGTAATACAAGCAGAGGTGGTAAGGGCCTAAATGAGGGTGGAGGTTGTGTGAGCAGAAAGGAGGGTGCCCGTGTAAGGGATATTGTGGAGAGAGAATCAAGGTATGATGCCTGGACATGTGGGGTGGGTGAGAGTGGAGGGACTGGGGGACTGGAAGAATGGTGGTAATCCTGATGAGACAGATGCTGTACTCATGAACCTGCCATCCTAGACGAGCCCCATTGCCTCTCCTGAACTTCCACAGCTCTCTGCGCCATGTCCACAGAACCTCTCTTGGAGGCTTGTTAACTAGACTCTGTCCCTGCAGGACTCCCACATTGTAGAGCTCTTCTGTGTTGGACACTTGCTCAGCTAGACTTCTCTCATGCCCCATGTCAGTTGTCTCTTTTAACCATGGCAGACCAAACACGTCTATCCCCACTAGACCAAGGGAGCTCCGAGCTTTACTATTCCAGAAGGCCAAGAGGAAGATGGAAGAAATTGGTTCCCCAGCCCAGAAAAGTTCAAGGGAAGCTCAATTCTAGTTGCTCTCTGCACCCACTAATGACTCATATTTATGGTGGATGGCGAGAAGACACTGAATCTAGAAAGCTTTGATATAGAAGGCGGCATCTGTTGTGAATATTGAAGGAAATCATGGATTCTAAGAGGTGGAGGTGAGGAGGTAGGGTACTTCACAAAGCATTTTCCTGATGCCCCTAAGGTTGTGTGATAGGTAACATGTGGCCCATGGGCTCTTCTTACTCTGGGTCCCTGGTCCCTAGTCCCAAGGATCCAGGGAAAACCTTTAGCTATTTTTTTTTATCTCCTATAAAAGAGACTCTGTCAGTCCCCAGAGGCTTTACTGTGATAGACCATTCCTTGTTAAAAAGAGAATTCTCTCCCTGTGGGCCAAGCTCGTTTTGAAGACAGAAGAAATCTGGCTAAATAGGACCTACAATCATTGAGTAGTTTTTATAATTTCTCACTCACTAAGGGCAGAGTCTCTATGCCAAACCTCTACCTGACTTAAGGTTAGAAAGTCTTTATAATTGCTGCTTAATGCCTGATTGCTAAACTGTACCCATTCAGCATCATTTTAGGGGTAACCCTTCTAACAGTGGTGTCTTGCATCAGCATAGAGCACTAGATCTGAGGTCAGAAGATCTGAGTTCAGATCTTGCCTCAGGCACTTACTAGCTGTGTGACCCTGTGTCACTTAACCTCTGTTTGTCTCAGTTTCCTCAGCTGTAAAATGGAGACATAACAGCACCTACTTCCCAGGGTTGGTGTGAGGATCAAGTGAGATATATTTGTAAAGAGCTTAGCACAGTGCCTCGTAAGTAGTAGTAGACGCTATGTGAATGCTTTCCTCCCCCTAACAAATTGCCAAGGGCCATCTGGATATGAGGCCCCCTGGTTTTCTCAATCCAAAGATTCATTTTGATCTCCTTTGAAAACGAATGTTACAGGGAGAGTCAAAAGAAAAGAGATCTCTATTTAAGACATTTTGTTGTTGTTTAGTTGTTTTTCAGTCATGTCCGATGTTTCGTGACTTCATTTGGGATTTTCTTGGCAAAGATACTGGAGTGGTTTGTCATTTCCTTCTCCAGTTAATTTTACAGATGAGGAAACTGAGGAAATATGGGCAAATGACTTGCCCAGGGTCACGTAGCTACAGTTAGTAAGTGTCTGAAGCTGGATTTGAACTCAGGAACATGAGTCTTCCTGACTCCAGGTCCAGCCACTGTGCCACCTTTATGTTCATTATTACTATTATTATTACAATTAGTATTATTTCCATTTTTTAGACAAAGAAATTGAAATTCAAAGAACTTAATTAACTTAGCTATACTAAGTATCTGAGGCAATATTCAAGTCCAGATCTTTCTGACTCAAGTCTATCCCTTTCAATTCCATGCTGTGTTGACTACTGACCTCCTTGGACTTCTACAAGATTTTCTATTGACATACTCTGCCCACTAGTGATCTGCCCACTTGTCCTAACTTCCTTCTATCACCTTCTGCTGGAATGGTTTCTGATCATCCGGTATGCCCAGGAACCCAGTTTCGGGGTCCCAGCCAGACTGCCGTCCACTTAGCCAATCTACTCAAAAACTAGGGAGGAAGTGTGAACTATTTCAATGGAATGTTGACAAAAGGTTTTCTTTACCCCTGAAATCATTTTGCATTGCTACATTAGGTGAGTGTCAAAAAGAGTTTATGACCAAACCATATGTGTCCCTGATTCTGTGCTTACACAGCCATAAATACATTAATAAGTCATATGAAATGAATGATAGCGACCTCTGGTAGTGCTGAGAGGGAGGCAGCAGGGAGGGTATATTATGCTAAGAGTCAGAGGATTTAGGTTCTGGTCCCAGCTCTACACTTACTGGCTGTAAGCCTTGAGTGAGTCAATATCTTTCTCTGAGCCTCAATGTCCTCATTTG
Organism: Vombatus ursinus; assembly: GCF_900497805.2. Classification (NCBI taxonomy): domain Eukaryota; kingdom Metazoa; phylum Chordata; class Mammalia; order Diprotodontia; family Vombatidae; genus Vombatus; species Vombatus ursinus. The sequence goes on from NW_020955182.1 coordinate 2,429,411, forward strand.
TAAAATGAGGCTGATAATCGCGACCCCACTTACCTCACAACTTTGTTGTGAGGAGTGGATGTAAATAAAAGGTTCTGAATGTTATCAAGGGTTAAAAACCCAGGGACCATTGTTGTTATGTCTAAGTAAGAAGGCTATGAAAGTGTTCCCTTACATATGAATCCAAATGGGATTTTTCCTCTCCACAGGATTCTTCTGAGTCAATATTGTTTCTGCTGCTTTTACCATATAAAAACAAGTAATAAATTCTTTCTTCAGGGTAAGAAAGTTATCTACAGCAGAAAACTGACAGCCACAGGACCTCTGAGTGCCATGCTGGTCTTCTTTTTAAAGGCTATGCAGTTCTTGGCCCTGCCGAAGCTGATAACAGAGGAGACTGTGGGAATCAATTATGATGTGATGCCTACTCATTGGCCTGAAGTCACTAATTTTTCATCCTCGGTAGTGAGCAACCAGTTCATGTCAATAACTTTTAGTGACTGCTTCTTCCACCTATGAACTAGCGAGCAGAGATAAAAGGTTCCTGGAATCATTCAGTTTCTTTTTCATCATTTAAACGAACAATTTTTAAACTCTCCAAAGCTACTGGTTAGCTATTTGGAGCTTGGGCACTTTGAGCCCCAATTGGGAATGATAGAGACAACGTGGTATTATGGGAAAAGTGTTGGATCTGAGAGGTGGGTTGAAATCCTATGTCTAATGTTGACTTGGTTGTATGACATTATATAAGTAATTTCACCTCTATTAACCTCAATTTTTGCACCTGTAAAATGGGCACAACAATATTGGCAGTATCTACTTCATAAGGTTGTTTTTCTTTTTAACGATGTAGATAGATCACAAACCCAAACATGCCTCTTTATATTGTATGAGTCTCGCCCATGTCTGCCTTTAAATTTGCTGCTGGGAATCCACACAACATACTGTGGGCTTTTCTCAAGTTCCCCCAAAATTGTGGAGATGCCAATGGCACATGCAGATTGTCCACTAGCTATCTCTCACCCTCACTGTGGGATGGGAACTTTTTCTTTCTGATCTTTGTACCTGTTGTCTTGCTGAGTTTCAGCTTCAACCTATCTTTCCTCTGCGTTGGCATTGGAGAATCCCCCCAAGTCAAATATGGCAGGATCCAGTCCAAAGATTGAAAGGTCAGGGTTCCTATGATGTTCACTGGCCCCTCTTGTCTCTATTCTCTTATGAGATGCAGCACAATTTGTATGAATGGTGATAGCATGGAAGTATTGAGGTCCAGCTTGCAGTATGCTGCTACAATTCTGAAAAAACTAAAATTAGTTCCAATTAGTGGTGATACTTTAGAGACATTCCAAAGTCATAATGTCCACTTTCCTATTGGCACCAACACATTCTTAAGAGAATCTCAAGCTCTCCTCCAAAGTATGGATAGCCTTTATCACTCAGACCACCAAATCTAAGCCCTATCATGGGCTTTAAAAGTGTTTTCTCTAATATCTGTCATAAAAATTGAGAAATTATGTTAATTTGAGATCCACTGTCCAAGATAGCATTGCAGTTCGCATTCTCAGTTTTTACCATCACCTCTGCATGAGTCTAGGTAAAGGAGACCCATAAGGAATTGATGATGAGGTCAGTTCAGGCAACCCACATGGACATGTATATGGCATTGGACAACACACACCTTGGAAGAAGATGTGCTTTTATTTCCAGGACAAGCTCAAGGCCATGGAAAAAATTTTGAAATTTCTCAAAGGTAATCCAATTCATGTTCCTCCCTCTAACTATCCACACAGGAAAAGCCACATGGGTGACCAATACTTCTTATCCACACTATGATATGCAATTCTATGGAGTTCATCCATAAGTATATATTAAAATAATACACACACATACTTTACACACATAGGCAATATGTATACATTATGATATGGATAGACAACTGGCCTTGAAGCCAGGAAAACTTGAATTCAAGTCCCACTTTTGACCCCTACTGGATGTGTAACCCTGGGTAAGTTACTACATTTCATAATGGTTTAGGCAGTTCCCTAAGACCATAAGTCATAGAGAGGGTGCAGATATGTATTGGTAGAGGGGGTTTTCCTCACCTATCAACCAATGAAATCACAGGCCTAGCCCCTGTCTCTCTATATGCACACACACACACACACACACACTCTTATGTATTTTCAGTAGACATTGCAAAACAGATAATAAATGGGGCACAGAAATTGAAAAGTGCAAAATCATTGAGAGTTATTACTATTTCGTCTAAGGAATTGCAGATGAGATTGTGAGCTAGGCAGCCTCAAAGGTCACTTCCAAATCCTAATATTGGATCACCTTAGTGACCAACGCTCATTAGTATCAACTGTGAGGTGGTGCAGCTTCTTTGGGCGAGATGCAAGAATTGGGGGCCCCTGTTCTCATCTGCTCTCTGGCTCACCATGCTCACCGTCTGCCACCCGGAGAGATGCTCTCCCTATTTTTGGACACCGTGCCACCATCACAGACACAGCACAAGGAGACGCAGACCTCCACCACAGCTTGTGTTTTGCAGCCTTCGGATTACCCTGGGACTGAAACCATTTTGATTCACTCCTCCTTGAGGGGTGGGGGTGGGGGAATGGGGACTTCTGAGTATGCTGCTTTTGAAAAATGTGGGGAGCTTGCTGTGTGTGCAATATCTGGCTCCCTTCCCCCCCCACATACCCTGTGATTGTAACAAGCTCAGCAAAAATATTTCTGTGCATTTATTTTATTGATGAAAATACTTTTCGGCCAAGTCTAAGCAATTCTCCAACAGTGATCCGCGCTGGAGAGCCTGCCATAATTAAAAGTTTGCAGTGAGCTCACAGAGCTGAACGAGCTCTTTATTTTTGTAACAGGAAATTCTTCAGGATTTTGAAAACTTGGAAGGAATCCTGACCAAAAAGTAGTACCAAATCTTTAACAGAGATTTTATTTCCTCCCAGAAATGCAAGACAATTAAAAAAAAAAGATATAACATTTCCTGAGGTTAGTTAGCTATACATGACAGAATGGAGAGATAAAAATTTTTTTCTGATTTAAAAAAAAATAACAAAATCGATAGGAAAAGTGGTTGTAAAAAATCAACCTCTTGTTTTTGGTCTCCTACAGCATGCCTTTCCTGATCTTCTCACCCCCTTCAGTTTTTAACAATCACCTCTTCCCCACCCTTACCCCCATCCCTATAAATGACTTTTTGCATAGATTTGTTACTTAACTAGCTGGGTACGTGTTGTTTCCCCCAATTAGAGTGAGCTACTTGAGAGCACAGACTATTTCATTATTGTGTTTGCATCTCAATGCCAGGCATTTAATCATGGGGTTTTTTTTTTTCATAGACACTTCTCTTTAATAGGAGAGGGTAGGTAGCACAGCCCAGTGTTAAAACAGATTGAACAACGAAATGTAGTATAGTGCTTCAGACAAAGATCATTCTACAACAAATCATGAACACTGGGAGGGGGTTGCAATTAGAATAAACATTCAAAAATAAAATTGTGCTAGATCCAAGACTTTCTATTACATTTAAGTTTCCACACATTCATAACTGAGAGGCTTCTTAGAGGGCTTCTAATCTAATCCTTTTATTTTACAGATGAGTCAGCTATGGCCAAGAACTTAAGAGACTTATGCAAGTACACACAGGTAGCAAAGTGGAAGAGTTGAGATTCCAACCTAGCATCTCTCTGACTCCAAATTCAGTGCTTTTTTTACTGTGCTGTCTGTGTGGGGTGAGACACTTTCTCTCTGTTAGAATGGTTTATCTTTAGTGTTTTAGAGAATCAGAATTGTTAATGAGATCAAAGCTCAAATCCCACCTTCTGAAAGAGTCTTTCCCTCACCAGCCAGTGTCTTTCCTCTAAGATTCTCTTTCATTTACACTGTTTGTATGTATTTTGTTTGTATGGAGTTGTTTGCATGTCATCTTGTATATATGTAGTCATCCCTATGAAAATATGAGTTCATTAAGGGCAGGGATGGTGTTCAGGGGCTTTCTTTTAGTGTCTTCAGCACTTGACACAAAGCCTGGAACACACTAATCACAAAAATGCTTGTTGAATATTTGACAAAGCAAATTTTAGCATATGGATCAAAGTCTTAGAACTCAACCTTAAGAACTTAAGAGTGAACAATTAGGGCCTCGCAGCAACACCCTTCCTTCCTTCCCATCTCTGGATTCTTTTTTTATTAATTTATTTATTTTTAGTTTTCAACATTCACTTCCATAAGATTTTGAGTTTTAAATTTTCTCCCCCTCCTTCTCCTCCCCCCTCCCCAAGACGGCGTGCAGTCTGACATTTAAATGATTGTTGAGTGGAGAGAGAGAGAGAATTAATCTGTATGAAACGATATTGGACACACCAACAAAGGCATATTTGTTTTGCCTAAAAAATTATAATGTTCTATGGCGTTTCTCACATGTCAAAGTTTGCATATTGATCTCCCTGATACATTGACAGAGCAATGATTTCCTCTCCTATACTTTTAAAATAACACGTTAATATATGTCTCATGCTATCGCTCTATGAGACCAATCATTAGTGGGGGATACGAGTGCTAAGTTTCATTTTTGGTCAACTGGGCCCTCACTATGGAAAGGCAATCCTTTTACACTTCGCCAGCAGGGCCCTGAGTCAGGATAACCCATGTTCCTGAGTTCAAATCTGGCCTCAGACACTTACTAGCTGTGTGGCCCTGGACAAGTCACTTCACCTTGTTTGCCTCAGTTTCCTCATCTGTAAAATAATCTGGAGAAGGAAATGGCCAGCATCTTTGCCAAGAAAACCCCAAATGGGATCACGAAACGTCAGGCACGACTGGAAACAACTGAACAACAACAACAACAACAAATTAGCTCCCTATCCTACTCGCCGCAGATCTTCTAAATCTTTTCAAATTACTTCTCAAACTTTCCGTGGCTCTCCTGCCCCCCATCCTCTCAGCTGAGAACCTCACCTCGTATTTTACTGAAAATACCGAGGCCATTCCTTGTGATCTCCCTCTTCTCCATCTTTTCATCGTCTCCTATCGCTCAGATGCCTCCTTCCACTATTTCTTCCTTCAACCCTATCTCACATGGAGAGGTGGTCTTTCTCCTCGCCACAGTAAACTTGGTAAACCATGGGCATACATGATATCATTCTACTTCCCCATGTTATGGAGATTATGCGTGGGATATTGAACACATGGTACTAGGAGCCCACTGATGCCAGGAAACACCAGGGGTAAATAGCAATGCAAAAAGGGTGCCTTTGCACATATCCAGGACCAATGCCCTCCCCTCTCCACGTCTACACTCATTTTCTTAATGTTCTCTCTGGATTCGTGCACATTCAAACAAGCACAGATATACTCGAGATCAGCCAGCATGCAGAAAGTTTCCTCTCTGGTTGACTCACCACCATCCCAGTCCAAACTGAGAATAATCTCTTCTCCCTTTGGGTTAGCTTCCCTTCTCTCAATCCCAAACCACATACATCTAACCTCGGACACAAATCATATGGCAGTTAATGGAGATGTACTTTAATAACATTATCAAATAGCACAGAAACACAGATAAGCTTTAAAACAAGACATGACTGGCTACAATATGTTTTGCAGCCCAAGGGTCAGGTCATTCTCTTTCTCCTATTCTCCATCCCTCCCCGCTCTTGAGCAGAGCTCCTAAGGGAAAAATGACCTGTGAGCTGGACTTTGCTCTCACCAGACACCACAGACACGGGTTCTCAGTCAGCTCTCTGCTCCTGGGCCTAAACAGCATCTCGCCTTCCTTATCAGTGTCTCTCTGATCTGGTCAGCATCTTGTTTCCATTCCCAGGAGTACTTTCTCCATATGCTGCTTTCATTGAATGAAAGCTCCCTACCAGGTTTGGCAGGAGAAAGGTGGACCCAAACACAGCCATAATTCCTGTTTCCAACCCTCTTGTGGCTTCACTCTAGAAACAAGTGCTGTCTGGGTAAAAAAAAAAAAGCCCCAAGAATACAGAGGAAGTATAAGTAATACACCCCCCCCCACACACACACATTTCCATGGTAATGTCTTTGTGGGAGAAGCAATGTAGTGGGAGACCCAGGCTACACTTGACTTTGCTAATGGGAGTGAGGAAGTGTGGGTTCTGGATGAGATAATCTTAAAGCCGTGCTGAAAAGAGGCAGAGCGTTTATGAGCCTGTGAAAGGAACACTGCAGACTTGATACCCAAGTTATCCCAGGCTCTCATCCTCTCCAAGGGTATCCTTCAGTCAACCCTCCCCACCCCATTCCCATGACAGACTGTTTCTCATGTGGAAGAGGACCAGATGTTTTACAGAGAAGGGCAGGGTCACCAACAGGCCCATCTGGTTAGTTTCCTACCTCTAAATCACAGGCAAATAGATATCAATTAACTAGGAAACTGAAAAAAATTTGTGCAAGAAACATTCCAGATGTAGTAGGTGGGAGAATCCAGAAGAGGGTCAGGTTCTCAGATAGAGGATCTCAAGCAAAAGAAGGAGACATGTCTAAAGTAGAGATAAGCCCGTCGCCAAAAAGAGGAAGGTACAGAAAACCAGACTGAATCACAGCATACACTCACAACTCTGAAGTCACAGTTCTGAGTTCTAGTTCTACCTGGGATGTCAGCCCTAAAGCTCCCCACTTAGTATTTTAGGTTATAACTGAAATGGATAATGCTGAAGTTAGCAAATGACTATTGGGCCCTCTAGTTGATAACAGATCCTGCTCATCTGAAGAGTTGTGTGCTTATTAGCATAACAAAAGTGCTCTGGACCTCTCTCCCAGGGCCAGGCCTACTACATCTGCCCCTCAGGGTCCCAGAGTACCTGGAGGGTTTGCAGGAGTCTTTTCCTCGACTGCCATTGGCTCTGGCCTCCCTTAGCTGTGTGTCCTCCATTTTTAGGATGGGGACAATAACTAGCATCCAAGTTCCATTTAACCACTTAACATCAGATGGCTTTCACAAAGGAATATTTATTTCAAAGACATGGCAAGAATTAATGTACAAACACTTGCCCCATCACCTCAGGGGCATAATCTCATTTATACTGCCTCATTCTGGGAGAAGGAAGAGGAAGGGGAAGGATTAGGTTTACAGTTTAACTCAGTCCCTGCATAGGACTGGTCCTACCAAGTTCCAATCCAAAGCTAGCACCACTTGGCTTCTTCTGGACTAGAGGACCAGACCCTTGCTTCTCAGGGTGTTGCTGTGGGTTGACCGGTCTGAATTCCTGAGACTCATGGATCCCTGTGGTTTTTGTTCCCAGTCTAATTTGGAGACTTGATGGCTGGTACCTACAAGAAGAAAAAATGAACAGTAAGCCAGGCACCTAGACTTGTCTCTCTAGCACTATGTTGAGATAGAGACCAGGGGAAGAAAAGGAGGGCCTAAGACCCTTCCCACCAACCACATGATCTCACTAGCTGTGAATGGAGTCATCTGTCTCACTCCCAAATGTAGCAAAAGTCATAGGTGGTGTTGTCTCAGGCCATCTCGAAAGTGCCAACAGATCCAGGTAGATATCCAACGGATAAAGGTTTTTCTCAAGCCTGTGTCAGGCTAACAAAGAATATCTACACGTGCTCCAGTCCTTATGATTCTCTCCAAAAACTAAGTTCCTTAGTGTCTTCAGTATGGATGATACCGTCTTAGCTAACTGATGCTGTCTGTACATGCCTCAGACTGACATCACATTAGAGATACCCCCCCTGTTATTTAACGGATCTCGTAAAATGATCCTCCCAACACTTCCCCCAGAAGACTGTTGCCTACATTAATGGAATTGCATGTCTGTGATTCTTCCTTCCCTTTAAATGGTATTCTTCTTCATTTTGCTTATTTCTCTTCGTGGCAAAACCTTGTCCCAAGCCAATCATTCCTTTCTTCCTCAGTGGCTAGAGCCTTTCACGTGTGGCTAGACAGCAAGTGGGATGCTTTTTTTCATCTTTACTTAGCTGAGAAATGCAAACAGCATTTAGTCCTTTTAATGTTTCCCCATAAATCCACCCCCTCCAGTCACTTAATCATTCTTGCTGCCTTTCCCCATGCCCTCGGTTTCCCTGACTCGCTCTTAACATGATCTCCCCATGACGGAGCTCATGCTGCAGATGTGGCCTTATTGAAATCAGATGCAGACAGAACATCGGTAGCCTCCCTTTGACCTTCCCGTGGCTGTGTGGCGATAGCAGCTCCTATCTGATTGCTGCTCTGCATCTCTCAGCAGGACTTTGGAGGCTGCTCTCTTACAATGTCTTTCTGTGTTTTTCATTATGCCTGCAAGATGTGCCTGCTTGAAGCTTTCCAGACCGAAGCCTGCTGCCTTCATTCCTTCTTCCTCTCAGCTCAGAAGCAGCTGGATCAGGAAAGCAGGCCTCATGAGGAGGTTCCCAGTCCTAGGCCCACAAAGACACTATCCTGCAGCATGGGCTCTAAGAACAAACACATACCCCAGATAAAAGAGAATGCTGTGCCTGCACCCTTTAAGTAGGGCACAAATTCTGGTTCAGATCGCACACCCTAATTTGAGCCTTAACCCACATCTCAGAAATATGCATTCTGCCTAGAAAAGCTGCCCAGGCCTATCTGCTTCTCCTAATGCTAACTCTTCCTAACTTAATTCAGGACTATCGCTTGCATGAGACTCCTTATCCTCACAACAGCCTACTCAAGTATGCTGTTTCTCTCATACAATCCCCCATCTCCCCTCTCTGGGCCTTTGCACTGGCTGTCCCCCATGCCTAGAAAGCCCTCTCTTCTCACCTCCACCTCTTAGAACCCAGGGCTTCTTTCAGCTCAACCACCCCTTTCTGCTGGAGGCAGAAGCTAGCAGTAAGCAAGTTAGCTCTTTCTTCTACTCCTAGTACAATGCCTTCCATCGACTCTCCAAGAACCTTTTATTTGTGTCTGGATTTATTTACGTGTTCTCTCCTCACTAGAATGGAAGCTTCTTGAGAGCAGGGACTGCTTCCAGCTTTCCTTCAGTCTCCAGTGCCTGGCACATAGGCAGAATTCAATTAATGTTTTTAAAAGTGCGGGAGTGAGATGCTCATGCGGGTGGCCACCGAGAAAGGAGAAGCCATTATCAGTACATCAGAAAGAGATTCAAATTCCGGATCTGCAATCTGAGGCAGTTCTGAGGGCCTAAGCTGCCCTGAGGCTACCTTGTTCGTTTCTGACCAAGGCTACCAACTCACCCATACTTCAAGTCTTTGATGTCAGCCATGTGGGTTCTCTTTCCATCTGGGTTCAAATCCCACTTTTGTCCCTTCCTGCCTGTGTGACCCTGGAAAAGCACTTGATTTTTCTGGGCCTCAGCCTCCTAGCCTGTAAAATGAGAGGATTTGACCACATGACCCCTGAGGTGCCTTCCAATTTTCAATCTTCGATCCTAGCTACCTGACAGGATTATCCCGGGGATCAAACCAGATAACACAGGTCACAGCGTGGCAAAAACACTGGGTGTGACGTCAGAGGACCTAGTCTGGGATCCTGGCTCTGTTACTGACTGCCTATGTGATCTTGGTCAAATAAATTACTTAGCCTCTCTGTGCCTCAGTGTCCTTATGTATAAAATGAGGTGAGTAGTCTGGATGACCTCTGTGGTCCCTTCCAGCTCCGTGGTCAATGACCTTTGTAAGCCTTAAAGCCCCATCTAACTCTAGAGACTGAGGATCTGGGTTCAAATTTCATCTTTGAGTATATCCTCTGTGTGGCCTTGGGCAAGTCACTGAAGTTCCCAGGGCTATTCAGCTGCCCTGTCTATAAAATGAGGGACTTGGACCAGTGGCTTCCGGGGCCCCCTTCCAGTCATTTGGCTCATGTTCCCAAGTGAATAATTATTGTTACTGAGCTTAAACACCACTCCAAGAAAGTACCCCACCCACCACTGCCCACTGCCACCCTTTGGCTGGCCCACACACACACACACACGCACACACACACACACACACACACACACACACACACACACACACCCTTGAAAGAGCTTTTTGGGACTGGACCCAGAGAAGCTGACGTGCCCCAGCAGCCCCGGCAGCCCCAGAAGCCCCTGCAGCCCCGGCAGCCCCGGCAGCCCCAGCAGCCCCAGCCAGACTGGCCCCAACACAGTCCACGGCTGAGATATTTTTTAAGACCATGGTGCACATGTCATCTCCCCTTCTCAGTTAATTCTTTCCTTAAAAATAATAGGGCTCATGAAACCGAGAGAGAGAGAGAGAAGAAAGAGGAAAAAAGGGCTGAGTGATAAGAATTCTAATCAGCACGAAGGGAAGCTTTCCAGCTTGAAACTGCATGAGCAGGAAGGCATCTATAAAAAAGGCTCTAATGCCTTTTCTTGAAACATGAGGCCATTGATAGGGCATAGATCTCTATCTCTCAGCTCACATGTCCCTCCCCCCTCTCCTCTCTGTAGGCCCCTTTTCCCACAAGGTTTATTTTCTTCTCTTTCTTTCTTTCTCTTTCTTCCTTTATCTCTCTCTTTCTTTCTTTTCTTCCTCCTTCCCTCCTTTCTTTTGATCCATCTTTCCCTCCCTCCCTCCCTCAAGCCTTCCTTTCTTCCTCCCTCAATCCTTCCTTCCTTCCCTCTTTCTTTCCTTCCTTCCCCTCCTCACCCCGTTCCTCTCCTTTTTTCCCCCTCCTCTTCACTGAACCCCCAACACTTCAAGTGTTTAAATGCTCTATTATGGGTCAAAGGTAACTTCCACGGATTCCAGGTTGTACATGGTGCCTCCCTGGGAGCTAACAAAGTCCAGTCCAATATGAATCACTACAGCCATCCCTACTCCTTCTGTTAGTTTGTCTACCAGAGGTCCCTGTCTGTCTACTGTTTTTCTCATCAACTATCATCCTGAGTTATTCTCTTCACCCTCACTTTGGTTCCCACTTTAGTCACAAAAACAAATTCTTCACTTTTCCAATGGCCTCTAGTGGAACCCTGGGGTTTCCCAAAACAGTCAAGTCAAAAAGCATTTATTAAGCACTTATTACATACCAGGAATTATGCTGAGAGTTCAGGATACAAAGAAAGGCAAAAACAACAGTTCCTGCCCCCCAAGGGCTCACACTCTAATGAAGCAGCACGAGGGGATCTACAAATAACAAAACTGCATTGGCGGACACACATAGATGGCAACCCTATTTTGGTGTCTGTGTTAATTGTACATTTAGCCAGTTAGGATGAAGATACATGCCCAGTGGGAAAAGTACTGGATTTGGGGTCAAACCTAAGATCAATTCTTATGAACTCTGTGACCTTTGACACATCAGATAATCTTTATGGCCCTCAGTTTTCTCAACCATAAAATGAGAAATTTGAACTAGAAGACCTAGAAGTTTCCTTCCATCTCTAAATCTATGATCCTAAGAGATTCATTCAAATTGCAATTGACAGACACGTTATTGACTTCTTATTGGTTGGCAGAATCTCGGAGTTGAACATGACCTCAGAAAACTATCCAGTTTGACCCCAACCCTAACGCAAAAAATCCCCTCTACAACAATCCAGACAAGTGGTCACCAGCCTTGGCTTGAAGGTGTCCCATGGCTCTATCAGCTGAGAAGGCCCATGACGCTTATGCATGTCCCTGAAGTTCCTCCTGACATTTAACTGAAATTGGCCCCTTGGCAACCTTCCCTCCTTGCACCTCCTTTAGCTTAATGGGGCCCAGAAAAACAAATCCAATTCAGTTTCTTTGTATGATTCCACAAACACTCATTAAGCATCAACCATGTGTAAAGCACTGTGCTAAGGGAGATGGTAAGTTTGGATAGTCCAGAATCCTTGCCCTCCTCTAACTTACAGTCAAGCAGGAAGGAAAGGTATATAACCTACTAAGTATAGCATAAAATAATATGTGGTAAGTGCCTGAGAGGTGCAAAGGGTAGCATGACATCCAAATGGGAAAAGACCATTATTGACTGGCGGGTGGTGGGGGCAGTCAGGAGAAGCTTCATGGGGGAAGAGGCACTTTAACTGGCAGATTTTAATGCATGGACAGGCTTTCAACAAGCAAGGTTGTAAAGAGGGGTAGGGCATTCCAGATACAGAGAACAACATGAGCAAATGGGTTTCTATGGGTCCTGGATAGGAAGTCACAGGGCACATAAAGGGGATGAGGATGGTGAGCATTGCCCACAGCATTGAATAGTATGAGATAAGACAGGAAGTCATAGGGAGGAGAGTGATATGAGATAGCAATAGGGTAGGTATCCAGTTTCAGAAAGCCTTGAATGCCAAGTTAAGGAGTAGACAATAGGCAGCAGCTGAAGGATTTTCAGCAAAGGAGTAACAAGACCAATGCTATTCACAAATAAGATGGTGATAGTAATAGTGTGAATGATGCATTAGGCTGGGAGAAGAATGGAAACGTGAAGACTTGTTAGGAAATTTGCACTGAGGCGGTCATAAGGATTTATACCAGCTCTACATTGGGTGGGAATCAATCTTTGAACATGTCCAATAAAGGATCACAATCACCCACTCACAAAAACAGCTGGTTGTTGGCCATCTCCACAAAGTATATGGAAAATAATTGGTGTCCATTTATACTCTGAAGATATTTAAAAAATTGTAATTACAAATATTTTTGTACAGATGCCCATTATAGATAATTAGCAAAACTAGGATGCTTGAAGAAATTGGGAAGGAGAAGAGTTGATTAGCAAGATTCTGGTAATGAAACAAAAATCTACCAACCTACTCCAAGTAACAAAACCTAAATATAGTAGAAACACAAAGATGACTACTTTGGGTTTGCTTCTCTGGATTCCTATGGGCAGTCAAAGTGCGTCACATGTCCACATTTTACAAAATACATCCATGAAGGTAAACTCTGAATAGAAAAGACCAGCTTTGATCCCAGAGGACAGAGAATGAATTTACATCCCTCCTTCTGGTAGAGAGGTGGGGGACTCGAGATACAGAATGCTACATCTGCTGACAGGCATAACCGCTGTCTTTGATGGGTTTGTTGAACTGTTTTTCTTTGTTATAAGAGAGAGTTTGACGCTGGCTGTAGGGAAAGCATATCTGGAAATGACGGTAAAAACTAAAGGCATTTATAAGATATTTAAAGATAAAAATAGCTCCATCAATTAACAAACAAAACAGAACAAAATGTTTTGAACAAATCTTGAATCTTTAAAGCAAAAACATTATAGAGTAGCATGAGATATGGAGAACTGAAACAATCCCCTGAACACTGACTTAGAGAGGAAAGTGAAAATTGTTGCAAGGCATTTTATGAAAGGAGCAATCATATTGAATTTTGTTTTCAATTCTAAAATAGTAGTAGCAGACATTCATGTAACACTCTTAGGGTTTGCAAAGTGCTTTATATGGATTGGCTCATCTGAGTATCACAGCTATCCTGTGAGGTAGGTACAATGGGCATTATTATTCTCGTTTTGCAGGTGGAAACTGAGGCTCAAAGAAGGGAAGTGACTTGCCCAGGGTCATGTAGCCAGTGTCCCAGACAGGATATAAAACCAAGTTTTCTTGACTCCAAGTTCAGTGACCCATCCAGCACACCACACTGTCCCTCAATAAAGCACAGAGATAGCAATTTTATTCTTCTCTGAAATGATTTATCCACAAAATTGTTAGTCAGAAAAAATATTGTTAGAGTCAGGATAAAATTTATGTGAAATGATTGTGTAAAATATCAGTCATCCTCTTTGGTGCCATCAGTAGTAGACAGTATTTCTAAAAGATCTTTTAAAAAAAAACTTTATTAGAAAGGTTCTCCTGAAGTTTAAAGGAAAAGATTCAGTCAGTGCGAAAATTTGAAAACCCACTGACGCAGAGTTCAGCTTTCCCTTCTCTTCCAGCCCACTTCTCCATAAGGCTGATTCATCCCAATCACTGGATCAGTAGAAGAGCACATCCAAAGACACTACCTCTGGCTGACTTAATTGTTAGTCTCCGCGACCCCAATGTCTTTGTAAATAAAATGCTTTAATCTCAAGAGGCTTGCCTGGTGGATGGAGTTGAAAAATAAATCAATATGTAAATAAATCCACAAGAGCAGAGCTAGACTGAGACTTTGCAGAACTGTGATAAAGCATCTTAGGAGAAGGATGTGGCTGTATTTCTTACATACGCTGATGGAGAAGACTATAATTCCAGATTGCAGCCAGGGGCTGGGGGAGAGGGAAAGTGAGCCGTGACTGAAATTCCCTTATGGATTGATTTGACTTTAAATATATTCCAGGGGTCGGTCTAATTGCCAGTTCAGTCTCAAGCTTTGATTTTCTTGCTTCCAATACCTTGAATTTCAAATGCGCTCTATTCGGTTACATTGAACGTATCAAAGGAGGACCTAGAGCCCATCAAAGGCCTTTCTCAACTAATGAAATATTATTAAAAGCTACAGCCAGGGACAATACCAGTTTAAAGTACAGCCTTACCTGTGAAACACTACAGAGGAGAACAATTGGAGATTATGGGCAGAATTCATTTACAAAATAGCAAAAAAGCAGCAGAGGAGAAAATGAGCCCCCAGAGAACTTGGTATGAGATCCAAGGAAACCCATTTACTCCCAAGAGAGCTTATAGATAAAACTAGAAGGAGGATAAGGCAGCTAAGTGGGGCGATGGATAGATTATTGGGCCTGGAGTCAGGAAGACCTGAGTTCAAATCTGGCCACAAACATTTACTAACTGTGTGACCCTGGGCAAGTCACTTCACCCTGTTTGCCTCAGTTTCCTCATCTGTAAAAGGAGCTGGAGAAGGAAATGGCAAACTACTCCAGTATCTTTGCCAAGAAAACCCCAAATGGGGTCACAAGGAGTCTGAAACAACTAAACAACAAAACAAGGAGGGTAACAAGGAGGCCTTCACCGGATTATAGGATTACATGATTTAGAGCTGAAAGGACCTGATAGGCCTTGGAGTTATTCTTGTAAATGACGACACTTATTTTAGCCTTTTTATTCTTCTCTGCATTTCACTGTGTCCAAGGGGTCTAAGTTCCTTCCAATTCCATTCCATTAGAAATGAAACAGAGCTGCTAGTTTTCATTTTCATCTATTACTATCAGGGAAAGCGAGGCCCCCTCAAGGAGGCTATTGTGAAAAGGAGAAGAATTTCAGAGGGTTTACTTAACCAGGATGCTATAATTTAACGTCAGAAGGGACCTTATGGACTTTCTTGTCCAACTCTGTTATTTATAGACAAAGATGAAACTGGGGTCCAGAGAAGATGAGTGAATTGCCAAGTATCACAAAGGCAGAAAACAGGAATGTCAGAATTCAAACACACTGGATATAGGGCTCATCTCTGGATCTGGATCATAGACTCATCATAGAATCACTCATTAAGTGTGATTGGTCCTAACTCAGGTGCCACGTATCAAGTAGAGTCTTGGTACATCAAGGGAAGAGGAAACTAACTGTCTTCTCAGAGGATCAATGAATCAGGAGAGCATGCATAGACAACAGATGGAGCAGTAGATAGAGCGTTGGGCCTGAAGTCAGGACGACTCAGCTTTGTGAGTTCTAATCTGGCCTCAGACCATTACTAGCTGTGTGACCCTGGGCAAGTCACTTAACCCTGTTTGCCTCAGTTTTCTCATCTGAGAAAGAAATGGCCAACCACTCTAGTACCTCTCCCAGGAAAACAGCAAATTGGGGCCACGGAGAATTGGACGTGACAGAAAATGACTCAACAGCAACACCACACCCAGCTCACCAGGAGAAGGAATGGTATCTCCAGGACCTTAGGTGTCGGCAGTGTTTGTATGGTTGGAGGCCATAGGCTGCCTTTCCCTGTCTGCAATTCCTTGAACTGTCTGTTCCTTAAGTAGAATAATGAGAAAGAAAAAAAAAACAATGGAACTGGAAAAAACTAGGACCACAGTGGAATTCAGAGAAGAACAGAAAGGTAGAATGAGTGTCATCATTTATTAGAATAACTGAAGGCCCATCAGGTCCTGTTGGCTCTCAACCATGTGATTCTACCCTGGCTAAGCCCTCTGAAATTCTTCCACTTTTCTAAGGGCCTGAGAGGGCCTCATTTTCACTGCTAAGCAAGAATAACTCAGCGACGCATTCTGCCAAGATCTCTTCGAGTGCTGACATCAGTCTCAAACAAATATCACTCTTTTATTCAAAGCTTCAGTGACTCCTGTTGCCTACTGAAACCCCAGCTCCTACTGCTGCTTTGAAAGCCCCTCTACAATATGATTCCAACCTGATGCTTCCAGCCTTGTCTCCCATTTCTCCCCACCTGCTTTAAGCTCTAAAAAAAAATTAGAGTAAGGGCAGCTAGGTGGCACAGTAGATACAGCAACCAGCCCTGGAGTCAGGAGGACCTGAGAACAGATCCCGCCTCAGATACTTACTAGTTGTGTGACCCTGGATAAGTCACTTAACCTCGACTGTCCCCAAAGTGGGAGGGGGGAGAAAAATTAGAGTAGTCTCCAGCTGTCATTCTCAATTTCCTCTTTGCCACCTCCATATTTTTGTTCATTCTTGGAATAAACTCCCCCCTCCCCTCACTTGGTTTCATTAAAGTCCCTCTTTTCCTTTCAGATTTACCTTAGTCCTGCCAATACTCCTGGTGACAGTCTTTTCTCCTTTCTCAAATATTTCAGAGCCTTTCTGCCTGCCTTTTCTCCCTTGTTTCACAGTCATTTGTACCCATGTCTTTACATGCTCCATAATAGCTGGGTCCCATCTCTCTACCTGCTTTCGTGCCTCTGGTGCCCATACACTGCCCTAAAAACAGCAGGTGCTTAATAAATGTTACTGACTGAAACCCATATTCCAGATCCTGCAATGGCAAAGGACTTGCCCTTGGAATTATCAGAACCACTGGCTTCTTGAGTTCCTTGTCATTACTACACACACACCTCTGTGGAGTAAAAGCTTCCCCTCCTCTGATTCCGTGTGTCAGGCTGGAGACTGTAGAAGTATTCTTCTGCTCCCACCAAGTACATAGCTCCCTTACAGGAGAACCTTGGGGGGAGAAAAGAGAGCACATTGGGAATGTCAGCCTGTTAGCATCCAGGCTTCCTTAAAATAGACTAGCTTGTTAGGGTCTGTAAAGAACAGAATCAGGTGTCTTGTTTCCTGCCAGTAACTCTTCCATGTCTGCAGATCAGACTTAAAGGGCTAGGCATACTGTGTCTTAAAGCTCCACTAAGACTTTTGTGACATCCCATGTTTGTGTATGTGTGTATATGCATGTATATACATACATACATATATACATGTATATGTGTATATGCATGTATAATACTTTTGGTTGGTTATTTTTAATTCTCTTTCTCCCAATAACACCCCCATCCATCC
Source organism: Vombatus ursinus (assembly GCF_900497805.2). Taxonomy (NCBI): domain Eukaryota; kingdom Metazoa; phylum Chordata; class Mammalia; order Diprotodontia; family Vombatidae; genus Vombatus; species Vombatus ursinus. The sequence goes on from NW_020955182.1 coordinate 2,446,702, forward strand.
AATAGAACCCTAGTTTATAATAAAGAAAACACAGTTAAGCAAAACAATCCAATGTCGCCTATATATCTGATACAATGTATCTCATTCCACATCCATCGCCTCTCTTTCAAGACAAAGAACGTACTGGTAGGTTTAACAACTGCCTTGATAAGGTGGTAAGGAAGCCAGGAATGTGCACAGGATACACTTTTAAATTCAATACTCATTATTAACATTTTCTCCACCACTTTTGGGGCAGTTAGGTGGCACAGTGGATAGAGCACTAGGCCTAGAGTCGGAAAGACCTGAGTTCAAATGTGACCTCAGACACTTACTAGCTGTGTGACCCTGGTCAAGTTGCTTAGCCCTGCTGCCTCAGTTTCCTCATCTGTAAAATGAGCTGGAGAAGGAAATGGCAAACCGCTCTAGTATCTTTGCCAAGAAAACCCCAAATGGGGTCAGGGGAGAGTCAGACACAACTGAACAACAACAAACCATCACTTTTTGAAGTTCAGAGGATCAATAGAACAGCAAATCAAGCTGTGATTGTAGTGTTTGCTGTATTCCAAAGTGTGAACATTTGCCCCAAAATTTCATAATTTTAATTAATTAATAATTTAATAATAAAATTGGTTCTCGTGAGCCCAATTGAGCCTGTTCCAAAGTGCCCATGGAGATCGATTTTACCCTTAGTTGTCTAGGGTCAAGATCAGTCACTGCATTGATTTGAATTACGATGTTTTCAGTGTTGCCTTTCTCTACACTATTGTGATCATTTTTTCTTGGTTGTGCCTACTTTGCTCTGTATCAGTCCAGACAAGCCTTCTTAAATTTCTCTGAATTCTTCACATTCGTCCTTTCTTTTCTTTCTTTCTTTCTTTTTTGAGGCAATCGGGGTTAAACAACTTGCTCAGAGTCACACAGCTAGTAAGTGTCTGAGGCCAGATTTGAACTCAGATCCTCCTGACTCCAGAACCGGTGCTCTATCCACTGTGCCACCTTATTCATGATTTCTTACAACACTCATAAGCAACTAGCCAGGTATCATAGTGAGGAGAGCCCTGAATCTAAAGTTAGGAAGACCTGAGTTCACATTCTACCTCAAACAGTTATTAACTGTGTGACTGTGCCGGTCTCTTAACCTAAGTTTGCCTCAGTTTCCTTATTGGCAAAATGATGAGGCAATCATAGCATACCTCCCAGTGTTGTAAGGATAAAATGAGATAATATATGTAAAGTGGTTTATAAACCTTAAAAAGTTATATAAATGTGTGCTGCTGCTATTATATTATAGTACATCCATATAGTACAATTTGTTATTTCCCAACTGATAGGCATCCAATTTATGTCTAGTTTTTTTTTTTACTGCAACTAAATATACCACTATAAATATTTTTGCATATGTGGGACCTTTCCCTCTGTCTTTGTCGTAGTTATATTGCTGGGACAAAATTAATGAAGAGTTTAGTCATTTTGTCATAGCATTTTAGTCATAGCATAGTTGCAAATTGTGTTCCAGAGCATTTGTATTAATTCAGTTTTACCAACAATGTATTTATGCACTTGCCTTTCCACATGCTCTCCAACATTGTTCTCATCTTTGCCAGTTTGCCGGGAATGGAGTGAGACCTTAAAATTGTTTTAATTTGTATTTCTTTTATTAAAGTGGTCGTATTTGTCCAGTGGATAAATTACGGGACCTTAGAGTAGGAAGATAGAGGTTTCACTCCTGGTTCTGAGACTTACTGGGTGTGTGACCCCAGATGAGTCACTTACCTTCATTTCCTCCAGTGACTTCCTACTAAATCACAGAGGGTCTGCAATCTGCCTGTTGGTAGAGGGAGTTACCACACAAGATAGATAGATAGATATGCAGATAGATAGATGAATAGATAGACAGATAGATAGATAGATAGATAGATAGATAGATAGATAGATAGATAGATAGATAGATAGATAGAGCAAGTATTTGTTAAGTGCTTATTATATATGTGCCACCCACATGGAATTCTCCATAATTATGAAATCACACGTATTCCCTAGATAGAAATTTGGAACACGGTTTCACATGCACTGTTTCATTTGAAAATTATTATAATAATAATAATGATAGCTAGCATTTATATAGCACTTTTAGGTTTGCTAAGCACTTTACATATCCTTTGACCATTTACATATTGAAAAATGGTTCTTGATAATACATATTTGTATCAATTCCTTATATATTTAGGATGTTAGACCTTAACCAGAGATAGTTGATGTGAAGATTTTTTTCCCCAACTGACAATTCTTCTTATTCTAATTACATTGATTTTGTTCTTGTGAAAGCTTTTAAATGTTATGTAATTCAAATTACGTATTTTCTGTCCCCTATGCCTTATTTAGTGTTAATTTTTCCTCAGTCATAGATTTGAAATGCACTTCCTTATATTTCCTCCCAGTTTTGTTTTAATGATGTGACCTTTTTATGTGTGACCTTGCTTATTCATTTGGAGTTTAATGTAGTACATAGTAAACAATGTTGGTCTAAATTTCCTTTGTGCCACCTACTTTCCAGATTTCCCAGCAATACTTATCAAATGGAGAGTCCTTCTCCATTAGTTGCTAATCTCACGTTTATTTGTCCACTTCTCAATCCATTTATCAGTTGAATTGACCATTGGACTACTGTATTTGCTTGCTTCTGGGTTTTGCTTATTTAGTCTGTTTCTTCTGTTCATTTACTTTTCTATTTTTAACCAGCACCAAATTGTTTCAGTGATTACTACTTTGTAATATAGTTTGAGATTTGGTAATTTGAGGTCCCCTTCATGCCTACATTTTTTTTCATTATTTCCCTTGAGATCCTTGACTTACTGTTCCACAAAATGAGTTCTGTAATTATTTTGTCAAGTTCTATAAAGTAATTCCTTGATAATTTGATTACTATAGCAATAATTTTCTAAATTAATGTAGGTAACATAATCGTTTTTATTCTGTATTGGTATGGAACAGCATCTCTGTCCGTTATTGTATGCCGACGCCAACTGGCAGAAAGAGCGAGTCATTCCAAGTCCGTGGTCTTAGGGCTTGAGCTTTCCTTTTCCCTAGACAAGCACTGTGCATCATCCCAATTATTACCCCTGTAGGCATATTTACACACCCAGAAACACACTGCACACAAAGGAAAATTAGAGTTGGGGTATTAAAACTAAAGCATGGCCATGAATGCCCTAATTAGAGCCAAGAAGACATTCCCTCCTTTTTAGCTCCCTAGAGAACAATTCAATTCAATTCAATAAACATTTATTTAGTGGCTACTATGTGCCAGGTACTGTGCTGAGTACTGGGAATACAAAAAAGAAAAAGGAAGTCAGTCTCTGCCCCCAAGATACTTAAAATCTAATAGGAGAAGATGACACAGAAGAGGTAGCTGGAAACTGGGGTGGGTGGTGAGGGGCGAAGCCAGAGAAACAGAGCTACTGATGCAGAGTAGAGTGAGCCATAAAATCCAGGTTCTGCCTGGAAAGCTTTGGGAAGAGTTGACACCCTCCAGCCCTTCAATCAGAAGGGAGAAGAGGCTGAGGAAGTTGAGAAAGTATGGGGCATACCCGAGGTTGAGTTAAATAGCATGATGAGATTTTCTGGTGATCAGTTCATCTGAGAGGGGCATCTTGTTCCGTGGAGTTGAGATCAAGCACAGCTGCAGATATAAAATGGTTCCATTTGTTAAGAGTTGGGTGTAGAAGTCCATAAACCCTGAAATAAATTGTTAATGGTAACTATTCCTATAAGCTTTGTTTCCTTAAAATGCTCCATGAAGTGTTCATCTGTCACAGCAAGACTCAAGACTTGGATGGCCTGACTATGGAAGGAAGGAAAGGATGGAGGGAGGGAGGAAGGAGGGAAACATTTATTAAGCATCTATTATGTGCCAACCACTGTGCTAAGTGCTTTACAAATATCTCATTTGAACCTCATAACAACCCTGGAAACTCCAAAAACTTTGCCTGATGCCAGTAACAAACACATTTCTCCAACTGACAGCATAGGGCACAATAATAAAGTCTTTTAATATCTCCCAAATCTATACCTCATATTCCTTATTAGAGAAGACACATAGGTCATCTAGAGAGACAATGACAAATTGGTGGAGGAATTTTGCCAGAACCTCATTGATCAGGTGCTGGAAGGTAGTGGGGGCATTGGCTAATCAGAATGATCAGAACCTGATACATGAAATGTCCATATCATTTTTGAGAAGTGTCATCCTTAGCCCTAATTCTAAGTCCTACACAAATCTAATTTGGTATAAATCCAAGCATCCTGGAGTGTACCCAAATAGCTAAATTAGAGAGTGAGTGTGGCAATAGTGAATGGCAATCTCATTGATCAAGCAAACGTGCAGTTCGTTCCCCAGCTTGCCTTGGTTACAAAAAGGGGACCGGGGGAGGGTGGTCCTATGAGTGATGGTGAGATGTGTATGGACCTCTTCTGGATGTTCCCTATTACTCTTATAACTGTCACCTCCCCCTACTCATTTAACGCTCAAGTTTGCCTTGAGAGAATGAGAGAATGATGGACCAGGCAAGAGGTGACGATTATTATGATGTGAGGGCAGTTGGGTACTTCCTCGGGATATAAACCTCCTGTATGTCTTTATACCTTGTGTTTTCAGTGAGGTAGACTCCTAGGATAGTGGTCTTGGGTAAGTCCTGTCAATGGCCTGGTAACTCCTAGGGAAACTTACTCATGAGGGTCTTACTTTGGGAAGTTACAATGGCTAAGGTCTATTTAATGTGGCATTCCAAATGTCATCTCCACTACTCCTATGTGATCTTCTCATACAATTCTTATTCTACTATGACCCCCGGTCACATAAAAGAAATGGTCTCATGGCATAGCAAATGACCCTCCCCCCACCAGGGGTTGGCCAACCACTATAACAGCTCTTTGGTTAAAGATACCCTCCCCAATTTCTGACCTGACTCCAAGAAATAGAATTACCTAAAGTTTCAAATTCAATCAATAATCAGGTCTGTCTTTAGAATTAGAGGATGTTGAGACTTAGAGCAAGAAGGGAGCTTATAGATCTAATCCAAAAATTCTTATGCTTTTCTGTGTCCTGGACCCTTTTAGCAGTCTGGCGAAATCTATGGGAATGATGTTTTAAAATACACAAAATGAAATGCAAAGGCATATGTAGGAAAGCAATGATATTGAAATATAATTATCAATTTTAAAATATATGTCACAGACTCCAGATTAAGAACATCTGACTAGGGCAATTTCCTCCTCTGAGAGATGAAGAGAGGTCTCAAAGGGCTAAATGACATCCCTGAAAGTCACACATGTAGTAAATAGCACAGTTGGAATTTCACTGGCCTGATTTGGGGCCCCACTCCACCTTGACTGGTAGAATGACCTTGGCAGGAGAACTACTTCTCCCTTTCTCACTTGGCTCCCGGCATCCAGTGTTTCTTACTCTCCTGACTAAAAGGTCGTACCTCATTTTCACTGTTGTTTAGTCATGTTCAACTCTTTGTGACGCCATGGACCATACTGTCCGTGGGGTTTTCTTGGCAAAGATACTGGAGTAGTTTACCATTTCCTTCTCCAATGGATTAAGGCAAACAGAGGTTAAGTGACTTGCCCAGAGTAAGCAAGTATCTGAAGATGGATTTGAACACAGGTTTTCCTGACTCCAGGTCCAGCACTCTAACCGCTGAGCTACCTAGCTTGCTCCTCACTTGTTCTCACTAGGGACAAAATAATAGCCCATACATCCCAGGGTTGTTGTGGGATTCAAATATAATAACACATGTAAAGCATTTTGCAACCTTAAAGCACTGTATAATTCCTAGCTATTATCATTATTGGTATTATTATGAATTATTCTTTGTTTCTTGATCCTTAATGGGAAGTCTCTATATGGGGGACAGGGTGGAATATTAGTCTACCCTGTTGGTCTAAATGATCAGAGACATCCCAGAAAAAAAACTGAATCCATCATTGGCCCAGTGTTCTCGCAACTTGGGAAACTGGGTTCTCCCCCTGGCTCCCAATCCATGGTCCCTAGGTCTTCTTGTCCCCAGCATATTCCTTCTTTGTGTTTGTGGATGCAAACAAACCTGTTTCCTTCATCTTTTGTCTTAATGTTTGCTGAGTTTTCAAGTCTATCAATCTGGATCAATGTCTATCTAGATCCTCAGGAATCAATTGACCTTCTAATTTATCCTTTAAACCCTTATTTAAACCTTTCTTGAACATCTCAATCTATCTAATTGGACTAAGCCCCGAAGAAGACAAAAACAGTCCCTGCTCTCAAGAAATTTTTATTCTAATGGAAGATACAACATGTAAATAGGTATGTAAATACAAGATAAATACAGAATAAACAAAAGGCAGTCAGAGGAGGGAAGGAACTAGAAGGTTAGGGGACTCTTACTGATCTCTCTAGCTGATCTCTGTCTCCAGCCTTCCACTCCCCACAAACTACCAAAGTGATGTTCCTTAGGTACATAACACCTACTCCCACCCTAACTTAAAAAACCCCAGTGTATCCCTGTTACCTCCAAGGTCAAGCACAAACTCCTCTGCTGGGCTTGTAAAGCCCCTCAAAACCTAGCCCCAATCTACATATGAATTATTTTCCACACACTTTATGGTCTAGCCAATCTGACCTTGTAGCTCCTAACATGAGATGCTTCATTTCCAGCCACATGCCTTTGCCTAGCTGTCCCCCCTGCCTGGGATGTCCTTCCTCTTTACCTCAGCCTCTGAGAATCCCTAGTTTTCTTCAAAGCTCGGGTAAAGGGCTACATTCAATACCAATTAATTATAAAACATTTATGGAGCAGTTGCCATGCTCCAGGAACTATTCTAAGTTCTGGAGATCTAAAGACTTACCATCTGCGTGACCCTGATCAAGCTACTTAAGGCTCTCTGGGCCTCAGTTTCCTCACCTGTAAAATGAGGGAGTTGGGACCAGTGACCTCCAAGTTCTTTTCTAGCTCTAAATCTATGATCTTATGATTTGGTGAATTACAAAGAATGAAATAACCCCTAACCTCAAGGAGCTTATGTATTCTACATGAGATTCTTCCTGATTTCTCCCTCCATTACCAGCTGCCGGTGCATGGCGCATTTGTTTTGTACATACTAGAATAAAGCCATGTTGTCTACTCAAGATTGAGTGTGTAAGCTCCTGGGGGCAGGGAGAGGTTGATTTTTGTTTTCATGTTCCTGGAGACTAGACAGTGCTTGACACATAGGAGATGCTTGTTAATTACTAGCTGATGGATTGATTGAATAAGTTTTAGTTATTTTCAGTTTGGTTAAAGAACTTTTAGAAGACAATCCCTTGGGAGCTGTCCACTTAGATCAGACACTGACACATTATAGCCTGAGGGCCATATATCCTGCCCACAGCCTGTTTTAGTACAGCCCACACAGAAACAAGTGGCAGCTTGGACTTGACCCTTAGGTGGTAGTTTACTGGCCCTTACTTAGATCAAGAGACATAGCTGGTTTAGGAAATAGAAATCAAAGAAAGAGAGGTAGTATGGAGTTGTGGTTGGAAAGTTGATAAAGACCTGGGTTCAAGTCCGAACTCTGACACATGCTGGCTGTATCATCTTGGGTAAGTCTCTTCACCTCTTAGTGCCCCTTGGCACCTTGCTAATAATAAAAATAGCTAGCATTTATATAGTGCTTTACAACTCTTAATCTCATTCGATCCTCACAAAAAACCCTGGGACATAGGTGCTATTATTATCTCCATTTTACAGATGGGAAAATTGAGGCAGAGAGTGGGTAATTGTCTTGCCTAAGGCCACACAGCTAGTTAGCGTCTAAGGCTGGATTGGAATTCACTTCTTTCTTATTTGAGGTCTCTCCACTATACCACTTATCTGCCTAAATTTAAGAGAGAGCAGGTGTTGATTTGAATTGGTAAAGGGCTCTTTTCATTGAATATTCTCTACACCAATGAAATCACAGGTCCTGTCCAAAAAAATTTTTAAAGAAAAAGAAAAGAAAGGGGACAGCTAGGTGGCGCAGTGGATAGAGGACTGGCCCTGAAGTCAGGAGGACCTGAGTTCAAATCCAGCCTCAGACCAAACACTTGACACTTACTAGCTGTGTGACCCTGGGCAAGTCACTTAACCCTAATTGCCTAAAAAAAAAAAAGAAAGAAAGAAAAAAGAAAAGAAAAGAAAAGGGGGAAGGGAGGTTGTTGTCATTGTTGTTTGTCCTTCATTCTATAAGAGGACCAATGACACCAGGAGGGTGCTGTCTTGACTTGCAAGTGAATTGGATTTAAGTGAGGCAGAGCTGGGCAAAGTCATCAGCCTCACTCTCTCCTCCAGAGTCATTGGGGTCCAGTGGCAAGACATAGGTCAGGATGACTAGTGATGGCCCCAAATGCTGTGGGAGACCTTGGCCTTTTTTAAGCTCTGGTCTTTCCCAGGTCTGAGGCAATATCCATTCAGTAGTTAAAGGCTAAGTAAGAATTGAGGCAAAAGATGGCCTTGTTTGCCTTCACAAAAGAATTAGTTTGGGAGAGTACGACTCTCAAAGTTTCTGGCCAAAACAGAAACAACTTCTATTTACACTCACCCTGAGCCATCAAATCCCAAACAATGAACTAGTGAGATTAGGACTGGGACCTATAATCAGCCAATCAGTGAAAGCCAGAGTGATTTGGAATCAAAGGCAAAGTCAAGTAGCTCCATTTGAATCATAACTCACAAGTGAAAACATGAGACAAAAGAGTTGTCTCAGTTTTTCGGGAAAAAAAAGCTAGAATAAATAAATAGGGAAGAAAAATATCTAGCCCCCAAGTCCCAAGATCCCTTGTGAAGTATAAGTGATCAAAATTTATATTTCTTTGGACAAAGCACTCACATGCAAGCGTACTGTATCCACTGACTACACTACTAGAGAAAATGATGATTGTCAATCCATTTGTGCTGGCCAGAAAGGAAGCCTTTGGAGTTCAGGGCTAGCCCCTCTGTTTCTAATTTTCTAATTCCATGAAAAGAAGATAGAGAAAAATCATCCTGTCTCTTGTGAGCCTTTGAGTTCCAAAGGCTCTGAGCTCTTCCCTTCTCTCTGCAATGTGACATATGGAATTTTATCACCTTCAGCATGTCTGTCACCTGTTAGCTGCTATATTGCTATCCAGGGACTCACTGTGCCCCTCCCCACTCCCCTCGCCTTCCCCAGCTCTGATCTGAAACAGAGCATGGCTGGTATTCTGTCCAGTGTCATCCCCAGGGCCTACTGCTTCTCATCATTTCCAACACCAACACTTTAATGTGCTCAAGGATGTCTGATAATTCACTGAGATATCCTTCTTGTTTTTAATTCCTCTCTGGCTAAAATTCCTGATACATACACATACACTCAGATCTGCTTGGTTTGTCAAGGCTAATGAAAGAAAAGGCCATTTGAGTCATGAAAGCTGGTGTCCCTCTTGGCATGAGAGGCAGCATGGTAGAGTAAAAGGAATGTTCCACTAGGAGTCATCAAATCCTGTCTCTGATACTTGAGTTCATAGATTTAGAATTAGAAAGTACTTTAGAGGTTATCTTCATTTTTACAGATAAGGCAACTGAGTCAAAGAATGGTTGGATCAGCAAAAGTCACACAGGTACTGACTGAGGCCGGATTCAGCAGCAAAGCACATGCCAAAGCATCTTCTTCAGGTTGTTCCCACAGATAAAACCATGTCTGTTTCTGACTTTGAAACATTTGACAGTGCCCAGGACACCAATAGTGAGAATGACAATTCCTGGTCTTTAGCAGTTGTAGCTTAAGAGATGGACCAGTATAGACTCCATCCACTAAGCAAAGCAAATCACCTCCTGGCCCATGCTATGAGTCTAAACCCATGCTCTGGTCTTGCTTTGGTTTAGCTCATTGGATTCCTGAAGATTTGCTTCTTCTAGGACCACATCTCTACCACAGCCTTTTGGATAAGGTTTGTGACCCAGTGCCTTCAGGAAAAACCTTAGCTGTGTCCCTCAAACATGTTTGTTTGTTACCTATAACAATGAAATAGGGGGCAGCTAGGTGGCACAGTGGATAGAGCACTGACCCTGGAGTCAGAGGACCAGAGTTCAAATCTGACCTCAGAAACATAATACTCACTAGCTGTGTGACTCTGGGCAAGTCACTTAACCCCAATTGCCTCACCAAAAACAAACAAACAAAAAACCAATGAAATAAAAATAGAGAGCTCCTTGAGGGCAGGGACTGTCTTTTGCCTCTTTTTGTATCCCCAGAGCTTAGCAGAGTGCCTGGCACATAATAGGTGTTTCACTTTCTTCATTAGTAAAATGAGAAGGTTGAATGGATTTGATGACCTTTAAAGCCCCTGCCAGCTCTAAATCCTATGAACAAATGGCACAGAGCTAATTGTTTCTTCATCTCTGTCTTTTTTTTTCTTGATAGCGTTTCTGTCTGGGAGCATACTTCCTCTAATGGTTCTCTCTTAGACTGAGAGACATAAGTAGGGATGGTGAGGACACAAGTAACAAGTGACAGCATGGTTCCCTATCCTGGACACTCCATCTCTCACTTCTTCTGCGTCTTTCTAAAGATTGTCAATGCCCTGAAAGCACCTTCTCATCTCCTCCTAATGAAATCTCTATCCTACTTCAAGGTACTGCTCAGGCGCCCCCTCTCCGATATTCTCTGAAGGAATCTAGGGAGTCTAAGAGGCAGAGGTATGAAAGGAGAGCATCCTACATAGGGGTCAAGGGGAACTGTAAAAGTCACAGAGGTGGGCACAGATTAACCCCATGCACTTGCAATTGTTTCCTTTGTATTACAGCTTTTTGTGCATGGATTCCTATGCATAGACCCTACTTAAAGGCAGGGTCTGTGCTGGTCAAATCCTTTCATCCCTGGTTTTGTCATAATAGTAAACTATTAAACGAATGTAAGCTCCTAGAAAGCAGGGAGTATTTTGTTTAAGTCTTTGTGCTCTAGCACCGAGCAGAGTGCCTAACACATATGAAGTGTTTAATTATGCTGTTTGCTTAATTGAGTTGAATTGAATAGAATTAATACATGTTTGGTGAGTTCCTTCTTATGAGTACATTGTAGAGCCAATTCTTGTTCAGATGAGGTCAGATGAGATAGCCTCTGGGGTCCCACTTAACTCTGAAATGCTTGAATTTGATTATTTGATTTACTATATTCCACTTAACACACAGTCAAAGCAAAAGGTCTGAATGATATTTGACTTCTCAGCTGTCTCTTCTTTAGAAATAGCACAACATTCCCTTTACCCAACAGATCTGTTCTTCTTTAGAAATAATAATAATAATAACTAGTATTTATATGGCACTTTTAATATTTGCAAAGCCCCTTTATGTATTAACGTATGACATAATCTCATTTGCTATAATAATGTTTATGGACCGCAACATCTGCCTTAATTTCTCAAATGTAAGTACCAGTAAACAATACAGTGGATCCTTTCAGTACACTTGAATCACTAGGCTTTCACATTCGATTTCTATGCAGCACCCTCAAAACAGGATTCTACCCATGTTTATACATGCTCAGATGTGAATGTGCCCAAGTGAATGGATCTTTGATTACTCAAATTTATAATGAAAGTCTCCCCCTCCCAGTGCTTTAGCTCAGTGAAAAAAGAAAAAAGCTTTCTTTCTCTTTCTTCATGGAATAATGCTTCTTTTGAGCCACATCCACTGCCCTGATCCAAGTGTCCTCCCAGCAGCCCTCTGCCAGCTCCTTCAGATTTCAGAGCTGGTCCTTGAGGGAGGATGAATCTTCCAGCTCCCTCGGTCTTTCCCAACCAAACCATCAGGACCGGGGCAGCTCTTCTTCTAGAGACAGTGAAGCCTTGAATCCTGTGTCTCTGATGGTGACTTCTTCATGAGCTAGTCGGGATTTCTTCCCCGGATCTGACAGAAACAGATTACTTCTCCGGGTCAGCATAGAGAGGGGGTGTTTCTATCTCTCCACACTCTCTTTGTGGACTTAGACAGAAAGAAAAGGTATATTACTAGAAAAATATGTCTAGACTAGGGCATCGCAGGCTTTCTTCATTTTTCCCTTTGGAAACTCCACCACGTAAATCCGGTCCACCAGCTAGGGGAAAAAATAATTGTCAGAAGTAATGGCATTCCCATTGGTTTGCCTCAGCTTTCTTCCAGTAACCTGGAGATTCTGTCCCAGCAGAGCATAGGAGCTCAAGAAGGGAGGTGGCGGGGTGAGGGGAGTGGGGGGGGGAGAGAAACAGAGAGGCAGAGACAGAGAGAGATAGAGATAGAGAGACAGGAAAAGACAGAAACAGAGAGAGAGAAGAAGGGAGAGAAAGAAGGAAGGAGAGAGGGAGAAAAATAGAGAGAGGGAAAGAGAAAAGGAGAGAGAAGGAGGAAGCAGAGAGAGAAGGAAGGACAGAGGGAGAGAGAGGAGGGAGAGAAGAAGGAAAAGAAGAGAAAGAAAAGAGAGAGAAAGGGAGAGAGAGACAGAGAAAAGGAGAGAGAGAGAGAAAGAAAAGAGAGAGAGCGAGAGAGAGCAGAGAGCTAACAGTTCCATCTGGCAGCAGTTTCTTAGCATCCCCTAGCTCCCCTGTGGTCCCTACAAAGGGTCTTTGGTGCTCCTGGGCACACGGACCTATTGTGTAGAGGTCACCATGCAGTGGGAAGCATAGCCTCAGATAGTCACTGCCTCGTTCTCTGTTGCACATTGCAGAGGAGTTAGGGAGGAGGGGGACCTTGGAAGGATAGAATTGGTGGTGGTGGGGGAATTTCCTTTTTTCTCTTTCAGCCTACTTAGGGCCAAATCTTGTGCCTGGACACAAGAAGAGAGCCAAGCCTCATCTATAAGCATTTCTCAGGTTCATATGAATGACAGTTTTCAGCCCTCTTAAGATGCTGATCATTTCTAATATACCAGACTGTGGCTGGGCACTAAACAAAACATATGAAGGTGTGTTCAAAAAGTACATTTATAGTTCAAAGAGCATATTTATATCTCTCTCCTTTTAGTTTGTTTTTAGTTTCCCCCTCTAGGGTTTTGGGGGTTGGGAGGTGGGCAGACAGTGTCCTCAGAATGTTTACAAATAAAGATTTCTCCCACTTTTGTTTCCTTCAATTTCTTTCCTGTATAATTTTTACAGATGCAGTACAGTCCTCAAAAAGAAAGTTGGATTTGGAATCAGAGGACCTTAGGCCAAGTTCCAGTTTCACCCCTCACTACCTGTGTAACCATAAGCAGATCACTTTCATTATCTAGACCTCAGTTTTCTCAACTGTAAAATGAGGGAGTTAGAATAAAGTTAATTTTCAGTTTTACATAAAAATCAGTTACCAGGATCTATCCTTCCCTTTACAAAAAGAAAAAACATAGTTAAGTCAAACCAACTGACAGGTTGACCATATCTGGCAGCATGTGTAATGTGCCACACCCATAATTTCCCATCTTTAAAGCAAAATGAGAGAGATCATAGGATTAGAGATTGAGAGTCAGAAAATGCCTCCAAGGCCATCCGGTTCAATCTTCTTAATCTACAGAAGAGGAAACTGAGCCTATGCCTAGTAAATGGCAAGGACAGGATTAAAACCCCATATAGCCTTTGATTCTAAGCCCAGAGTTCTTTCCCATAAACCAAACTGAATGTTCTTCTTTTCGATTCTCTATAACTCAGCTAGACGGAACACAACATACTAGATGGTGAACCAGTCCTCAAGTCAGGAAGTCATGAATTCAAAATCTATCTCTGCTCCTTACTAGCTGAATGGCCTTAGATGGGTCACTTGCTTGCTCTGACCTTGGTGGAAGGAGATTTCGTGGAGTTGTTGCTTGGTATTTTTATGCTATAATTTAGCTGAGATTAAGAAATCTCTTCTCTTTTGGATTCTTCTAAAGAATCACAACTGGAGTGATATGCAATGTGAAACCCCAGTTATCCAGAATACTTGGGGAATGCATCATTCTAAATAACTGAATTTCCTATAGAACGAAGAGTTAATTCCTATCAGTACCACTCCTTCAACAAAACCCAATCTAAATTTCTCTATGAGTCTCTCAGTCTAACAATTTTTTTTCTTGGTGACTTAGGGTCATTATTATGAATGTTGATTATTGCGCTAGGCTCAGAGCATCACTGGGGCCATTTGGGCTGAGTGGCCATGATGTCAGCTTGCTTATGGGTGATTCCTCTGGTTAAAGCATATCCCTCAGTGATCCCATGGTGACTTTTCCAACTGTCTCATCCCATTACTAACCATCCTAATCATGGAGGCTTGAAGACGCAGGAGGGGAGAGAAAGCACTGGCTTCAGAGGGAGAGGCCCTGGGTTCAAATTCTGCCTCTGATGTTTACCTCTTGTTTAACCTTGGACAAGTCTCCCTGGGCCTCGGTTTGCTCATTTATAAAATGATGAGATGCTGGCTGATGTCCTTTCCAACTCTTGATCTAGGAGCCAATTCAATAACCCCAATGAGGCATGTCAGATGTTTTCTCTCTATGCCAACTGCACCTTGGACTGCCATATTTCTGGAATTGTCCGTTTTTGTTAGTTTTTCTATCTTCTTCCTCTCTGCCAACTGTCAAATCTTTTGTTTCAAGTAGAACTGCCTTTGGCAACCTCTCTCGCTAGTTCTAATTTGATGGAAGCTGGGGGACAACTGTTTGAATTGTTTATAAAATAAGTGATTAAATAGTTGCTTAGCGGGGATCCGAGGGAATCTACTATAAGAGGAAGGAGCATGACTTTAATGCATGAAATTGGCGGTATAGGCTTTCGCTGCTCCAAGATCTACCCTGCTTGCCTTTTGGTACTCAGGCAAGTTCCAGACAAGTTCTAGATATCTGAGTTCTAGATAGACTTATAGATCTTGAGGAAGAGGGGACTTTGGAGGCTGTCTCGTCCAGCCACCTCTTGTACAGATGAAAAAGGCTCAAGGAGGTTAAATTAATTTCTCAAGGGCACACAGGTAGTAGGGACCAGAGTTGGGATTTGAACTTAGGTCCACAGACTTCAAAGCCGGTATTCTTTCCAATGTACCATGTGTTATTTTATACCTGATTGCAGAAAATCAACTTGTGGTTTGTTTGATTTTTTTATTTTTTGAGAGGAGGAGAGTAGGGCACGTACAGTGGCACACATTGTTTCTCCTTGGCACTATCCGACATGGCATTAGAATTAGGAAGAACACAGAGGAAGCCTGGATTTATCCAAGTGTTTTATTGTTCCCACAGAGCTCTGGCCAGCAGCTAAGGGAAACAAGCTTGCAGTGCCCAAGACAATGGAGAGGTTAAATGAAGATTCAGAATCCCCATGTTAGTTGAGGAAAAGCAACAAGATATAGAACAGCAAGCGTACTTTACCCCCTTTATTTCTCCTGTGAATTATTTGTATTAAATATGGCTAGGCGAAGGAGTATCAATTCTCTAGTGAGCCCACCCCTTGCAGTGCTGAGCCTCAACCACACAGTAGACTAGAAGTCTGAAGGGCCATCTAAGATCATTAATCAATGGTCTACAGGTGGAAGGAAATTTTAGTCTAATCCCTTCATTTCACAAGTGAGGAAACTGAGGCTCAGAGAGAAGTGACAAAATGGTGTCAGAGGGAGCATTTAACCCAGATCTTTTGACTACAGAGCTGGTGCTTTTTCCACTGTGCTAGTCTCAGTGGGAATGGGAGTATGATTTTACTATGAAATTTAAGTGCCTTGGGAAGGGAGCCTAAATCCTTGGGTAATACCATGATCCTGAAGAACAGAGTGAGAGGAGGCTCACAGCAGAGGGATGGAGAATTGGCTTGAATGCTTTTGGGCTGTAAGGAAAGGCCTTTGTATTTGTGGTTTCAGTTGGGCATAATGAAGCCTGTCCTATGATCCATTGTTAGCCCAGGTGCTTGCTTGAGAATTCTTTTACCTTTTCTGTAAAGATCTAAACCCAAACTGTCTTCTGTTATGACCAGAAGAGATCCTACATAAGGATATGATCCAGAGGGTGATTTGTGAGAAGATTTCAAGATTAAACCCAGTCTGTGTAAGTGGTTCTGGACCTTGGGTTACTCAGGAAACTTCCTAATCATTTGTTGCTTAGTCATTTTTCAGTTGTATCTAACTCTTCATGACCCCTTTTGGGGTTTTCTTGGCAAAGATACTGGACAAAATGACAAAGTGGTTCATCATTTGCTTCTCCAGCTCATTTTACAGATGAGGAAACTGAGGCAAACAAGGTTAAGTGACTTGCCCAGGGTCACACAGCTGATAAATATCTGAGGCCAGATTTGAATTCAGGAAGATGAGCCTTCCTGACTCCAACCCTCACTCTATCTACTGCACCACCTTGCTGCCCTTCCTAAGAATTAGAGTTGTCCAAAAGTAGAATAGACAGGAAGTAGTGAGTTCCCCTTTGCTGGAGGTCTTCAACAGAGCAGGGACTCATCAGAGATGCTAAAGGGCCTTTTATTCAGGTACCAGATAATCTCAGACTCCTTCCGACTCACTTTCTCAGATTCTGTAAAAAACACCTAAGTTTTCCTCCCAGGGACACATCCTACACAGGTGAAGTTAATTGTCCCAACCCAAGGCATAGGCTTTATAGGTAACCCTACCATATTTCTCTGATTAGATTTGGTCCATTGTTCTAGCTTGTCCAGATACTTCAGGACTCCAGTGCTGACACTCAGTATGCCAATTTGATAAACATGCCATTTTTACCTTAATCCCTGATGTCGAACAGAACAGGAATAAAGGACAGAGCCCTGGTGCATCCCACTAGTAGTAACTGTAATTGCCAATATTAGAGCCCCTTGGCATTCTCCAAATATTTTCTTCACAACAGCCCTGGGAATCAGGCAATATTTTTTAAAGTCACCTTTGATTGTTCCCTCTCCCTCCCACCATGATACCGAGTCTCCTGGATTCAATTTCCACCAAATATCTCACATCCATCCTCTTTCCTCCGCTCAAAAGACTGCCACTGTAGTCCATCATCACCTCTCATTCGGACGATTTTTGAAAAGCTTCCTAATTGGTGTCCCTGCCACAAATCTCTCCTGACTCCACTGCATTGTCCACACAGTTGCCAAAGTGATATTCTCAAAACACGGATCTGACCATGTGACTTCCCTGCTCAAGAAACGCTAATAGCTCCCTCTGTTTGGCTTCTAAAGACCTCCACAACCTGCCTCTGGTCCACATTTTCAGCCTTACTATATATTTCTTCCCTTCTCTGGTCTAGCCACACGTTCTCGCTATTTCTTGCACATGATACTTCATATCATATCTCAGAGCCTCAGTTTCCTCATCTATGAAATGGGGAGAATAGAACTTGAAATACTCACATTTTAAAAAGCTTCTATTACATGCCTGCCACGTGTGCCAGGCAATTTCCTAAAAGCTAGGTTTACAAAGACAAAAATCTAAAGCGTGTCCACTCTCAAGATGCTTACATTCTATTGGAGGGAAAGTGTACCTATCCAATTAAATACAGAATAGATTCAAAGGAAATATAAAGTAGTTTCTGGGGAAGAATAGGAACAACTGGGGAGGGGGGGAATGGGGGGTGTCAGGAAAGGCTTCCTGTAGGAGGTGGTACCTGAAATGAGCTCAGCAAGACATCAGGAATTCTGAAGCTTAGGTGAGGCCGTGTATTCCAGGCCTGGGTGTGGTGGGAAGAGCTGGTGGGGAGCTCGTGGTGGGGGGTGGGGGGGTTGGTGGTGGTGGTGGTAGTGTGTGGGGGGGTGGCCTATGCATGGAAAAAGGAGAGAGAATATCACATAGAGAGAAGTACAAGTAAACCAGTTTGCCTAAAACCTAGGAAAGAAATATGCAAAAAGCCAAAGAAGAAAGATTAGGAAGGGCTTTAAAAGATCACAGTTTGTATTTTATTATTTTATCATAGAGGCAAGAGGGAGCCATTGACATTTTCTTGAGTAGGGGAACAACATGGATAAACCTATGCTGTCAGAATATCACTTTGACACCGGCGTGGAGGATGGATTGGAGTGGGGAAAAAACTGTTTGCAGGAATGCCAGTTAAGAGGCTATTGCAATAGTCCAGGGGAGAGATAATCATATAAGCAGAGAGACACCTGTGAAGTAGGTGGGCCAGATAATATTACCTCGCCCCTTCTACAGATGAAGAAACTCAGAGACTCCAAGAAGTGGACAGCAAGAAGAGGGGAAGTGCTGACCCAGAGCTTTTGGTTCTGAATCCATTTCTTTCTACCACACCACAATGTCTCTCCATCCATTATTATCTTTCCCAAGTCTTATCCCTTTTTTCAGCTCTCTCTTGCCCCTCCAATGTTTGTTTAAAAATTAAAAAAAAAAAAACTTCTTGATGTCCTTAATATTCACTGCTCCAGCTCATTCTGGGCTCTCTGATTCGTGGCATGATTCTTAGAGGACTCTTTTGTATTCATTCTCTGTTATCTGCCTTTCACCTTCTGGCCCCTTCTTTTAAAAATCTAAGTTGGCCTATGGGCTCCTCATGCATTGACAGCAGTCTCCAGTAAGTTCCCCATTTTCTCCCCCATTAGAATCACTTGTGTTTGTGTCTTTAGGATTTCCTTATTGTGAACATCTCAAAACTCTAGGGTCAAATTCTGCTACAGAACCTCAAGCCCTAGGATCCCAGCTACCTTTTCTCTGCACTCTTTGAAATCCTTTTTCCAGGGTCTGGGTGTAGGTCATACTATAATATTCTGGATCAACTCTTCCAACTTCCATTCCCACTGTCAGGATGGGTCCCCAAAGCTCAGCTACTACATTTTTCTTTCTTTCTTTTTTTCTAGTTTTCAATATTCACTTCTATAAGATTTGAGTTCTAAAATTTCTTACCCTCCCTCTCCTCCTCCTTCCCCAAAATGGCATGCAATCTGATATAGGCTATACATATACATTCATATTTCAGCTGCTACATTTTTCCTTGGGGTGCTAGGGATACTTATGATGGGTAGGAAGGTGTCTGTCAAATGCTATAACTCATGAGCCCCCATTAGTGTACTTCCCTTATTGATTGCAACTTATATCAATTAGTCAGCCAGATTTAACTAGCTTTTAGAAAGAGTATTTTAGAAGGAGTATTTTACTGAGCCGGTATACTAAGAAGAATTGACAGAAAACATCCCTCTGAATGTCTGTAACATCTCCTCTCACACCAGTTCAGGAAAAAACGAGCTCAAGGTTAGAGAGCATATGTGGCAAGGCGAGTAAATCTCAGCTCCTAAAAGTTCTTTTGTTATTCCTTTTATGGAAGAGCAAAATGGGGGAGGGGGAGGAAACAAAGAACTAGAATCTAAGGTGGCATATTCATTAAATTGTTTCTTAGATAGCTGGGGAATGGCTGAACGAATTGTGGTATATGAAGATAACTGAATGTTATTAAGAAATAAAAAAGTGAGAGATGATTTCAGAGAATTCTGGGCTGTATGAACTGACAGTATGAAGTTAACAGAACCAGTAGAGCAATTTATACAAGGATAGCAGCATTGTAAAGAAAAACAACTTTGAAAGATTTAAGAAATCTGATCAAAGCAATAACCAAGCATGATTCCAGAAGACCTGCAATGAAGCATGTTACATAGCTCCCGTCAGGATGGGTCCCTAGAGCTCATCTGCCAGATTTTTCCTTGTGGTGGACAGAAGGTGTGGAAAGAGACATACTTTTTTTGGACGTAGCTTCTGGGGGCATTCATTTTGTTTGACCACGCTTAGCTGTTACACAGATCTTTTTTTCTTTCTCTTATGGAGAATGGAGGAGGGGAGAACTGGAGAATGGAGGAGGCTTGGCAATAGTAATACCAAAAATAAGTCATTGAAATATGTTTAAATGCATAGAAGAGAAGAGAAAGAAGTTTCAAAGGCAAGGACAGTTTTGTAATGACCTTATTATATGCATATTAAAAAAATGAGATGGTATAAAATGGAGATGCGTGGTTTCCTACAGAATCTCTTTTGCATTCTGCTGTAGGGATGGAGATACTCTTCTTGTTCATTTAAGCTCATAATAATTTTTTTTAAGTTATATCCCTTTAGGTGTGCAGACTTTCTGCTGGGCTCCTTAAAGAATCTTGAAGCTTCCTTTCCTCAATATGTCTAGATTTCTCTTGGCTCCATATGTGGGCACTGAATTGGCAGCCATTGCTGTCCTGAGGCATTCACATCATTGCCAATGAGAAGAACCCTCTGATTCTCTAAATTTCACAAGCTGGTGTGTGTGTGTGTGTGTGTGTGTGTGTGTGTGTGTGTGTGTGTGTGT
>NW_020955182.1:2466934-2558077 GCF_900497805.2 Vombatus ursinus
TGTGTGTGTGTGTGTGTGTGTGTGTGTGTGTGTGTGTGTGTGTGTGTAACGAGACTGAAGTCAAGACCCAAGGCTAAGGACAGGACTCTTCTCATCTATTAGGGATTCCTTTTCAGGAATCATCATTAAGCTGCCAGGTGCTCTAACCCCCAATTCCAAACTAGCTTTCTGGTTTTATCAAAGTTCCACATGTCATCACTAAGTTCCTCAACCAATCTGAATAGAATGCCTATGCAGCATCACTCCATTTCATCCAATGAGTTTTGAGGAATTCTAAGTCGATACCAGACTTTTCACACATAGTCTAAAGCCTTTGCTTGTTTGTTTGTTTGATTCAATAAAAACATTCTTACTTGGCTAAGGTGACAGGGCACAGCATCTTGTCAATCAGCAGTTTGATTTGATTGACTCAATTGACCCCCCACAATTGTATCCGCCACATTCTCTATGTTGGTTTCCCGAGGTTCCCATCATTTCTCCTTAAGCAATCAGCTTTTCCCTTTTGGCCAGAATCAAGTCCAGAAGAGCATTTCCCACTTCCTCCACCTTCTGAAGAATAAAGCTATCATTGAGGCAAGACAAGAATTTAGCAGATGCTCTGCTTTCAGCATAGAGAGACCTCCAGCAGATGTCCAGCTAGTTGGAGGCACCATCATTAACATATCTTGCCTCTGTGCCATCTTTGTGAGATGCTTCTGGAAGTCATTATCTAATTAATTCCTCCTTGTGACTGTGCAGCCTGGAATATACTCCCACCACAGTCTCTCTTCAGTTTCTGCCTCCAGTGATCCTCTCTCAAACGTTCTTCACAGGGTTGCTCTCCTCTGGTTTTTTATTTGAACATAATCATTGTTTTTTCTTGATAGAGCTACTTTTTTACCTCCTCTTTTTTAGTCTAATCTGTTCCTTTTGACTAAAGACAAAGAGCTTTATAAGAAAAGTTTCACAATAATTTGAGAGGTAGTGAATAGAGGACCAGAAGTTAGGAAGACCTGCGTTTGAATCCTGCCTCTGACTCATACTGACTGGATGACCCTGGGTAAGTCATTTTTAACCTCTTAATGCCCCAGGCATTTCATTAAAACTAGAAGTTGCAGAAAAGGTGGTAACGTGAATGAACAAAGGAAGATATACACTACATACACTGAGGAAATTATTGGTCCAGTCAAAAAAAAAACAAAGAAAAGGAAAATAATATAATTGTAATGATTTTATAATTATAGAGAGACAGCTCAAAGCTGTGAAGGGAGTAAGGTAGAATTTAAGAACCTCTGGCAAAGTGTTGGCTGGCCATAAACACCCTGGGATTCCTAGTTCTTCCTAACAGAAAACTAATCTGAGATCAGCCTCCAGAAAGGAAGGTAGAGGCTTTCCATCTACCTGGTATGGAGGAGACAACCAGGGGAGGAGAAAGAAGAGGTGCTGGTCACCCCAGAGCAGCAGCACAACCCAATCACAGAAGCCAGTTTCTCCAACATCTGCAATTCCCCCCTTTAAGATCATAAGAGACGATTACTAAATGGACGAGTGGGGAGGTACGTGACTGCCGGTTTGTCTGTTTGGTTTTTTTTAATCTCAGTTGCTCATTCCAGGAACAGGAGGTTGAAAGAAAAAAAACAGCTTCAAGGAACACCAGTCCCTAACCTGCTTCTGAATTATTTTTACTTGATTGTGATATTTTTTTAAAAAAATTCTCTTGCTACATTTAATATTATTTCTCATAAACTCATGTGGTTATCTTGTCCTTATGTTACCTGTTGTTCCTTTGTTTAAGGCACGAAGGCACAATGGAAACCATACAGGAGAAAAGGACCTTTCCCTGGGCAGAGCTCAGAGGTCAACACCACTCCCCCCCCCATTCCCATTTCCCCAACCCAGTCCATTTGCTCTCTAACTGAGGGAATAAGCACTAGTCATTTATTAACTATACTTCCAGAATTATCACCAAACGTGGGCCAGTTTTTATAAATCTTCTCCACAAACAAGTGACTTTGAGTAGTGGGATGTCACAGTAAGAAGAATGGATGAAATGAGAGTCACCAATTCTATTCCTTCTGGTGAGATGGAGGACCGCCATGCCTTATTTACCTTGCTGCTGTCTCCTAAGGGCCTCTAGCCTTTGCCATGTGCCCTGGCTCTATACCCTGCCCAGGACTGTCATCTACTCACTGCCATAACCTAAAGACCCCCATTCTTCGCCATCTGCTCCTCCACTTGCCCCCTTAGGACTTTCCAGGACTTTCCATCTGCCCTACAGCTGAACCTTCTTTTATCTGCTGTCTTTCCCAGTTAGAAGTGAGCTTTGAGATCAGGGATTGTTTCTCTTTTTCTGTTTGGATTTCCAGTCCTTAGCATAGTGCTTGGCCCAAATCAAGGACTTAATTATTTTTCATTCGTTCATTCATTCAGTATCTCTGAATGAGAAGGGACCTCTGGTCATCTAGTACAATCCACACCTGATCAAGACTTCTATTCAATATACCTGACATGTGGTCAACCAACCTTTGATGGAAGACATCAAGTGAGGGGGACCCCACTACCTCTGAAGCAGCCCCTTCCCCTTTTGGACTGCTCTAATGGTTAGAAAGGTTTCTCTTACATTGAGCTTACATGTTTCTTCATATCCCAGAGTCTGGTACAGTGCCTTGCACATAGTAGGTACTCAAGAAATGCTAGCTGATGAAGTTGTGGTCTAGGTTTCTCAAATGGTTCCTCTTTCTCACCTGTGAGTCCTCAACAGTTTCATGGCTTTGGTGGAAGGCCCAGAATTTCTTGTTAGGTCAATTCAGTTAATCTCATCTACACATGTACTGTGTGCCAGGCATTGTACTAGGCACTAGATACCAAGATGAAAATCAAACAGTCCCTGCCCTCATGGAGCTTACATCATATTGGGGGATATAGCATGGACACAGATCTTGGAATCGTAGGATCATACACTGAAAACTGGACAGGACCCTGGAGTAAAGTCTAATAAAATGACCTAATTTTACAAATAAGGAATCTGACACCGAGAGAGATTAATGACTTGCCCGAAGTCTCACACGACAAGAAGTAAACAGCAGAGACAAGATCAGAACGCAGTCTTCTTGCTCCAAATCCAGGCTTTTTAGATTTCACTGTGCTTTAAAAGATGCCTGCTAGACCTCTTTAACTCCAACACAGCAGAAACTAAAGACAATTATCTGATTAATTTAATTCCCAAATTGTGCCAAAGGAAAGGTAATTATCATCCCCCTCCCCCCAACAAATGTGCTTCAGGGGCACAAGTTATCCAAATAGTCATCTCAATTTATGGTCTTGCTTTAGCAAGGAGGGTCTTTTTGTCAGATAGTAAGTAAAAACAGGCAATCATACTTAGAGTCTCAGGTTCAGAAATCCCTCTCTGTTTTGATTCAAAGCTAAATCAGTGCAGTTGTCGTTTTCTGAATCATTCCTTGAAGAGGCAGCCCTGATATAGTAGAGTCAGGAGCCCTGCATTCGAAATTTGACTTGAAGATATGAACCATGTGTCTCTGCAGACCATTTAACCACTTAACTAACATCTCTGAGCCTCAGTTTCCTGACCTACAAAACGGGGATAATAATGTTTTCACTGTCTACCTGAGAAGCAACATGGCATTGTGGATAGAGAGCTGACTTTGAAGCCAAGGGAGCTGGATTCAAGTCTTGCCTCTGACACATACTGGCTCTGTGACCCTTTGAAAGCCATTGTACCTCTCTGTGCTCTAGGTAACTCAAAGATCATAAACTGAAGAGAAGGTGTCCACCTGCAGTCCTGGAAGGAGTTTCCTTACATGGGATTTCCTTATGCCATTGAAATCACAGGTCTATTCCCCTATCCCTACCTCAGAGGGGGGACCCTGGGGAAATAATAGAAATGCGAATTCTTTTAATTTTTCTGTTGCTCTTTGAGAAAGTCTAACTACAAATTCAACTATTTTGCTCATTTGAATTTGACTTCAATGTTCTTTTGAAGAGTTTCATATTTGGAGTAAGAAGACTGAATTAAAATACCTTTTCTGCTGTTTATTTCCTGGGAGATATTGGGTGAGTCATGTTATCTTCCTCATCTTAGACCCCCCCCCCCAAAAAAAAACAAAGAAACAAACAAAAGCAGTGGTACATTGGAAATGGCACTGACTCTGAGTCAGACACACTGAGTTCAAATCTTCCTCTGGTGCATACTACCTGTATGATCTTGGACAAACCTCTCATTCTCTAAATCCTCATTTTCTAAATCTTTAAAATGAATCAATTGGACTAGGAGGCCTTGAAGGTCCCTTCCTGATTTTAATCCATGATCCCATAAAAAGCCTTACCACACCCACCCCACCCTTGGGAGGGGGAAAGCCAATTTAAGCAAGCCATCCATCCCCGCATGTGACCCAAGACAGTGCTTGGGTAAAAACCTACCTTACCCAGTGAGCGAGGGGAGTGCAGATCGTTAATTCTTGAGCTGAGATTGAGGATGTGCCAAATTTTCAGAGCCTTTGTGCTTTTGATTCTGTTTATCCCCAGCAACAAGATTGTCTATAATTATATATAATCTCTCCCTTGTTTACTCTTCTCTATGGAGGCTTGAACACGGTTCAATGGTGTCTACTCTTGTCTCTGCCAGGTCTCTAGAGAGAAAACACTTCCTTGAGCTTTCAACATTTTCTTTTAAGAGCAACAAAGAAGTCCAGCTTTTATTCCCACTCCTCGTTCCTCCTGAACCTGAGCATTAATTCCTTTCTATAGTATGTGGAATCAGTTTGTAGGAAAGAAGAAAAGGATGAGTGAGAAAACAACTGAAATGGGAGAATAGCAAATCTGCTCAATTTGATCACAGGATAAGAGGTGAAAGGCTAATTTAAAAAAAAAAATCTTCCTTCTTGCCCGTGTCACAGGGGAATAGTCAGAACCAGTGTGACACTTCCTGATTCTGAATTCATAAGTAATAGTTCATAATTAATGGGAAAATGTTGCATATGATGGGGTCTGTCCATCCATGGATCCAGAGTCAAGTGCTTTTAAGAGCCAAATTCCTGTTGGCCTTTTCTATTGTAGTCCAGTTTTCCCCAGCCTGTCCTGAATGCAATTCAGTTCACCCCAGTTCACATCAATTCAATTCAATAAATACTTATTAAGTGCCTCATATATATATTTGACATTTTGCTTATCTTATTCTTGGGACACAAAGAAGTTAGATCAGTGTTCCATTAGTGAGAACTGTACAGCATGTAAAATTGGCCCAAGGAACCTGTAAACATGCAAACACACATGCATACATACACACGTTACCAAAATATATGTTACCAAAAGCACATGTATACGTATATATGTGGGTGTACGTAGGTTTGTCATTGGAAAGTCATATGGGAACTAAGCAAAAAGGGAATGCAATCTCACCTCAATTCATGTGATAGTTACAGCATGCAACCATGTATGAGTGGGCCTAGAATGAAAGAAAAAATTTCATTCGTTTTGGACTTGTGATCTTCACAAAAGGCTCATTCTGCATTTGGTGAGGTAGTTAAGTGGTACAGTGGCTAGAGCGTTGGACTGTAAATCACAAGATCTGAATTCAGATCCTGCTGCAGACATTTACTAGCTGTTCAACCCTGAGAAAGTTGCTTCACTACTCTCTGCCTCAGTTTCCTCATCAGTAAAATAGGGAAAATAATCTCACCTACCTCTCAGGATCAAATGAGACCACATAGGTAAAGTGCTTGGCAAATCTTAAAGTGCTACATAAATACTAGCTATTATTATTATTAATTATTATTATTATCCTTACTGATAGGGGATGATTTGAGGAAAGCAACAGCTGATAAGTTAAGGCCTTAGAATTTGAAAATGGATCATCTGCCCACGTTCAAGATTCCTTTTTTGTCCGTTTCTGGGTAGTGAGAGTAGAGGAAACCAGAAGAAGCACAGAAGAAGAAGAAAAAAACTTGACTTGGGCATACTTTCTCCAGACTTCATTCTTGGGGAGATGGTTACTTGGGAATGGGAATTAGAGGTTCTTCAGAGTTCATCTGGCCCCTGATACATATCCCTCCACAAATACCCAGTCAACTTGATGCCGTTTCCAAAGGAACACGGAGGGAAGCCACAAACAGACAGTTCTGCCACTAGGCAAAGGAGAAAGAACAGATGATCTCCTACGAAGTAAGAGATCTCATTTTGATACAAAAACATCTGTAGCAAAGATGTGAGGGATGGAATAAGAAGCTCCCAATTAGCTGGTGTGTATAAATAGAGGGGCTTGTAATCCGAATGGTTTTCACTTCTTTTTTTTTCCTCCCCCAAGAGGCATTGGTGACTCTTTGGAGTTGGAAGAACGCAGCCGATCCGGGTAGGAAAGGTTACTTGTCTCACACAGGCTCTGTTCATGCTCCAACTTGTAGCACATTGCAGGAGTGTAGAAAGTGGGTGGGTTGTTTCCCAGAGCTCAGGCTGGGAGAGCAACGGCAAACAACAGCTCCCCTTGGAAAAGCTGCTGCACGTCCTGCAAAGTGACCTGCTTTTTTCTGAACTCATTAAAAGACTTAATAAGAATAGTCACCAGCAGGAGATGGAATTTGTTGGCTGGGCGCGCCATGCTTAGCAAATTCCCCTGCCCTCTGCAATACCAAAAAACAAAAAAAAAAAAGCAGCTGGTGGGACAGAAGAATATAAATGATGATCACCTTGTTCCAAAGCAACTCAAATTGGAGAATCCTAAGGATGATGCATGTGTTAAATTTATCTACAAAGAGTCAGGATCCCCTGGAGTCCCTTTCAATCTTGCTGCAAAAATGCACATTTTTTAACTTCCCAGATAGGTTCTTATTTCATGCAAAAAGTCAAGGGATGTCAGCAGCAAATCAGTGAAGAAATTGTATGAAGTGCCCTTGGGGAATGATGAAAGGATGTGTGTAAATACAGCCCGGTCTGGCAGACAAAGCGGTGGGACAGAAATCTGGGAACCTGTGTCCTTGTCCTGGCTTTGCCACGAATTCAGTGAGGTGGCCTTAGGCAATTCACTGAAACTCTGAGAGCCTCATCCCCTGAAATAGGCACGATATTCCCCTCTGGATCTAACTTATGAGATTGTTCTAGGCACCCAATAAGATAATGTTTGTGAAAGGATTTTGTACTATAAGCCCGTATATATAAGGTATTTTAATTCCTCTCTCTCTAGTCTACACACACACACACACACACACACACACACACACACACATATACACATGACAGTATTGTATATGATATTTTATATGTGTGTGTGTATGTGTGTGTGTGTGTAGTGTCTAGTATATATACTAGGGACTTAGTAAGAATTTATTGAATTGAATTGAAATGACTATCTGAGTTGAACTGAATTGCATTTAGGATAGGCTGGGAAAATTGGACTACGGTGGAAAAGGTCAACAGGAATTTGACTCTTAAAAGAACTTGACATGTATGTGTGTATATAAAATATGTGTGTATATATATACATATATGTGTGAGGGTGTATAATGTGCCAACCCCCTGTTAAATATTAACATTAACAAACACAGTATAGTGGATAGAGAGCCGGGAATTTTCTTAGTAGAAATAACTATCATGGTAACAGCTGTTGCCTGGGGTCACTGAGAAGCCCAGGGTCACACAGTGAGAATAGGTCAAAAGCATCAGTTCTGCAGCACTCAGCTTTCCTCATAGTCCAACTCTCACCGCCATACATTGCTCCTGTATCTTTATCTCTAGTGGATCCTTTATCTAACAAATTAGCTGTCTTTTTTTTTTGCAAACTATCATCTGAAAAAACTACTTTATCTTGCATGAATATCCCCATTTTTCTCCATTTGGCACTGCCATGTGGAGGTGTCTGTTTAGGTGGGTGGATAGATTGGCAGGACAGAAGATGTGTCCCTTGACTAGCAGAAGTCTCAAGAAAAGCTATTAGCATTCAGAGGAAGGCCTTGCTAGCAACATTTCCTTCTGACCTCAACATGGTTAATGTGTCTTTTTGAATAGCACTTAGTAATAAAGAAATAAGAGCTATAGGAATAATTAATTAAATGAAATAACAAGGCTCTGTATTTTATCATTGGCTAAGTGTAAGTAATGTCTCTCTATTATGATTAAACAGAGTTTTTGACGTCGGGTAATGGTTGTCTTAATGAAAGATTCCAAACTCTGATTTTTCTTTCTCTACTCTCCCCGTCACTGACTGCCCTCACTCAATGCTCACAATAAGAGAAGTAAAGGCAGGGAAAGAAAAGGTCTGGGACAAATGGACTTAGGAGCTGTTTAGAGCAGACTTCCTACCACACGTTAGAATCACTGACCCTCTAAACATTTACTACCAAAAGTACTTACATCTAAAAGTTGGCCAATTTTATGTAGCACCTCAGAAAAATTACCCTAAAGTCAATGCATTCTATGGACCAGCACCTACCATGACCTTCTGTCATTAGCCCCCACCAACGTGTTTCCTTTTTTCAATCAAGCAGAGGACATATGAGTTAAAAACAGAGGTTATTTATTCCAAATAACATCGTGATAGAGAATAATTGAGGTTCCTTTCAGTGTCTAATCAAGTAAGGAGTAGTCTTTAGGGAAATAACACCCAAACCTGTTGTTGGGAGAGGAGGAGAGACACCATAGCTGGGATGAGGTTTCCGTCAAGCCTGGAGATGGAGTTGCTGGCTCTCCCGAACTCCCGACCAGAAGAAAATTCCAAAAGAAGAGGGGTGTATGCCGTTGTGAGAAGACTTTTGCTTCCATTATGTATTTGGTGGAGGAGTCTCTAGCATTTAAAGATGACTGGCCCATAAAAAAGGAGGAAAGTTTCAAAAGGAAGAAGTCCCTCATCTTGTAGTTGAGCAGAGGGAGATGCTTTTCTAAAACGGCTGTCATCACTGACTAGGACAGGAGAACTTCACGGTCCCCTCCCCCCTCCCCAAACATCTAGAACAACGTTTTGCTCCTTTGCACTGGCTCTTCCGCATGCCTGGAATGCACTCCCTCCTTTCTTTTCTTTGGTCTTATAGAGTCCTTCTCTTCCCTTTAAGATGGAGAGCTCATGGGGCAACTAGATGGCACAATGGATGGAGCACTGGCTATATGTATTTGTATATGTACTTGTCAAACCCCCCATTAGAATGTAAACTCATGGAGAGTAGGAGTAATTTCACTTTGTCCTTGCATCCCCATTGCCTAGAACCTAGCAGATGCTTAATAACTGCTAGTAGATTGATTATTTCCCACCTGCCAGTTTTCAGGTCAACACTCAACCCTGACAAACTTTTAATTCCCAAGGCCTTTACTTTGAAAATTCTGGAAACTTCTAGAAACTTAAACCTCTGACTCTTCCTCTCCCTTTGTTGTTTTCCTTGCAACCCAGCCTTGTTGGACTTTTTCCTTCTCCCTTTCTCCTGATCCTCACTCCCAAGCTGCCAAGAGCTGCCCGGCCCTGTGGCGGCAGAGGGTAGTGAGACCTGTAACAGCTCATTTTCCTATTTTATCGTTATAAAGTGTCTTTGGGTCAGGAAACATTGCTCCAGCGAAGTAATTATTTTACCTTTTTTGTGTATCACGGACTCCTTTCGACAGACTGGTGAAGCCTAGGGATCCCTTCTCAGAATCGTGTTTTTAAAGGCATAAAATAAAATACATAGGATTACAAAGGAAGCCAATTATGTTGAAATATAGTTATTAAAATATTTTTTCAAATAAATGTGTTAAGACCCCAGCTTAACCACCCCTGCTCTAGAGTGTCTGGGGAGACCTTCAGGTACTTTGGAAGGCTGGGAAGATAAATACTGTCCACTAGACCAGGAAACTTGTAGCTCTAATAGTAAAGAGCAGGCACAGACCACATGAATAATAATAGCTGACATTTATATAGTGCG
This sequence comes from Vombatus ursinus, assembly GCF_900497805.2. Taxonomy (NCBI): domain Eukaryota; kingdom Metazoa; phylum Chordata; class Mammalia; order Diprotodontia; family Vombatidae; genus Vombatus; species Vombatus ursinus. The sequence goes on from NW_020955182.1 coordinate 2,476,807, forward strand.
TCAAAGTTTACAAAGTCCTTTACATCCACTATTTTCTCCTTTGAGTCTCAAAACAACCCTGTAAAATAAGTATGAGAGGTGCTAGGAGGTAACTGTGACTCAGAGGCATAGAGTGACTTAGCCCTAATAATATAACTGGGATTGGTTACTGTCTCATCATGGGACTTCCCAGGGCGTCCTTGGAGACAACATCCTACCACCCCTGCAGCCTCATCAAACTGGGAAAGTCCTTGTATGGCCCATCCCCCACTTCCATGGGTGAGCTCCTTCTGGGACCACCATTTTGTAGAGGGGCTTAAGCCAGCCTTCATTCCCCTGCTGGCCCTTTTCCTAGCTTCTGGACTTCAAACCATGCCACCTCAATGGGCACCTTCAAACAACCTCCACCTACCATCAGCTTCCTTTTATGTGTTACTTTCTTTCATTAGGATGTAAGCTCCTCGAGGACAGGGACTTTCTTTTTGCTTGTATTTATATCCCCAGCACCTGGAGGTAGTAAGTGTTGAATAGATATTTCCTTCCTTCCTTCCTTCCTTCCTTCCTTCCTTCCTTCCTTCCTTCCTTCCTTCCTTCCTTCCTTCTTTCCTCCTTTCCTCCCTTCCTCCCTTCCTCCATTCCCTCTCTCATTTCCTTCCTTTAGGGTAAATGTCAGTGGTGAGATTAGAACCTCAGGTCTTCCTGACACCAAGGTCAGTGCTCCATTCACTCGCTCTACTCTGACTAGCAAAATAACCACATGAATGACTTGGGGAATGAGTGACTTGGGGAGATGAAGTGTGAGGGAAGCAGAGGATTTCTTAGAATCCTCAAACAGGGTGTTAGAATCAAAAGATTATCTATGGAGTATTCAGGAGAACAAGCACCTCCGGTGTGAGGACAGCTGAGCCCTGTTCAGGGCTGCTCATCCATCTTTAGCATCCACCTGTCATCCCACTCTCACCTGTGCCTCTGAGAAGCTGTAGTATACGAGGCAGCCACACCCCAGTAAAACCTGCTTGGCAGGTGGGCTAAACCAGATTGACGGTAACCAAGAGGCCTCCAACCTGTCAGTGAGTTAGGGGGATGTCTACTCCAAACATGCGAAGACTTCCCCAGTGGAATGGGCAGAGGAGAACAATTTGTTGCAACAGCCATGAAGATGGCTGAAGTGGGTGCTGTGGGGGGCTTAGAACTTGGTCAGACTCAAAGATGTCAGTCATCCACTGAATCATAGGCCATCCTTGGTCATCCTGACTTTTGTCTTGCCACTGGATTTCAGTGACTCTGAAGAGAGAGTGAGGCTGACAACTTTGTGCCACTCTGCCTCACTTAAATCCAATTCACTTGCAAGTCAAGACATCACCCTGTGATATCATTGGTCCTCTTTGAAAACGAAGGCTGAACAACAAAAATAGGATTGAAAAGGATCTTCTCCAATACCTGCACCTAGTGCAGATGAGGCTACTACCACAGGGAAATTAAATTACTAGAGATTCATGTCAAAGGAGGGCCGCAAGAGAAAAACTCTTAGCACCATCACATACCAAGTGATATTAGGCAGTCATCACGGGTGATTGCAAATTGCTTATCGTCAAATATATTCAATCCAATTCGGCAAACATTTATTAAGCGCCTACTGTGTACCACAATAGGAATACAAAGATTAAAAATGGCTCCTGTTGTTAAGGAATTTACATTCTACCAGGAGGATATGACAAGTATACCATATATGTATAAAATATATTTAATATTTATTTAAATAAAATATAAGATATACTATATATATGTAAACAGATATGTAAATATATGATAATTTGAGAAGAGAGAATCAACAACCAGGGAAAGTGAAAAGACTTCATGGGGGAGGAAGGCAGTTGAGCTTTGAAGGAAACTAAAGATTCTAAGACATGAGTGAGGAAGAAATGAAATCCAAGTGTAACCCATGACCTAGTACCCCAGGTTCTGGGTTTATATGGACCGAGTTCAGTCTTAGGGACTACATCAGCTCAGTTGACCCACCACAACTGCCTCTGAGAAATCACTGCCTTTTAGATGGCACAGTAGATAGAATGCTGGACCTGGAGTGAAGAACACCAGAGTTTAAATCAAGCCTCAGACAATTACTGGCTGGGTGACCCTGGTCACTTAACTTCTATCTGCCTCAGTTTCCTCCTCCATAAATAACAATAGCACCTAATTCTTAGGGTCATTGTGAGGCTAAAATGAGATATCTGCAAAGCACTTTGCAAACCTTAGAGCACCACACGAATGCTACCAATTACTATTGTTGTTGCTGTCATTATTATTAATTTTATCCAGGCCTGCGATTTCACTGGTGGCGAGAACTCATAGTAAGGAAAATTATTTTATCCATGCAGAGCATTTAAGTGCCCAAGATCACATGGCCAGAATGCATAAAAGGTGGGATTTAAACCCAGGTCATCCTGACTCCAAGGCAAGCTTTTCATCCGTTACCCTATATTTCCTCGAGTTCTTTTAAGAAGTCTCATAATATACTTCAAATATAGCTAGTGTCTAGGTTCACATTTTTGCTGTTCGGTTGTTTTTAATCATGTCCAACTCTTCATGTTTTTTTTTTTGTTTTTTTGTTTTGTTTTTTGTTAGGCAATTGGAGTTAAGTGACCTTCCCAGGGTCACATAGCTAGTAAGTGTCAAGTGTTTGGTCTGAGGCCAGATTTGAACTCAGGTCCTCCTGACTTCAGGGCTGGTGCTCTATCCACTGTGCCACCTAGCTGCCCCGATGTCCAGCTCTTCATGACCCTATTTAGGGTTTTCTTGGCAAAGATAGTAGAATACTTTGCCATTTTCTTTTCCAGCTCATTTTACAGATGAGGAAGTGAGGCAAACGGGGTTCAGTGACTTGCCCAGGGTCACCCGGCTAGGAAGTGTCTGAGGACGAATTTGAATTTGGGAAAATGAGTCTTCCTAACTCCAGGCTAAGAGCTCTATTCACTGTGCTACCTAACCTGACCCTGGTTACACATAAGTGTGGGTTAAAGGATTTACCAGATTCTGTATAAGAACTAAAAGTAACAGTGAATACATTTGGTATAGGACAGCTTTTCCTTTTTTTTTTTTAAAAGGCAATTAGGGTTAAGTGACTTGCCCAAGGTCACACAGCTAGTAAGTGTCAAGAGTTTGGTCTGAGGCCGGATTTGAACTCAGGGCCTCCTGACTTCAGGGCCAGTGCTCTTTCCACTGCTCCACCTAGCTGCCCCAGCTTTTCCCTTTGGACAGAAAATATAAAACAACGGTATCCCATAAGCATTTTAGGCACTTTTCCTCCTTTCTTTGGGAGTTCCACCACTTCCCAGATTCTTACCCTCCTCCAGACTCACGGTTCCATCTGGTGGTTTGGAGTCCCCTCAGAAAGGAAATGATCTTGGAATTGCCACTGGAACATCATGAAATTCACTTTTACCCTCCAGAGACCATACAGGCCCCAATTCTTATGGAACTATCCTGGAAGTGAACTGAGGGCTATTTGACAGGTAACCCCTTCCCACTAGGTCTTCAATGTCCAAATAACTCACAATAATACCAGAGGGTAAAGTCTGGGTATTTTGCTCCCCAAATCATGGTTTATACTTCTCACCTCTGTTTACCTCAGTTTCCTCTACTATAAAATGAGATAATAATGGCACTTACCTCACAGGGTTGTTGTGAGGATCAGATGAGAGAATATTGGTAAAAGTGCTTAACACAATGCCCTGCACTTAGTAGACACTCTATAAATTCTTATTTCCTCCCCTCCTCTCTCTTCCCCTCCTGCTTCTCTAGCTTCAGGGGCTACAAGTGATCCTCTTACTTCTCAAGATAAGTATATGCTAAGGTCACACTGCTCAGGAAATGTCCTTCTCCTCTATCCAGAAATTGGCGTTCTCACCGTTTTAACTACATGGCTCTTCCTCTCTATGTCTGTAATCTTTCAGGCTGAGAGGTTATGCCAGTGCCTCTCCCAGGCTGAGGCTAGAGACTCATCATCCAGAAATTCTCCTTTGGGATCACATGGGAGAGTTCAAGATCATGTATAGTTCCCATGTGCCTCTACTACAAAGCAGACATTAGTGGATCCCTCTACCCAGGACCTAGGACCCAGGTCCACACAGCCTTACTGAGGTTTATTCTATTCTTCATAAAGGGAAAAAGATGGAGTCTGTGATTTCAGACTCCATTTTACAGTATAGAACAAAGGGATGGCTTCTCCTACAGCAACCTATCGCACAATGGTCCAAGCCAACCGCTTTATGCTAAGTCACTGAGATCTTTCTATTCTCTACTTAGACATCTTCCACCACTAATCTCCTTTTTCACCCTTGTCTCACATGAAGAGATGGCCATTCTCCTTGACAAGGTAAACAAACCTGTACATGCAACCTTGATCCCATCACTTCCTGTCCCTTCCATCAGATTGCCCTTTCTACATCCACACTGTTTCTAATTTTCAATCTCTCAATATCTTCTGGGCCCTTTCTTGTTGCCTACGAACATGCTTATGTCTTCCCTATCCTTAAAAAAATCTTCACTTAATCTGACAATCTCCCCTATATATCTATCTACCCACCTCCTTATCTGTCTATCCTTCCCTTCCCTGAGAATTCCGTGAGAAAACTGTCTATAATAGGTTGCCTCCACTTTGTATCCTCTCACTTGCTTTTAAATTCTCCACGATCTGACTCTTGACCTCATCACTCAATTGAAACTACTCTCTCCCAAGTCACCAATGATCTCTAATTATCAAATCTAATGACCTTCTCTTAGTCCTCATCATTCTTGATTTTTTTGTAGCCTTTAACAGTATTGATCATCACCTTCTCTCTAGGTTTCGTGACATTGATTTCTCCTGGTTCTCCTCCTATGTGTCTGACCATTCCTTAGTCCGCTTTGCATTCAAATCATGCCCAATTCAATAATTGTGGGCTCTGTCTTGTGTACCCTCTTCTCATTTCCCTCCGTATAATCTCCCTTGATACTCACAGCAGCTCTCCTGGGTTCAATTATCATCTCCACGCCAATGATAGCTAGATCTACATATCTAGCCCTAACCTCTCTCCTGAGCTATAATCATGCATCACCAACTTGCGTCTTGGACACCTCAAACTGACTACCCTGTAGACATCTAAAACTCAATATGTCTAAAATATAACTAATTCTATTTTGTATCAAACACTCCTCTCATTCTAACTTTCCTCTTACTACCAAGGGTGCCACCATTTTTCCCAGTCACCTAGGCTTTAAACCTCAATCAACTCTTCATTCTCTTACCCTTAATACCCAGTCTGTTGTCAAATCTTGTCATTTCTACTTTTATGTTTCTTGTATAGATCCCTTTCTCTCTACTCATGTAGCTATCACACTTTTATAAGTCCTCATCACCTCTCACCTGGACTATTTCAGTAGCTTTATAATAAGTCACCTTGAATCAAGTTTCTCCCCCCTCTCCAATCCACTGTCTACTTAGCCACAAAAGTGATCTTCCAAAAGCATCGATTGGACCCTGTCTTCCCCCTTGTTCAACTCTAGTGGCTCCCTACTTTTTCCAAATATCAAATCTGCCTGTCATTTAAAGGCCTTTACAATTTGACCCATTTCTACTCTTCTAATCATCTTATACTTTGTTGTCATTCAGTTGTTCAGTAGTGTCTGACTTCTTGACCAAAAGGACCATAGCATACCAGGTCCTTTATCTTCCACTATCTCCCAAAATTTGTCCAAACTTATGTTCATCTATCTATCCATCTCATCCTCTGCCATCCCCTTTTCTTCTTGCCGTCAATCTTTCCCAACATCAGGGTCTTTTTCAATGAGTCCCAACTTCTCATCATGTGGCCAAAGTATTTAAGCTTCAGCTTTAGTATTTGATCTTCCAGTAAATAGTTTCTTTAAGTGAGGACTGATTTGATCTCCTTATTGTCCAAGGGACTCCCAAAAGTCTTCTGCAGTAACACAATTTGAAAATGTTGATTCTGTGGTGCTCAGTTTTCCTTAAAGTCTGACTCATAGCCATACATTGCTACTGGAAAAACCATAGCTTTGACTATAAGGACTTTTATTGGCAAGGTGATATCTCTGCTTTTTAGTATGCTGTCCATATTTGCCATAGCTTTCCTTCCTGGGAACGAGCTTCTTTTAATTTCATGGCTGCAATCACCATCTGTAGTGATTTTTGAGCCCAATAGTATAAAATCTGATACTGCTTGCATTTCTTCTCCCTCAATTTGCCAGGAAATGATTGGACCAGTTGCCGAGATCTTAGTTATTTTTTTATGTTAAGCTTCAAGCCAGCTTTTAAACTCTTCTATTTTACCCTCTTAATTCCTCTTCACTTTCTGCCATCAGAGTGGTATCATCTGCATTTTTGAGATTGTTACTATTTCTCTCAGCAACCTTAATTCTAGCTTTTGATTCATCCAGCCTGGCATTTAACATGACGTACTCTACATAAAAGTTATAAGGTGACAATATACAGCCTTGTCGTACTTCTTTTCCAATCTTAAGCCAATCAGTTGTTCCGTGTTCAGTTCTAACTGTTGCTTCTTGGCCCACATACAGGTTCCTCAGGAGACAAGTAAGATGATCTGGTATTCCCATCACTTTGAGGACTTGTCACATTTTGTTGCTATCCACACAGTCAAAGGCTTTAGTGTAGTCAATGAAGCAGTAGGTGTTTTTCTGGAATGCCCTTGCATTCCAGCAAATGTTGGCAATTTGGTCTCTAGTTCCTCTGCCTCTTTGAAAGCCAGACTGCTCTTCTGGTAATGCTTCACTTATTGCTGAAGCTTAGCTCGCAGAATCTTAAGCACAACTCTCTGGTGTGTGAAATGAACACAATCGTTTAGTAATTTTAACATTCGTTGGCATCTCCATTCTTTAGGATTGGGATGTAAACTGATCTTTTCCTATCCAATGGCACTGTTGGGTTTTCCAATTTTGCGAGTATATTGAGTTCCACACTTTAACAACATCATAGTTTAGGATTTTAAACAGCTTAGTTGGAATTCTATCACTTCCACTGGCCTTATTATTAGTAATGCTTCCTAAGGCCCACCTGACTTTATTCTCCAGGATGTATGGCTCTAGATCAGTAGCCACATCATCATCGTTGCCAGTGATGTTAAAATCTTTCTGTATAGTTCTTCTGTGTATTCTTGTCACCTCATCTTAATCTCTTTTGCTCCTGTTAAATCCTACCATTTTCGAGGGTGGGAATCTTACACTTTACTTCCTTCCAAGTACTCTAAAATCCTGTTCCATTAGGCTACTTGCTGCTTCTCACAGGAAACGCCATCTCCTGACTCCATGCCTTTGTGATGACTGACTCTCATGTATAGAATAGTATCCCACCTCTCCTCTGGCTCCTAACTTCCCTCACTTCATTCAAGACTTAGTTCAAATCCCACTTTGTTCATGAGGCTTCCCCTGGCTATCTCAGTCCCCAGTCTCTTCCTTTTGTGATTAATTTCCATTTACTCTATCTATCTATCTATCTTGCATGTGCACAGTTATTTACATCTTTTCCATTACAATGTAAGCTCCTTGAGGCTATTTTTGCCCTTCTTTGTATCCCCAGCACTTAACAGGGTGCCTGGCATACAGTAAGCACTTAATAAATGCTTTATGACTAACTGATCATTCTATGTAAGGCACCAGAGGATATGTCTATACCTCTCATAGGAAGATATAATCAAAAGTCCCAAACCAAAGAGGCAAGAGTGTACAGCAGAAAGACTTCTATACTTGGAGTCAGAAGACCTAGTTCCAAGTCCTGTTAACTACTATTTGTGTAATACTGGGCAAGTCACAACCTTTCTCTGTGTCTTAGCTCCTTCCTCTAGAAAACTGACTCTAGGGGCAACTAGGTGGCGCAATGGATAGAGCACCCAGCCCTGAAGTCAGGAGAACCTGAGTTCAAATCTGGCCTCAGACACTTGACACTTACTAGCTGTGTGACCCTGGGCAAGTCACTTATCCCCATTGCCTAGCCAAAACAAACAAACAAACAAACAAACAAACTAGAAAACTGACCCTGAAGTTCCCTTCCAGCTCTCAATCTAGGACCCTGTGATTGTAAGTCTTCTCACCTCATAAACTCACCAAGCAGAACCAAGGACTTCTAACCAGCCCCTTAAATAGGTTCATGCAAAGCAGCAGAAGAGTTCGGGGAATGGCAAGCATAGTGTGGGTGGAACATACGGCATATGAAGAGGATGTGAAATAAAGCCGGAAAGGTAGGTGGGAACAAATTCACAAAGGGCTTTAAATGCTCTTCTGAAGAGTTTACTTCATTTGAGAAACTCCAGGGAGATACTTAAAGTTCTCAAACAGAGTGCTGTGATCAGATTCATGCTTTAAGGAGGATTACTTTGGCATCTCTGTGAAGGACCAGTTGGAGAAGGGAGAGAGAGTAGAAGCCAAAACACCAATGTTCCAGATGAAAGATGAAAAGACCTGAACTTGGGTGGTGGCCATGTCAGTGGAGAATAGGGAATGAGATGTTGTGGAGATGTGATTTAAAAAAACAAGCTTGACAACTGATTGGATATTGAGTGTGAAGGAGATAGAAGAGTCAAGAATTTCTTTGTTGTTGTAAGCCTATGTAAATTCAAAGATGATGGTGTACTCAACAGAAATAAGGAAGTATGGGGTAGGGATGAGTTCAGGGGGAAAGATGAGATGAGATGAGTTTGGGGGAAAGATGCTGCTGCTACTATTACTACTGCTGTTGCTACTACTACTACTACTATTATTACTGCTACTGTAGTAGTATTTTGTGCATGAGACTGAGTTGGGGTGGGGTATGGGGGATATTTAGGTGGCACTATCCAGCAGCCAGTGTACTATGTGGGACAGTGGAATTCAAGAGAGAGGTTAGGGCTGGATATGGAGATTTGAGAGTAATTTTATAATATGATAATCATACCCAGGAGAACTAATGAGATCACCAAGAGGAATAAGGCAGATTGAAAAGAGAAAATGACTCTAGATGGGGCCCTGAGGAGTATTCACATTTTGGAGATTATTAGAAAAGAAAACAGAAATAGCAAGGTCAGATAGAGAGTAAGAGAATAAGGAGAGTGCAGTGTCATAAGAAAGGACAACTCTTGGACAACACTGTCAAAAGCTGCTGAGGAGACTCAAAAATAAAAAGCCAAAGAAAAAACAAATGGATTGAACAATTAAGGCATATCTGAAAATCTTGGAAAGGGGAGTTTTAGCCCAGTGTCCAGGACAAAAGCTGAATGGTTAAAGGTTTAAAAGCAAGTGGGAGCCGAGGAAATAGATGCACCTAGGATAGAGTTTTTGCTAGGTGTAAAGCCTGTGCTGCTCAAGTAAGTTATTTATGTCCACATGAGTTTGCTAATTACAGCTCATGGGAAGGCATAGATAGATATCTCTGGAATCTTGCCCACTCTTCTCCAAGGGAGACTGTGATTCATGCCTTGAGGAAAGCAGGAGAAGGGACAAGACTCCCCATTCCATTCTCCTCTGAACCAGAGAGGCTTGACTAGACTGGAATTATAACTATCTGTCCCCTTGCTGGTCTAGGAGCACACTCTATAGGGTCAAAACCAAAATCCACTAGTTTCCCTGGTTACTATCCCTGAAAGAAATAGGATAACATCAAGCTGACACTTGCAGGCTTGACTCCTTACTACCAAATTCTAGTTACAGAAAAGACCATCACAAATAGTAAATAATGAGTAGACTTATTTATCCAATCAAATAATAGTAGAAACAGCAGTAACAGTAGCAGCGGCAGCAGCTTGAGTAATAGTAGTATAGTAGCAACAGCAATAGTAGTAGTAGCAGCAGCAGCAGCAGTAGCAATAGTAGCAGCAGCAGTAGCAGTAAATAGTAATAGTAGTAGTAACAGCAATAGAAGCAGCAGCAGCAGTAGTAATAGTAGCAGCAGCAGTAGCAGCAGTAGTAATAGTAGTAGCAGCAGTAGCAGATAATATTTATATAGTGCTTACTATGTACCAGACACCGTGCTAAGCACTTTATAAATATCTCATTTGATCCTCACACCAAACCTGGGAGATATTTGTATACTCATTTTTTCAGTTGAGGAAACAAAGAGAAGGTAAAAGTAACTTTCTTAAGATTACACAGCTGGTAGGTATATACTATATATACTACTATTTATTCTGAAACTGAATTTGAAATCAGATCCTCCTGACTCCAGGGTGGAATTCTCTCCACTGTGTCACCTAGCTGCCCTAGTAAACAAATCAAAGAAGTTATACCAATTAGAATATGACAGAAAATACACACAAATGAATGAACTATTTTGATGGTAACAAGACGAGATCTTGGTTCAACCAATAGAAAAACCCTGATGTCACCCGAAGGATAAATCTCAAAAAAATCAAGGATATGTTGAGGTTGAGGGTCTGGATTCCCCTCACGTCTGCAGACATGTCTGTCTGTCTGTTTGTCTTCCTACGTGTCTGAAGTCAGTCCTAAAGAAAGTCTAAGCAAGAATAAAGAATGCCTCTCCTTTCCAAGTCTCTTGCACCAGCTCTACCCTGGTACTGTCAGCTTTCCCTCCTCTAATCCAGAGAAACATTTGCAGGCAGCAGGAAGCCCTAGGTTACCCTTTCCCTGCTCAGCTTGGTTGGGAGTCAGGTTATACAGGTGTTTGCTTATGAAAGGAGAAACACTGAACTATAATTTGAGGGAGTGGAAGAGCCAAGCAATTTTTTTAAGGATTGGTGAGAGCTAAGAATGTGAGTAGTGGAAAAGTAGACTATAGATAAGGAGAAATTAAGGATGAAATGGGAAGGAAATAATAAGAAGGGCAAACTCTGAGGAGACAGGAGGAAAGAGATTTTAGGTCTTGGCAAAGAGAAAGACCACTTCTTCCTTAAACCAGAACAAAGAAGAAGGCAATAAAAGGGGTGTGATGGAGATGGCTTTTGAAATGTGGAGTAGGGGAGAGAAGGGAGCTGGTGACAGATGGTCTTTATTTTCTCTGTAATGTAGGAGGTATGGTCCTCTGTTGAGAGGGAGGATGGAGGGAGCTTGAGGAGAGAAGTTTGGAACAGCTACTGTTGGGAGGGAGAGGGTTGCTCAGGGGAAAAAAAATTTAAAAATAAAAAAAGTTAAATTTTATTTTAAAAAATCAAAATAAATGGTCATTATGTTTCCTTTTCTTAACAATACCCTACATTCGCACAGTGTTGCTTTTTACAAAGCTAGTGGATTTCTAGTAGAAAGACTTTCCCAGATTTCTACATAAGTGCTCTAGCTAAAGAGAAGGGTGACATCCTCAGAAAGAAACCAGAGCTCTTTGAACTGCATTGCCTCTGACACATGGGTTCCAGGCATTTCCAAGGATATTGATTTCAGCCCTGCTCAGTATCACCACTAAAGGGCTTCTTATTCCACTTGGACATAATAATACTAAGTGGTTCATTCAGAAGAGTGATTTTCCAATATATCAAAAATATTTCTAAAATGCAAACTTGCAACTACTGATTCACACAGTTATGAGAGGTTGGAGGAAAAAATATGGAAGCCTCATAATAGTTGGTATACTGACTGAGACGTCATCACTCTTCACATCTGGAGAAGGAGGCATGGCAGAAAGCCAGGAGCACTGGATTTAGTCAGAGGACCTGAGTTTGAAACCTGGATTTACTATTTATTACCTGTGTGACCTTGAATAAGTCATCACCTCTCTGTGCCTCGGTTTCCTCATCCTCTATCAAATGAGAGTTTGGATGATCTTGAAGGTCCTTTCCAATTCTCAATCCATCAGACCTTCAGAAAAACAAGTGTTCTTAGGGACCCTATCAGATAAGGGGGAGAGGCAATTGCCCTATCTCTTTCATCCCACCTTCGTAGACTTGTAAGTCCACCAGCCCTAGCTGGTGGCTACTTGGCACCACTAGCTAACGTCACGATCCCTATCTTGTATTTGCTGTTGAGGTTACCCTAGGGTTCAGCTGTGGGTGAAAGAAGGCCTTTAACTGTGATATCTCTCTTTTCTCACATCCTCACCTTGGCCTGTGGAGAAAAGTTGCTAATAGTGATGTTGCTTTTGGCTGTAGTCTAGGCTTTCCCCAGAGAAGGGGAGAAAGTTAAAAAGGTACCCAAAGCACAAATGTGAACGAGTACAGAAAAGACTGTTTATTCCCACAATGCTAAGCAAAGTCATAGAATGGTTAAAGTAGAATCCTGAATTTTATCACTACTAGTACAATCAGTTAGGATGCTCATAGTCAAACTTCTTTAGTGCATAAATAGTTTTTTTCAAGGGCTGCCAACTAGCCAGTTCACATTTTATTTCCACTGAGCATAATCCAAGCAGTATCTTCTTTCCAGTAACCTTGCTCTCCAATGCCAAAGCTTTTCTTTTTGGGGCTGCAATGGCAACCACTCCAATATATGCTGCCCTCATTGCCAGCACTCACAGACCTTCTAGGACCTACTGATCTTTACATGGTTGATGCTAGAAGGCATCAAAGTCCAAAAGAAGAAGCAAGGTAGCTGGGTGGGTCCGGTACAAGTCTTGATGGTTAAATCCATGTTCCACATGAAGATCTGGAGCCAACAGACCTGTGGCCCTGCATTTATGCCAAGGTAAGGAAGGAATCTTTCTTCTTCTACCCTGTACTGGAGTCACATCCTGTCTTCTTGGGAGCTGGAGACCACATCTTCTACAAGGTGTGGCATCCTTCATCTTCAGCTTTTTTGGTTCAGCAACCAACCAGAGGCACTCAACCTAGTGGTGTGTCATATGTATCAGAAAGGGACAGTGGATATCTGCACATCATAAAATTTCCATGCAGTCTTCCATAAGAAAGCAGCAAATATCTGTTCATGTATGTTTCCAGCCAGGGAGACCTGTTACACTGCTATGTCATGTGCCTTGGCTATACAACCTGAGAAGAGGGGGGTGGCCCAGGGAATGAGAAAAGGAAGGCAGAATAAATTGCTCACAACAAAACTGTAATGATCCTTCCACCCCATCCACTTATCTGAGCCCCTTCTCCCCCATCACAGCCTATCCACCGCTGCCACTCACAGTGGGGAAGATGCTTAGAAAATGTGCATTTGGAGAAGGTGAGACAGGACCAGTACCTCCCTTGCATATGTAAACAGGAAAAAATGTAAGCCATTTCATCAAGTCCCTGTGATTTTAAATGACAAATTTAGCTAGCAGCATGCAAATAATTCTCTGTTCTTATCTACTATCATTCTACCCTGAGCAGCACTGGGTTGGGGAAGGTGGGGAGCCAGCTGTTGTAAAGCTCCCAGAGTAGTACCTTTGCTGCATTTGTTGAGGAGGAAAATGTGTCCCATTGTGGGGGAGGGTTGGTACTCACTCAGCCTGTGTATGGATCACCCCTTCAATAAACCCCTGAAAAAGGCAGTACTGGCTTCCACACTGGGACAAGGCACCTACCACTTAAAGGTGAGGAAGCCACCATCTTGGGCACAGGATTCGTTTCTATGAAAGCGAAAGTTGGCACTGCCTGCTGCAATACAAAAAATGGAAACTATAGTATACTAGCAAATGTGCAACTCAACAAATTTGTAAATCATTTTGAAATAAACAGCAGCAATGTGAAATCATATTTGTAACTATTTTAAATCATTCTCATTACCTTTGTACTCTGTCCAAGGCTACAACTGCTTCTCTTTTTGGACTCTTTTATGTTACCTGTTTTATTGAGTCCTAAGGATGTCTCATAAAAAGAAAATGGACTATATTATGCCTTATCCATGTAACCTCAGCCTAGCTCTATTTGTCATGGCTTTAAATGAACTTAAGCCATAACATTTTTTCTCTATCTTTCCCAGTTCTTCATTGATTTTTCTTCCATCTCCTCTCTCTAACCTTTATTAGATAATGCTTCCTGATGCCTGGTCCCTCCTACTCCATTTCGTCTTTTCTGTTTCTCTTTTGCAGGATACCTTATCTTGCCTGTCCTGCTTCATCCTAAGAGAGAATTAGACAGATTCCCCATAGAGTTTAAAATGAACTGAGAGAAGTGGCTGGTTTCCATGCAATAATTTATCTGATTTAAAAAGAAAATTCTCCCCACCCCCACAACTGAAAACTAGCTAGGATTTTGATATTATTGAAATTGCTGGAAGAAGGATTTAGATACAAAAATAACTGTCAAAAGATTAGCCTCTGGGGGAACAAAGGTTAGTTCTGAAATTTGATACTGGAATCACTGCATGAAGAATTAGCATATTTGAGAGGGAACATTTTAGAATCGAGTACCTTTGTGATCCCCAGCTGGATTGTACCATGATCTCATATAAATTTATACACACAGACACTGACACATATTTACCCATTTGTAAATCCCACAGTTACAGTGGAAGCCACACAATAATACAATCATGAAATGCCAAGGTTGGGGGTCATCTAGCGAAACATCCCAATTGTACAAAAATCCCTTCAACCTTTCAGTACCAGATAGTCACCAAGACTTTGTGCGTACATTTCCAGTGATGGGGAACTCCCTTCTTCCCAAGGTAGCCAGGTCCCCTCATGTGTAGCTATAATTATTAGGAAGCTGTTCCCTATTCAATTTAATTCAGTTTAATAATGTTTACTGAGGACCTACTATGAGAAAACCACAATATAAGGTTCACAAAGACTCCTCAACGCAGAGCGTATTGTAAATGTTTAATAATTGCCCCCTCCAAAAAAAAAAAGCATACACGACACACTTTTAACTTTAATTTGCATTAGTGACATTTTCTCCATCACTTTCTTAAGTCTGGACAATCAACAAAAGAATAAATAAAGCCCTAATTTGTAGCATTTGCTGATTTCCGAGGAGTATACACTCAAATTGAAAACTTAGGAATCGACTGTTAGAAATCTGCTCAAGATGCCTCCAGCATCTTTCTGCATCAAAAAGTTTATAATCTAGGAGGAGAGATGACATGTATGCAAATATATGACATGAGGAAGAAGGTAGTAATTGATAAAGGTGAAGCAGAGGCAAAGTAGTATGGAAATATAGAGGAGGGAGTGATTGCTTCTGGCTGGGGGAGGTGGTATTTCAGGAAAGCAAAAAAAAAAAAAAGAGAGAGAGATGGAGGACCCATGTAGGACTGTGTCAAGCACTAGTTATAAACAGATGATAAACTACACAGTCCTTGATCTCAAGGAGCTTATAACCCAGAGGGAGATGAGCCATGGGACACAAGAGCTTCAACACAAGTCAGTATAGGAGTAAGCCATTAGGAAAGATATGACTTTTTCTTTTTGTAATAAATATGGATACCCATCTAATGTATAAAAGCTGGCCCACATGCAGCAGGGATAGATAGATTTGTGATCAGGGTTCTAGCGCACCGTGTTTCTAAGGGAGACTGGGATTTCTGACTTTGTAGGGAGCAAGAGGAAGGCTGTGGATGGCTGCTCATTCTTGCACTTATCCATCTCTGAGATGGTTATTCAGTAAGAATTCTATTTTTCCACCACACCTTGAATGTTGGCAGTCTAGGGAAGAACCCTTTTTCCTGGGTGCTAAAGGGGAACATAACAGTTAGCTTATTCCCACCAGCTGAGCCCCTGTAACCAAACACTTTGCACATACACACACACACACACACACACACACACACACACACATCCCAGACAGTAAGCAAACCCATTTATCTGAGAACAGTAAACAGAAATCAGAGAAGTTGCACAGAATAGAATAGACAAAAGAATCCATTAGAGTAAACGAGCTCTTCAGAAATGAGACAAAATCTTATCTCAGTCAAGGAGAGAACAATCTCATTGGGAAATCCTCTTCTAGCAGTCTCTAAGTGTGCAAGCATTAATAACTAAGGGACACATTGGGGAGGAAGGGCTAGCTCCCCTACACTGCTGGGACCTCAGGGTGATCTCCAGTCTGCCATCTAAAAGTTCCCCCCATCTCTTTTGGACTCTGCTTCTGAAGTCTCCACCATATGCAGTTTCCCAGCTTGGAGGTATCGGAATTAGGAGTCATATTTCCTTAAGAATATGTGACACTTGGGGGCAGCTAGGTGGTGCAGTGGATAGAGCACCGGCCCTGAAGTCAGGAGCACCTGAGTTCCAATCCAGTCTCAGACCAAACACTTGACACTTACTAGCTGTGTGACCCTGTGCATGTCACTTAACCCCAATTGCCTAACAAAAAAAAAAAGAACATGTGATATTCAGCATCACCAAGCTATCCTTTGGAAAACCACCCCAAGCTTGGGGAGGGAGTGAACTCACACTTTTTTTATTCCCTTCTTTTTTTCTTTTTTCTTTTTCTTTTTTTTTCTTTTTTTTTTTTCAATTGGGGTTAAGTGACTTGCCCAGAGTCACGCAGCTAGTGAGTGTTATGTGTCTGAGGCAGGATTTGAACTCAAGTCCTGCTGTCTCCAGGGCCAGTGCTCTATCCACTGCTCCACCTAGCTGCCCCAGCTCACATTTTTTTAAAAGTGGCACAATAGGTCTGAGGAGGAAGGGAAAATTTTTAGCTGACGGGATCAAGAAAAATATGAGAGAGAAGAAATAGCATTTGGGTTTTGAAAGAATAGAGAGAAATATGTCAGGAACCCATTCCAAGAATGGGAGATGTCATTTGCAAGTGCAGGGAGGTGCGAGAGGCCATGAACTAACTCAGGGAAAAGAAAATAGTCCAGTCCGCCTGATGTTAAGAGTACACCACCCTACTAAGCACCGAAGTTTGAAGCCTCAGAAGCATCTTTGGCTTTTTCCTCTTTACCCCTCACATCCAATCCCAAGTCTTGTGGATACATCTCACATTTGAGCTCCATCTAGTTCAGATACTCATTACTTCTCACCTAGATTACTGTAGCAGCCTCTTAATTCTGACATCAAATCTCTCCCCACTTCAACCCATCTTACACACTGCAGCCAAAGTGATTTTTCTTAAGAACCAATCCAACCATGTGACTCCCCTTCTCAATAACTCTGATGGCTCCCTACTGCTTCTTGGGAAAGAGATAATCCTAGCTTTTAAAGCCCTTCACAACCTGGCCCAACTAATCTTTCCAGGCTCACTCTTTGGTTTCTGAATATAAATACAAAGTACTTAAAGAAACCAAATTGGTTTCTTCTCTGTTTCTCTCATGTGACCCTCTATCCTCCATCTCTTTTTCACTCCCTTTTCACTTCCGCCTCATAAAATCCACTTCTCCCTTCAAGACACAGCCAAAGCGCCATCTTCTACACCAGGAGTTTTGAACCCTTTGTGTGTGTGTGTCATGGACCTTTTTGACAGTTTGGTGTAACTGCAAACCCCGTCTTAGAATAATGGGACTTTAAAAATTCATAATGGAAAAAAATGGTCAATTTTAATTAGAGTCTAGTGAAAATAAAGATGTAATTTTTTCCCCACTCAAATTCATGGACCCTCTGTAATCTATCCATGTACCCCTCCATTCTAAATGAAGCCTTTCTTGATCCCCAAACTCCCACTGCCCTCCTTCCATAAATGCCTAATATTTAAGTACTTTGTATTTATGTTCTACACCTACTTATATTGTCCTTGTTCTCTCCTCCTTTAGAATGTAAGTTCCTTGCGAGTAGGAATTGTTTCATTCTTTCTACTTGTCTGTCTAGTGCCTAGCAAGGTACCTGGAACATAGAGAATATTTAATAAATGCCTGTTGATTCATTGCTTGATTATAATGCTAGGGTTCTAACCCCCAAACATCATAAAAATGAAAAAAGAACCTATCTGAGCGAAAATATTCATAGATGCTCCATTTGTAATAGCAATAAACTGGAAATGACCTATATATCCAGCAATTGGAGAATGGCTTGAATGAATTACGGTATATTAATGTAATGGAATATTATGGTAACCATAAAAATGATAAATATGAGGCACACAAGGAAATATGGAGAGATCTCTATGAAGTGATGCAGAGTAAAATCAGCAGAACTGGATCGTTGTAGTCAGTAAAACTACATACAAAAGAGAAGGAAAGGAGGGAGGGAGGGAGGGAGGAAGGAAAAAAAGAGTGAAAGAAGGAAGGGGAGAAGGGAAGAATGGAAGGAGTAAAGAAAAGAGGCAGGGTAGAAGAGAAGAGGGGAGAGAGGGAGGAAGAGAGAAAGGAAGGACTAGAAGGCCAAAGCTGGTGCCCCTGTGGTGGATAGGAAGTCAGGAAGAGAACACAAAACAAAAGCATTTTATTTGCCCACCGTGTTTATTCTTCTTCCTCCTTAAAGGGGCATAGGGTAAGATGTTGCCTCTTGTTTCATAGGCTTCATTCAGAGTGAGACAGTTTTGTTGATATTGTGAAGAGTTCAATTTTGAAGAAAATCAAATGTCTCAAGAGCATATCATTTGTTCCTATTCTGGTCCATACATCTTCCAGTCAATGAGAAGTAGTGGGTGGCAGTTCTCCATTTTCCTATTATAATGCAGGCTCTCAGAGACATATTACAGATCTACTCTGCTAGGCCAGCTCTATAACTGCATTATATTTTATAGTGCATTATTCCTTAATTACACAGACATTATCTTAGATAAAAATTACAAGCAAGCAAGGTCACCTAATCAATTTGACTCCACTCTTAGTTCAAACTACATAAAGATACGGATAGAAAAGATCACAAAGTATCGCATTTGGCCATTTCCATGAAGATGCTGCATCAGCAAGGGGACGGCTCGGTCCAAAGGTGGCCAACAGAAGATATTCGTTCTGACGTCCCCCTTACATTCTAAGATGACTCAATTGTGTTCAGAACAACGGTTCTGAATTTATCCACGGTTATGCTTAGGACGTTACATCTGCAGACATTAGGTAGTACAGGAGAGTTGCTTGCTTAAACGACTCCCCTAGATTCCATTGGAAGTCCTTTCCTAGGTTAGGTGCAGGTAGAAGACAATACTAATAAGAGAAGCCACCACGACAAGAAAGAACTCAACTGTCTGTCCTGTGGATTGAAGGCTGAGGTGCATAGAACACCTCTTCTCTGGGGATTTACAGGACGGGATGAGAATTTCTACCCAGTGTGATTTCAGACGATATCCTCTTGTGCCTATACAATATTAAACAAAAGAACAAGCTACTCAGGGGGATGACGATCACCTTGATCTTACCATCATCCACAAATGTTCCAAAGATCTATGATGAAAAATTTAGTAATTCTTGATCTCATTACAATTTCCTATTATTCCTTCTCTCCCTATGTCTTACCCAGATCTTAAGTCTATTGTCAACTTGACTGTAATCTTCCATTTTTCCATCCTTCAGTGCTCTCACAGGCTATCACCTTTACTCTAGTTTCACTTTCTCCCTTTCCCAGTCTCTATTCTCTAATTAGCCAGTTCAATTTTACATGGTCCTCTATTCTTGACTCCTTTGCTTTTTCATCCTATCACTTGTCAAATCCCAATGATGCTTCCTCCTACCATCCTTCTCCTCTGCTCCCACTCACACCCTGCTGAAGTCAGAAGAATTCATGCAAAGGTACTAGCTGAATCCAGTGGAAATTTATGTTATCTAATCTCATCTGGTTCTTTAAGGCAGCTCGAAAATCCTTTTGCTCCATCCTGATTGGTTCTCTTTCCCACCACACCAACTGTTCTAGACCTTCTCTTTTCCCCTCAGGCTTCTGACAGAACCTCATGCCTCTTCCTTCTCAGTTAAAGGCTTTGTCTCACACAAATCAAGTTCATCTGCTCTAAGCTATCTCTTCCCCCCTTCCCATTCCACAACCTCTTGATATCATCCCTCATTCTCTCCTCCTCTCCAGTCTCTGATTAAAAAGTGGCCCTCTTCTTCTTCAAGGCCAATCAATCCCATCCACTCTTGTCTTCTTCAGAAAATTGACTGCTATAAACCTCCTTTTATCACTAATCTTCAATGTCTCCCTACCTCCTGATTCATTCTCTGTTGTCAATAAACATGCCCCAGTCATCTTCATTCTCACTAGAGCCTATCATCCTTGCTCCCTTTTGTGTCCAATCTCTTCTCCCTTTTTCAGCCAAACTCTGAAAGATGTCATCTATACATGCTCTCCCCACTTCTTTTCCTTTCACTCTCTTCTTAACTCTCTATGATCTGGCCTCTGACCCCATCCACCAACCTAAACTGCTCTCTACAGTTACCAACAATCTCTTAATTGCCAGATTTAATGATCTTTTTTGAATCTTCACCCTTCTTGATCTCTTTGAAGCATCTGACCCTTTTAACCAACCTCTCCTCTTGGGTACTAGCTCCTCTCTGGGTTTTCCTAACACTGTTCTCTTTTGGTTCCTACCACTCCTCAGTTTCCTTATAGGTATACTCCCTTCCCCCAAGACTCTGTCCTAAACCCTTTTCTCTCTATATTTTCTCACTCAGTCACCCATCACCTCCCATGAATTTAATTATGAACTCTATACTCATGATTCCCAGATCTATATATCCAACCCTAGTCTTTCTCCCTCATCCCAGTTCTGCATCACCAACTATCTTTTGGACATTTTGCACTGTATCATAGGTTTTAGAGATGAAGTCATTTGGTCCAACCTTCTCACTTTACATATGAGAAAACTGAGATCCAGCAGGGTTAAGCTACTTGACCAAAGTCACATAGATACCAAATATCAGAGGCAGGATTTGAATTTGGATCCTCTGACTCCAGATTGTGCACAATCACAGTCTCATTTTATCTTTACAACTGGGGGATAGTTGACAGGGTGGGTGTCCCCATCCTTGCTTTATAGATTAAGACACTAAAGCTCAGGGAAGTTGCTACCTTCCTGAAGTTACTCAGCTAGTAAATGCTGAAGGCAGGATCCTAAACAGATTGCTCAACACTCCAGGTCCAATACACTGCCTTTCATTTGAATTAGGATTTGGAAAAATTTGTATAGCTCTTCCTAGAGACTTGGAAGAGTTATTATGTAAAACTGTACTAACAAAATACTGTATATATTTACAGCTCTTTCAGCCGGTGTATACAATTTCTAGGAGAATGGGATTGCTTCCCATTAGTACATTAAGATGGCAACATTATACACCATGATCTGGCACCACCATTTATAAATGGTGTATGTGTATGTGTATGTGTATGTGTGTGGGTGTGTATGTATATATGTATGCATACATATATACATATACACATATACTGTATATACACACATACTTACTATATATAATATACTCCTATTACATATAGTATATTGTTTAGGGTATATAATATACTATATATAATGTCATGCACATTAACAAATACATGTTCTATTCATAGAATTTTATATCCAGATGAAATTTTATATTTTGGAGATTCTTAGAACATTGATATATTGATAACATTTTGGGTTAATATGTAGTGTTTTAGATTGCTGGTTAAGTGAAAAATACTTTAATAAATGCAGATAGAGTTATTGTTAAATTCCTAGAAGAATTATAAATTTCACATTTCCTGACTTGCCTGTGTTTTAAATTAAAACGTTAACTATGGAAAATAATAAAGAGACTCGGGGAAAAAAAAACTTTTCTTCCATACACAATCCCATCCAGTCACTCAGATTGCAAATGGTGACTCAAAAACAATGCCATGATTTCAGGTAGGGTTCCAAGGAGTCCCTCCCTTTCCTTGAGCAAATCCCATCACCGTACCAAGCTAATCCAAAAGGAAATAATCCAGCCCACTAAACTCCTCTTTCCTTTCCCTTCTCGGTGCCTGCTCCTTACTGGTAGGTGCAACCCTAAGCTTTCCTCCTTCTGCACTAACTTAGGGAGGTGCTTGTAAAGATGCAGCGGAAAAGTCACCCCTTCCATATAACACCACATTGGAGGTGATCTGGGCCGGCCAGTTCATTTCCCTCTGGTGGCTGCTTCCTTTTCTTCTCCTTGATTAAAAGACATATTTCACAGCAAACCACTGTAGTTTACTGGAATTTATGAGAGAAAGTGCTATGTTAATGTCAAGAGCAGAACAGCTACCGCCATTTAATCTTTAGGACAGTATGATATTAATATCATACCACCCTGTATCTGAAGCTGCCTTGCTTCTATGGTGTTACTTGTTAAGAGCGGTTGTTGTTATGACTCCTGAGCCATTGGGGGGGAAAGCTCACACCACTTATTGGCCGTTAGATCTCAATGGGAGAACCATGTCCCTTCCATCAGAAAGGCTGTGAATTCTTTTCTGAGTTTTGATAGGAATAACCAGGCAGTTGAATCCTTTCCTTTATTTCTCTGGGATTTACACTGTAACATGCCTTTATTTTTTCCAGATGTCTTACCTAATAAATCCAGATTTTCATAAGGAGGTTTGAATCCAAAAGCTATTGCTCTGACTTCAAAGACATGAACTCAGATGGAGGTGGGGAGAAAGGGACTGCACATTTTATTAAAATATTTTAGTAAGATATGGAATCTAGTCATGATGACAAATTAAAAAGTCATTCTAAATTACAACTTTCCTTGGCATCACTGTGCCCAAGGAGGAACTGAGAGAAATCCTGATGGTCTGACAACACAAGCATCTTCAAACATAGCTTACATTTCTGTTATACTTTTTTCATTCATTCGTTCAAGTATAGTTACAGGCCTTTGGTAGACATAAACATAAGTCAAAAAGACCTTGCCTTCATGGAACCTATGTTCTGCTGGAAGGGAAAAGAGGTGAATAATATATACACAGTAGATAAGAAATATGTATATGTAGTAAATGCAAGGTAATTTGGTGGAGGTAGGGGGAGGACACTTACAACTAGAGAACCAGGAGAAACCTTATATTCTGAAGAATCAGGTAATTTTATGGTTTACAAAGCAGCTTAAGCTCAAATGAGATAAGTATGGAGTTTCAGAATATAAATAGCATCAATTGCCCTATTACAGATGAACAAACTGAGGTCCAGAGAGGCACCAGATCTTACCAATGACATTAGTCCAAATCTAATGTTCTCTGTATCTCTCTGCAGGCTACCTCGATTTTATTGCTTACAAGTTATGTGGCTCCACCGTGCCTGGCTTGCTCTTTATTCTTTAGTCTGCTCAGAGGGCTACCCCCAGAGAGTAGCTAAGCATGGCAGTCTGTGGGGTAGAAGCTATCCTTGCACTTTTCCAGATGCAAATCGAGAATAGCCCTGACTCTGCTCCTGGATTCTCTTCCTAGTGGGCCAGCATTTTAGGCATCTGCAGGCTTCCTTGGGAAGACAGTCGAATCATTCTCATCTGTTTTCTTTCTTATTTTGGAAACCAATCTTTAAATTTTATAAGGTGGGATGTCATTTTACACCGAAAGTTCACCTCTCTGTGGCCTTGGTACAGAAGTATTTCCTGATCCTCTTTAAAAAAGGCAAGGGGCTTGTTTGCAATTGGCATTCTGTGGTTGATTATTTTAAAAACAAAATAAGCCTGTATTAGAGACTAGTTAAATGAATAACTTGTTCTTTGTAGGATCTACTCTTGTCAACAGGTTTTCTTTGAAAAGACATAAAGGGATACTTTACAGAGACATTCCATCATTTTCAGAAATCTGTCTTTTAGTTAGATCAGCTTTCTCTCTTGTAATTCTTGTTGGTACCTTTGAGAGTAGCTGGTTTCATTTTATCTCAGGTGTAATGACATCTGTGGGTGTTATATGTTTTTAAAAAATACTTTCATCTCATAAAATTGGAGGAGAGACTGATCTTTCCTTCTTATTGTCCAGATGCAGAAAATGGGACCCGAAGAAATTAAGTAAGTTGACCAAAGTCACAGAGCTAGTTTAGGGCAGAACTAAGACTAGCATTTGGGTCTCCAGGGTCCCCATTTGGGACTCTTTTGACAGGAACTCTTCCTAGACTTGTAACCAATCTTCTTTTTTCACAGCCCCACTTTATCTCTGCTTCTTAGAACCCCTAAATTCCCTTCAGGGCTCAAATCTCACATTCAAAGAGGAGCCTTTGTTTCCCCCAATAGTTTCCCCCCAAAATTTATTCTGGGTTTATTTTGTATACATTTTTGTACTTAATATCTGCATACATGCTGTTTCCTTTTTCTTTCCTCCCCACCCCTCCCCAGCCCCCTTAAGCAATATACTTAAGGGCAGAGACTTTTTCAATTTTGAGTTTGTGTATTCCTAGTGTCTAATATAGTACCTGGCCCATGGTAAGTGCTTGTTGAATTAAATTGAATTAAATATGGTCTTTTACAGGCTGTCATCTACCTAAAGGTGGGAGGGGAAGTTTTCTAACCCTTCTCCAGTAACACACCACCAGCATGCCTAGCCTCCCCACTTTGGATTCTAACAGAGCTCACCCAAAGTAGCTTCCAGTCAACAGAGCTGATGATGATTAGGAGAAGGTCTGCTTCTGCAGTTACTCTTACCTCTATCACCATGTATTAACCCAGATTGGCTGGAAAACCAGATAATGGGATGATAATAATGACAAAAGGCAACTAGCCCTGCTGTATTCTTAGACCCTGCAATTTCCCGCTGTTAGCATCTTATTTGGAACAACCATGGTGGGGGTTATGATGAACACCATTAAAATTATAAAGATGCTATAAACCACAGGGGATCAATAACTACCTCCTGAAGGTTTCTAATCCAGGTTCAAATAATTCCCATTGAAACAGTAAAAAGGAAGGAAAAAAATGTTCTATCCGTCAGACTGATCTTCTGACCCACGAATCAGGTATGAGATTATCATACACTTGGGAAAGAAAGATTTTTGAAGGTCTATGATTACTTCAGAGAATTCAGCTTCTCTCCTTACTAGGAACAATGAAGGCAGCTTTCTCTCTCCTCTATTGCATCTTTTAGCATGAAAGGAGAACCATGTTACCAGAATTATACTGTTAATGAATTCTACAATTCGAATTGCTACAGTGTCAATTAACAATGTATGGCTGGGAAAAGAGTGGAAAGCAAAGAGGAGAAAGAGTGATGGGGAAAAATGGAGACAGGAAGGAGATGGACAGAGAAAAAGACAGAGAGAAGCAGGGAAACAGACAGACAGACAGGCAAAGAGTCAAAAACAAAGACAGAGATAGGGAGTCGCAGACAGACAGATTCTTGTATTCAGCTAAAACTCTCAACCACAGAGGCAGTACTTGGCTAAGTCAGACCCATATTTTACTTCTGAGAGATGATTCATCCTTTTCAGTGTGACCTATACATTTTTTAAAAATTACTAGAGAAATAAGAAAAGGGTTCTCAGTGTTATGTGAAAGAGTTTGAAAATCGGGTACTAAAATGTCCCTACATTTACTCCAAAAGAGAATATAGTCTAAGTTTAAATTTTAAGCCTCTAAACAAAATTTCCAAAAAGCTCAATTATTCATTCCATCACCCCAGAAGACTTTTGCCATATAACCTAGTTTGGCCTGAAGGGGAGGTGAGGGGAAATGGGAGAGGGAAAGGTTTAATTCCACACCTCCCCACACCCATAGATTCCCAGGCTCTGCCCAGATGGTTTGGGCAGTAGCTATACCTATGAAATATGAAATGAAGGGTGCTTGGTTGCTAGGAGACTAACAATAGTGGATAGCTCCCAAGCAGGGTAGTTTCTGTTCAGGAAGGATTTTTTTTTAATTCCTATTTTCATCTGCCTCTGCCTGGACTTAATTTCTTTTTAGGGGATGGAAAAGTAGCACTGTGACTGCCAACAATCATCATTGTTGTTAGGTTATTGAATGCAGGGGAGGGACAAGTTAGCTACTTCTTAGAGATAGCCTAGAGGTACTTAGCACAGTGCCATGAATACAGCAGGCACTCAAAAAGTGTGTTGGTTTGAGTGAGTGAATCAGTACTAGAGAGGTGACAAGCAGGGTGAGCAAAATGATTTGTGACCCTTAAACCCTAAAGCTGAAATTGTCACTGTCAATCTCTACTGAAATGCTAAAACCCTCGCAGCTAGAAGCATCAAGATACCCAACAAACCTGAGTAGACCATTTATTCTGAAGTTCGCATAAGGCAGAAAAATCCTAGGTCATCAGAGCTGCATGGAACTTAAGAGACCATCCTGTTCAATACAATAGCTTTCCTCTGCCTTGCAGACCTCCGAGGATGAAGAGCTCACTACCTTATGAAGTAGCTTAGTTTGCTTTTAGACAGCTCTCACTGTAAGGAAAGGTTTGGGGTTGTTTTTGGTTGTTTTTAATTCAAGGAGAAATCTACCTCCAGTTGGTCCTGGTCCTGCCCTCTCGAGCCAAACACAAGCTTAATTCCCCTTTCACGGAGTCATGCTTCAAACATTTGGCGACAGGAACCATCTCCCCCTCAGTACTCTCTTTTCCAACCCAAACTTGCCTTATTTCTTCAACTGAAACTCATTTAACTTTTCTTTTCCATCTTGGTCCCCTGGTTGTTCTTGTCAGTCTCCTTCTTGAAATGTGACTTCCACAGAACACAGCACTCTAAAGGTGTTTTGACCAGGGCAGGAGATAGTGGGAATGACATTTCTCTCATCTGGTCACAGGATATTTGAAGAAACAGAATTTCATCCTTGGAAGAAATCCTGAAGGCAGTCTAGTACAAGCCATGTCTGATCAAAAATCACTCCCAATCCCCCAATATTCCTGACGAGTGATCATCCAGACTTTGCTTAGAGACCTCCAATGAGAGGAAACCCACTACCCCTAGGTTTCTTAACCTTAAGTCTATGAACATTTTTTTTAACTTTGGTAACTCAATATCATTGGTTTTCTTAGTAATTCCATGTATTTTATTTTATATATTTAAACTATTATTCTCAGAAGGGATCCATAGGTGAATAAAGGTATCCATGACACAAAAAAGGTTAAGAACCCCTGAACTACATGGAACAGGGATTAGATTTGTTCTACTTGGCCCTCTAAGGCAGAACTACATACAATAGGTAGAAATCAAGTAGTCGAGAAGGTTCAAATCTTGACTCTGCTTTTTACTACCAATGTAACCTTAAGCAAGTCATTCGGCTACTCTTGGACTCGGTTTTCTCATCTGTAAAATTGGAAGATGAGCTCAGCTGGCCTCTAAGGTCGTAGCTCTGATGCTATGATCAAGTGAATTTAATCTTTCAAGGCAGCCAATTCCAATCTTGGGTTAGATTCATGGCTTAGAACCAAAGTCTGGCTTCCACTTAGAGGTCCTGGTTTAAGGGGAAGCAGAGCGAGTATAAATAATATTGCCTCTAAAGACCTGGGTTCAAATGCTACTTCTGACACTTCCTACCTCCATAACTATGGACAAGTTACTTAACTTCCATGGATTTCATCTGCAAAATGAGTTGATTGGACTTAATGACTTCTAAGGCATCTTCTAGCTCTAAATCGAATCCTTCTTTTATGTGATACCCCTTTAAATATTTGAAGGCGGCTATCATAGACCTCTGTCTTTTCTTTTCAAGAATAACCTTCAAATATCCCTGATTCCTTCAACTAATTCTCAGGTGGCCTGAAATACAGGCCATTTCTATCTTGACTGTCCTTCCCCACTTATTTCCAATTCATTCTATATGTGGTTTGCTCATATATAGTTGTTTACATGTTTCCTCCCCCGTTAGATTGTAGACTCTTTGAGGACAGGGACTTTTTGCCTTTCCTTGTGTCTCTAGTGCCTGGCACATAATATGCACTTAACGAATATTTGTTGCGTGATTGACTCCAGCTGCTTTCTAGCTTATCTGGCTTAATGGCCATCCTAGAACATGGCGCTCAGAATTGAATGCAATTCTCCAGATGTTGTATGGTTGATAAAGAATACAGTAGGGCTATAATAATAATTATAATAATAACTGGCATTTATAGAGTACCTCGTCTATGCCAGGCAGTGTGTTAAGTGCTTTACAAACAATATCACATTTGACCTTCACAATAATCCTGGGAAGTGGGTGCTATTACTATCCCCATTTTACAGTTGAGGGAACTGAGGCAGAGAGAGGTTAAACAACTTGCTCAGAGTCACCCAGTCATTATGTGAGGCTGGATTTGAACTTAAGTCTTCATGACTTAAGGCCCAACACTAGTCCAGGACCTTATGCTCCAGTAATTAAGCTAAACGCTGCATTACATTTCTGGGGTGCCATATCATAGTCATGACTCATATTGAGCTTGAAATCCAGTTTTAAAAAAACCCAGATATTTCTCACATGAACTATCATTAAACAATACTTCCCTATCTTGTACTTGTGACATTGATTTTTTTTTAACCAAAATGTAAGACTTTACTCTTATCCATTTTTAATCTCATCTTTTGAATTCAGCCCAATGTTTTGGCCTGTCAAAATCTTTCTGAATCCTTACTCTGTTATCCAGTATGTATGCTATTCCCCCACCTCCAACCTTCATATTACCTGCAAAAGTTCTATTCTGTTAATGGAACCCACAATCGAATAAGCTTCTTTGGGTGCCATATTCCACTGTTGAGTCATAATGAGCTTCTCCCCGCACCCGCCTCCCAAAGCATCCTCATCCTTTTCATCAGAAACAGTGTCTCTCTATGCCTCCCTGACACTGTATTTGTACATTTGATTTTTGGAACCCAAGTATGCCAGATGGATCTTTTCCTCCTGTGTGTATCTTCACAGATACAGAGCCTGAGAAATCCTTCTGGATTATAAAAATCTGCCTAATTAGTATGAAGAAAATGCTGCAATGTTTCTTGCCTGTTGTGGTCATGAAAAGAATATTACTTTAAAATCAGTTTGTGTTTCCTCTCCTAATCACTTACTAAAGAAATCCAGGCCCGGCCTAATGCTTAGGGGCTCAGGTCAATCTCCTGCAAGATAGCCTGAAGTTTATGATAGCCTCAAATGGCACACAGAATGCAGAAGGAGTCTGGGCAGAAGAACAGCAAAATAATAGGTGCATTTAGAATCATTTATGGGCCAACGCTTGACAGTCTTTCTGCTTCGTTGCTATCTGGGGGCATTCAGAGCACAACAAGAATGCTGACTCATTAGGAAAAAAAGTATCTGAGTAGGTCGCTTTAAAATAAACCCTCTTGAAGTGGATCAGAATGCCCATTAGCAAACATTTTTTATTCAGTTTAAATGTAATATCTAATGACAAAAATGAAAGAACATTTTATTTACTGTGACACACTAGCTTCAAGGATGTTTACGGGCGATAAAGCAGACTCAGAGCTGGACAGTGAGATTTCTGGAGGAGAAAAAATAGAATACAAATAGGGCAATATCTGTTTAATGGAGGTGAAGATGGGGGCAGGCCTGAAAGATAATAGCAGGCGTGAAAATAGACTGAAAAGATTTTGTCAGTTGATGGCAAGAGGTGTGGGGTAATCACAAGAATGTGGAAAAATGAAATGCTGTAGGGATAGGAGTCACAGAATGTTAGACTGATACAACACCCTCATTAGAGATGAAAAAACAGACCCCAGATTTAGCAATTTGCCTAAGGTCACAAAGCTGGTGTATGGCAAAAGTAAACCTAGAACCCAGGTCTCACAACTCCCAGAGAACTTTCCAATGAGAAATTAATGACATTTCATATGTGATTTATAACTAACTCACTATTGGATATGTCTCAGTTTCTTTCACCTATAAAATGGGAGTGAAGAGTCCTTCTGTCAGAAGGATAGCATGCAAATCAGATTGTAGAAAGAGGACTACCAGGAGAAAATACTTAGTCACATGCACAATCTTGCTCGTGTGTGGACTCCCCTCACTGGGGTAGATCTTAACTCAACCATATCTTCTCCTCTTTTGTTGTTGTTGTAACAGCAATCTTCTCATCCTTTGTAGCTGTGGTGCTCCACAAAGCACCTACCCAACGCGCTGGAGGCCTTCTTCTGGTTATTTTAATTTAATTTTTTTCAGATCCCTGATTTCACCAGAGCAGATCACCACCTGTTCTGTAACTTAGAGTCTTAAAGAAGGTACTTACCAGAGGCATATAGCCAATATGTATCAGAGGCAGACCCTGAACCTAGATCTTCCTGACTCCAAGGTCATTTTCCTATCCATTACAGCTCATTGTCTCATTTTATTATTTAATAGAAACATTTCCTGGAAGCCGTCTTCACACCATTCATCTGTTATCACTCACTCTGACTACATAACCAACCTACTTCTTTCCTCATGACATACGTCCTGGATGAAACCTTGTGGGCCCCATCTTGCACACAAGTAATCACTAGTAGTAATCTGTTCCAGCCTGTTTACATCTCCCACATATCTTTTGGTTGTCCTTTAGATCACCGGCCATTTAGATTTTTCTGAGATCACAGAATCTTAGAGTTGCAAGAGACCTCAGAGGCCACATGGTCTAACATCTGAATAATTCACCATGTTTATTATCTGCACTCATGTCTTTGTGTATAGACACTTAAAGCCAGGAGTTTAATTGTCACCCCTCTTGTTGTATGTTTTACTTCAATCAGTAAACTATCTGCTGTGAATAGCTGGTTGACTCCACTGAAATCATTGTCTTTTCATGTTGTACCTGCTATGTTCCGTGGTTTCCATCTTAGTGGATGTATGTGAGCAGTTTTTTCCCTCTTCTTCAATGTGAAGCTAAAAGCCGTTTTAATCAATCAACCAAAGTGATCTATTATGCACCTACTATGTACCTGCTATCACTGGAGACACAAAAGCAAAAATGAAAGAGTTCCTGTCCTCAAGGGGCTCACATCCTATTTGGGGAAGACAACATATGCACATATAAATACATATTAAAAATTACACAAAATAAATTCTAAGTGATATGCTAAGACTGGGAAACCAGTCGAGTAACATCTCTTTAAATTTTTCTTTCCAATTACATGTAAAAATAATTTTTACTTTTATTTTTTAAAATTTTGAGTTCCAAATTCTTTCTTCCCTACCCTTCCCCCTCATTGAGAAGGCAAATAATTTGGTATAGGTGATATATGTCACAGTCATGTTGTGAAAGAAAGCACACCTGCCCAAAACACATACACACACACGCGCACACACACACACGCACACACACACACACACACACAGAGTAAAAAACAGTACATTTTGACCTGCATTCATACTCCATCAGTTATTTCTCTGGAGGTAGATAACATTTTGCATCATAAATCCTTAAGAATTGTCTTGGATCTTTATATTGTCAAGATTAGCTAAGTCATCCACAGTTGATCATCATACGATGTTGTTGTTACTATGTAACAACAGACTTTTCAACTCACAAACGCCAAAGACAACTTAGAAGATCAGTAGGAAAGGTCTTTCAGACCTGGGTGGGAGAGGACCACGTTCTGGCCACAGCCCTAGTGCAGCTTCCAGAGCTCTCAGCCCACAGATGGTAAGGGCTTCCAACAACTGATCAGGAGGAGATTACAGGGATCTCTTTGCTGGCACTGAGGCAGGTGTTCTCCTAGTTCTCCTAGTTCTGCTCACTTTACTCTGCATCAGTTCATGTCAAGTCTTTCCAGTTTTTTCTGAAAGCATCTTGCTCACAATTTCTTAGACTAACATATTTTAATCCACCTTATTGTGGGCACTTTTAAAATTAATTTATTTATTTACTTTTAGTTTTCAACATTCTTTTCCACAAGATTTTGAGTTCCAAATTTTCTCCCAATGTCTTCCCTCCCTCCACCCCAAGATGGCGTGCCTTCTGATTGCCCCTTCCCCCAATCTGCCCTCCCTTCTATCACCACCACTCCCCTTTCTTATCTTCTTCCCCTTCTATCTTCCTGTAGGATAAAAGAGATTTCTGCATCCCGTTGCCTGTGTATCTTATTTCCCAGTTACATGTAAAAACAATTTTTTAACAATTGTTTTTAAAACTTTGAGTTCCAAATTCTCTGTATTTCTCCTTCCCCATCCATCTTCATTGAGAAGGCAAGCAATTTGATATACGTTATACATGTGTTGTCATGCAAAACACTTCCATAATAGTCATGTTGTGAAAGACTAACTATATTTCCCTCCATCCTATCCCACCCTGTTTATTCTATTTTCTCCTTTGACACTGTCTCTCCTCAAAAGTGTTTGCTTTTGATTACGCCCTCCCCAAATCTGCCCTCCCTTCTATCACCCTCCCTCTTATCCCCTTCCCCCCTACTTTCCTGTAGAGTAAGATAGATTTCCATACACAATTGGGAGTGTATGTTATTCCCTCCTAAAGCCAAATCTAATAAGAGTAAGGTTCACTCATTCCTTCTCACCTTGCCCCTCTTTTTCTCCACTACAAAAACTTTTTCTTGCCTCTTTTATGTGAAATAATTAATCCCATTATACCTCTCCCTTTCTCCTTCTCCCAGGACATCCTCTCTCACACCTTAATTTTATGCTTTAGATATCATCCCTTCATAGTCAACTCACCCTGTGCCCTCTGTCTATATATATTCCCTCCAACTACCCTAATAATGAGAAAGGTCTCATGAGTTGCAAATATCATCTTTCCATGTAGGAATATAAATAGTTCAACTTTAGTAAGTCCCTTGTGATTTGTCTTTCATGCTTACCTTTTCCTGCTTCTCTTCTTTCTTGTATTTGAAAGTCAATTTTCCTGTTTAGCTTTGGCTTCTCAAGTATGCTTCAAGTTCCTCTACATCATTTAATATCAATTTCCCCCTCTCCTTGATTACACTCAGTTTTACTGGATAAGTGATTCTTGGTTTTAATCCTAGCTCCTTTGACTTCTGGAATATTATATTCCGAGCCCTCTAATCCCTTAATGTAGAAGCTGATAAATCTTGTGTTATCCTGATTGTGTTTCCACAATACTTGAATTGTTTCTTTCTGGCTACTTGCAACATTTTCTCCTTGACCTGAGAACTCTGGAATTTGGCTATGATATTCCCGGAAGTTTTCCTTTTGGCATCTCCTTCAGGAAGTGATCACTGGATTCTTTCAATTTCTATTTTGCCTTCTGGTTCTAGAAAATCAGGGCAGTTTCCCTTGATAATTTCTTGGAAGATGATGTCTAGGATCTTTTTTTTTTATCCCGGCTTTCAAGTAGTCAATAATTTTTAAATTATCTCTCCTGGATCTATTTTCCAAGTCAGTTGTTTTTCCAATGAAATATTTCACATTGTCTTCTATTTTTTTTTTCATTCTTTTGGTCTTGTTTTATAGTGTCTTGATTTTTCATAGAGTCATTAGCTTCCATTTGCTCCATTCTAATTTTTAAGGAATTCTTTTCTTCAGTGAGCTTTTGGGCCTCCATTTCTATTTGGCCAGTTCTGCTTTTTAAGGCATTCTCCTTATTGGCTTTTTGAACCTCTTTTGTCATTTGGTCTAGTCTATTTTTTAAGGCGTCATTTTCTTCAGTATTTTTTTAGGTTTCCTGTAGCAAGCTATTGACTCATTTTTCATGGTTTTTTTGCATCACTGTCATTTCTCTTCCCAATTTTTCCTCTACTTCTCTTTCTTGATTTTCAAGTAAGAGCTTTTTTTTTTTTTCGAGCTCTTCCATGGCCTGAGACCAATTCATATTTTTCTTGGAGGCTTTGAATATAGAAGCTTTGACTTTGTTGTCTTCCTCTGAGTGTATGTTTTGATATTCCTTGTCACCAAAGTAAGATTCCATAGTCTGAGTTTTTTTCTGCTGTTTGCTCATTTTCTGAGCCAATTGCTTGACTTTTTAACTCTTTGTTAAGGTAGGTCTCTGCTTCCAGTGTGGAGGGTATACTATTCCAAGCTTCAGGGGTTTTAACGTGCAGCTGTTTTCAGAGACACTTCTAAGTTTTCAGTTCTTCTAAGGCAGTACGACCTAAGGAGATCTCTCCTGACCTGTGCTCTGTTCTGTGAGTGACCACAAGCACTCTTTTCTGCCCTGGGACTGTGAGGAGGCTTCCTTCTCCACTGCTTCCACAAGCTCTGTTATGTCAGTGCTCCTCCTCTCCTCAGGACCGCCGCCCAGGACTATGACCCAGGTCCAAGTATGGGCAAAGCAACAGAATCCTGCCCCAGTGCCAGCAAAGAGATCCCTGTAATCTCCTCCTGATCAGTTGTTGGAAGCCCTTACCATCTGTGGGCTGAGAGCTCTGGAAGCTGCACTAGGGCTGTGGCCAGAATGTGGTCCTCTCCCACCCAGGTCTGAAAGACCTTTCCTACTGATCTTCTAAGTTGTCTTTGGCGTTTGCGAGTTGAAAAGTCTGGAAACTGCCACAGCTGCCAGTGATTCGGTCCCCTGAGGCCTGCTCCGGGTTTGCTGGGGCACAGTCTGTGCTGGTACGGTTTGGACTGGACCTTTCCTGTCAGCCTTCCGGGTCGTCTTGTGCTGGAAATTTGTTTCACTCTTTTTGTGGGTTCTGCTGCTCTAGAATTTGTTTAGAGTCATTTTTACAGGTATTTGGAAGAATTTGGGGGAGAGCTCAAGACAGTCCCTGCTTTTCCTCCACCATCTTGACTCTGCCCTGTGGAGACTTTTTGTGGGGAGAAAAAAATGAGCCACATGTTGAAGTTCCCAGGGTTTCTCTGAGTTCAAGTACAAGAAGAGAGATTATGTGAGAGTTACCCTCAAAATTGTACCCAAGCCCTCATGTGAGAAGGAATGCTCTGTTACAAAAGCTACAGTAGCTACCTTTTAAAGTTTAATATTGTAGCAGCATTTATTACATAGCAAAAAAAAAAACCCACCACCAAAAAAACTGTCTTGAGAAATTGAGATGGTTCATTAAGATAACAACAGTAATAATACAGTGATTTAAGTGATTGAATCAGAAATTATATATGAGAATCAAGACTGTCAGGTCTTGTCAGGTTTAGGAGTTTCCTTCTTCAATTGACAATGTGCATGCTTCCCAGGCAAAATTGTGCAATTTATGACATCTATTTCTCCAACTCTCTTTTTAGTGATCCCCAATCCCTACTCATCGGCTCCATCTAACCTCAGGTTCCTTTCATCTCAGAGGGAAAGTGATCTGTAGAAGGGAAATCAATTTACAATAAGGTGTGATTATTGCAGTGCTTGATAACTTAAAGAGATCATCTAGTTCAACAGTCTCATTTTGCAGATGAAGAAACTGAGGCCCAGAGAACGAAAGTGATTTTCTCAAAGTCACTCTGTTAAGTGGCTGGTTCAGGACTCAAACCCGATGTACCATGCTTGTACTAAATGTGTTAGGAGAGTTGAGTTTTAGACTTGGATGTACCATTTATTTGCCATACCTCTTAACCTTCATAAAACTCAATTTCCCTGTCTGTAAAATAAGGAAATTAGAGCAGTCATTCTCAAAGTGTGCTTTGGGGACCCCACAAGTCCCTGAGTCCTTTTCACAGGGCCTGCAATGTCAAAACTATGTTTATGATAATACTAAAATATTTTCATTTCTAATATAGTAAATGTCAATAGATATAACCCAGATAAACAAAAGCCCTCTGGGGAAGGTCCTCAATCATTTTTAAACATTTAACAGGGTCCAGGCACTAAAAAGTTTGAGAAATGTTGACCTAGATGATCTCTATCCTACCCAAGACATGACTTGACTTCTTTGGTGTTTGGTCTCCTCATTTGTAAGATGGTGGGTCTGGATGAGATGATCCCTAGGGTCTCATCTAGCCCAGGGTGGTATGATTCCACTCTCCCAGCATTACTGGCCTCTTAGAAGAGGATACTTGGAAAGGTCATGATAAATTCGAAGGAGTAAATGTCCAGTTATAGGATTTCATGCAATGTAACATCTAGGTGAAAGAGACCATTTTTGGTGGGGGCTTTATGATGTGGAGTCTTAATGCTTCTCAAATCAGACAGCAGAGGCCTAATTTAAAGAATACCAGCTAAAAATAAGTCTGGCTACGGTTTCAACAAGTCAAAAACATCCCTTTATTTTATAGAACGTCAGATCTAGAAGTCTAATCACCTCAGAAATCATCTAGTTCAACTCTCTCATGTTATAGATAAAAAGGAAATTGGGAAGCGGAGACATGAACTTATACTCCTACTAAATGGGGAAGTCAAAACTTGAACCCAGGTCTTTTAAATTATCTGTTTTCTTTCCTGGAGTCTGTTGCCCTTCCTGCATTCCACACTGCTTCTAAGCTCCAGTTCCAGAAACTGGTTTTTCTCATATTAAAGAATGTTCTATGAATTGTGGCTCTAATAATGGGCCTTCATGTAGAAAATGAAGAGCTATGGGCCTCAGTAGACCCTTATTCAATTAATTCTTAGAAATAGTCAGTGGGGCCTTAACTTTGTCTGGGTTTAGGGTTGTTTAAAATACTCAAGCTATTGTATGACACAGAGCATTTTATTGACGCTTCATTCAAAGCGCTGTTAGCAAAAGAGAATAAGGCTTTGAAACTGTCTCTTTCAGAGGTTTTAAAGTGGCTTCTAATTCTTATTCCTTTGGAAGGTAAGGAAAATGGTACACATGCCTCAGAAATATTTTGCTTATTTTGAGGAATAGTTTAAGGGAGAAAAAAACTTTACAAACCTCAGGAGAGAGTATTCTGATGGATTTTGCAGGTGGTGTAAAATCTTATTTTAAAAGTATAGACTGGGCAGCTAGGTGGCACAGTAGATAGAGTATTGGCTCTGGCGTCAAGAGGACCTGAGTTCAAATCCAGCCTCAGACCAAACACATGACACTTACTAGCTGTGTGACCCTGGGCAAGTCACTTAACCCCATTGCCCTGCCCAAAAAAGAAAAAAAGTAAAGACCCAAACCCACCTTTCTGAGGGTCCCTGTTCTTTTTTCTAAAGATAGTTTTTTTGTTGTTGTTGGTTTTTTTTTAAGGCAATTGGGGTTAAGTGACTTGCCCAAGGTCACACAGCTAGTAAGTCATATGTTTGGTCTGAGGCCAGATTTGAACTCAGGTCCTCCTGACTTCAGGGCTGATGATCTATCCACTGCATCACCTAGCTGCCCATGTAAAGATGTTTTATGATTCAGAGGAAAAGAAACTGTTGAAAGAATTCATGAGTCCTCTTAGGTATCAAGTGATTCCTTCAGAGGGCTCTGTTTAAGCTAAAATGAATGAAAAACACAATTAATTCTCCTGTGGAACACATCCATGTTTTAGAGATTGAGACCTTTTAGTGAGACTACATTTCGTACTTGATAGAACACCAAACCTTGAAAAAAATAGTCTGAGAATGAGTTGAACACCCGATGCTGTTGTACAATCACATACTTAATCCTTGACATACAAACTTGTCCATTAAAATATGACCTCAAGAAGAATCATTTATGGGATGATAGATTGAGAGCAAGAAGGAACCTTTAAAGGTCAACTCGCTCATTTTACAAATGAGGAAACTGAGGCCCACAGAGATTAAAGATGACACAGAGTAAGAATCAGTGCTCAGGACACTCTCCACTGTACAACACTATTGCCTTTTCGAGTGAAAATGTAAGGCCAGTAACCACTTATAATATTTTGTTCTTATGTAGCCCTGTTGAACATGAAACTCTAAATTTGTTTTGTTGGTGTAAGTTTTATAAAAGTACAATCCAGTTAAGCCAACAAGCATT
This sequence comes from Vombatus ursinus, assembly GCF_900497805.2. Lineage (NCBI taxonomy): Eukaryota > Metazoa > Chordata > Mammalia > Diprotodontia > Vombatidae > Vombatus > Vombatus ursinus. Next base: position 2,514,105 of record NW_020955182.1, read on the forward strand.
TATTAAGAACCTACTCTGTGTCAAGCACTATGCAAAGCTCTAGGGATACAAGGCAAAAACAATTCTTGTTATCAAGGAGCTCACAGTCTAAGAGGGAGACAACATGCAAACAACTATGTACAAACAAAGTATACACAGCATTAATTGGAGCTCATCTCTGGGGGAAAGCACCAGCAGTAAGGGGAAGCAGGAAAGCTTCTTGTAGAAGCTGAGAAGTAGAAGACGTCAGGAGATGGAGGTAAGGCAGGAGAGCCTTCCAGACATGGAGACCAACCAGTGAAGATAGGTGGAGTTGGGACCCCCATTTTATAGTGGCAACATAGGGAGAGCCAGAAAGACTTGGGACTATGTTCCACCTCCAAAACATAATGGCTATTGATTCTAGGCTAGTCATTTAACCTTTCAGTGTTCTAGGCAACTGTTTCACACTAGTTGCAGAGAAAATGCCAATCTGCACTGGGAGAGGGAATCCGCTATACTAATGAAATCACAGATCCAGTCCCTATTGCTATTTTACAGAGAGAGCAAATAAGGTACAGAAAGGATAAGTGACCTGTTGAGGGTTACATCTTTAATCACTGGTGGATCCATAAATGGAGCTCATTACTGCTAAGTCCTAATTTTCTGTTCCAGCTAGGAAAACACATTCTTTTGATATGGACAAAGCAATTCAGAAGACCTGAGTCCAAAATGCAGCTCTGCTATTTACTACTTGCACGATCCTGAGCAACACAAAACCTTTCTGGGGCTCAGTTGCAAAATGAAAGGTTGGAGCAGGTGATATTTGAGGTCCCTTCCAGTCCTAAATCTACGATCCTATGATCTTGTTCTTGCTAGAAAATGCTGATGGTATGCACTTCCCTCCTTGATTCATTGAAGCAGTGGGAGACTATGAGTATGGCACATTGCATATGCTCTCAGATTCCATTGATGTGCTGGTTCATTTTGACGATGCTTGTTGCTGGCCTCCACTCCTTCATTCTTTTTTTTATTTTATGTTACAGAGAATGGGCTGGATAGGTGGTATGGGATAGATTCAGATATGGAAGAGATATAAAAAACAAAAAAATGAATAAAAATTAGTTTTTTAAAAATCATGGTGGTGGTAACTTCCAAAGTGGAGCAGGTCAGGTGCCACCCATTTAAATGGTGAATTCACCAAGTTACAGATAAAATAGTTAAATTGGAATGGTTTCTATACAGCAGACAGCTCCATTTTAGGTTTCAGGGACAGAAGAAGATTATTCCCATCCCCCTAAACGTCCTCCTGGCCCATGCAAAAGAAAGAGGAATGAATCAACACCATCTGCTCATTTCACACTTCAACCTTCTCTTCAATCATTAGGAAGACCAAACACTTAAAAACACACTCTCCTAGTTGCACGGTACAAAAATAATTCCTGAAAGCAAAAACAATGTAAGTTTGTAAGAGTCAAGTATTTCTAGATACATGGAATATTAAGGGACAAGTTGATTGCTGTGGGGAAAGGAGCTAAATGGCTACTCAGGGATCTATAGGGCAGGAAAATTCAAGGGTTTGGTTCTTGGTTTAATATTTTTTTAATCCAGGCAGGTTCCTATTCAGGTAGCTGTTTACTCCATAAAACAGAAAGGAAAAATTTAAAATAGAAAGAACCATCCACATGGCCAGTTCTATTTCTGTTTTATGTATGTCTCCTGCCTTTAGCTAGAACATATAACATCAGGAGATTAGAAGCTGGATTGCCAGTCACTTTCTTTTTTCCTGATGAAAAGAAGAGTATGAAGTTGAAGGTGGATAGATTAAGCTTTTGGGGAGCTCTATTTGTTCTGTTTTTTTTTCTTATGACTTTTTATGGGAGTGGAGGAGTGGGTCTGGATCTGTGGTTTTAGCCATAAAAAGAACTTCCTCATATGCAAACTGCTAATGCAAGTTAACAACTTTTTTTTTCTTTTTTTGGTAATTTATGTCTTAGAGAATTGCCTAGGGACTAGAGAAGTTATGTGGTTTGACCCTAGGTGCAGCTGGTGGTGCGGTGGAATGACCACTGGGGCTGGAGTTTAGAAAAACCTTAGTTCAAACCCAGTCTCATACTTTTATGAGCTATGATCCCGGGAAAATCACTTTACCTATGTTCACCTCAGTTTCCTCAATTGTAAAATAGAGATGATAATCGCAGCTACCTCACCAGATTTTTGTGAGAATCAAATGAGATAATATTTGTAAAAAGCATTTACCACAGTGGCTGGCACATAGTAGGTGCTATATAAATACATTTTCTCTTATCTTCCTTCCTATGGTCACACATTCATTATGGGTCAGAGGCAGGTCTGGAACTCAAGTCTTCCTTCCTCTAAGACCTACCCTCTATTGACTAGTCGATGCTTCCTTTCAAGATTGAAATACTGATTTTTTTTTCTTTGTTCTTGAGCTTTGTTCTTGAGGGCTGGAAGGGACCTCAAAGATCATCTGTTCCAACCTTTCATTTTGCAACTGAACCCCAGAAAGGTTTTGTCTTGCTCAAGGTCACACAGGTAGTAAGTAGCCAAGCTGCATTTTGATCTCACGTCTGGATAGAAATGATTCTACCCAACTATAATTATCCTTCTTTAAATTAAAGCAATAGCTCTGCTATTGGCCATTCTCCCTAAAGCACCTTCCAGATTCACCCTGACTCAGACTGACTGTACAATTGATGGGCAATATCTATAAGTTATATAGCTGACATACCTTAAAAACCCAATATATTTTAGAAATCTAAAGAAAAGGGAATGATTTTTTTCTCCCCCTTATTTCTGTTCTCTGGCTTACAGTTCTGTTCAATCATTCCTTAAACAGTGCTGCTCCAAACTCAGATGACTTGTAGGTGATTGAGCCAGTCCTGATGATTAGAATCCTACCATACCAAGCTAAAAAACAATTAACCCTAGAATGGTCAAGTTGAACTCATTGACTTGGTTTGTCTGGGGTACTTTAACAATCCCTTCTAGAATTTTATCAGAAATTTAAGTATAAGTGTGGTGGTCAATTAAATCATTCAATCAATGATCCCACCCCACACAAAGTAAGTAATGAGATAATCTGGTCCTGATTCCTTTATCAAGTGAGGATATTTCTATTGAATCAGTCAATGGATAAGTAGAAGGCATTCACTAATGTACCTCCCTCCCCCTTGTCATGCCCCATAGGTCTTCCATAAAATAACAAGCCAGTTTAGAACTCAGGAGAATTTGAATATCTGCTCAGCCGGTGGTAGAAGCTTTCCTAATCAAGCTCCTGAGAAGGAAATGCTTGAGGACGAAAAGGGGAGAGTGCTTTTATCATCTCTCCCTCCACCTAGACCATAGCATTTGGACTTCTCAATTGATGTCCTGGGAATAGCAATGACTTGTGGTAGTGCCACAATGGGAACTAGGAATAAACTAGACACACTAAAGAAAGGTAGCTTCAGAACTCTACAAGGAGCCCAAAAGAAAGCAATTTCTTGCCCAAGGGCAACTTCTTGAGGGTTCCACAACGGAGAGTGAAGCGTTTCCAGCAAAAGGACTTTCAAGAGCTGGGCGTTATCTTTTTGCTACATATGTCCTCTAAGCTTAAGTCTTCTTTCCCTTGAACTCATGATGTACTTGTGAGAGAATTTATCACAGATTTTGAGGGGATGTTTTGTATTAACTCTTCTAATCATACCACCTTACACTCTTTTCTAAAAGCTAATTGATTGTACTTGACTAATTTATATCAACTGATAATTATAAGAAAGAAGTACACTGGTGCGGGCTCATGAACTATATAGCATTAGAAAGACAACCTCCTAACCCTACAGTGTCTCCTAAAATTCTGAGGGGAGAAGTAGCAATCAGTCTCTGGGAACTCAACCTGTCAGTGTAAGTGAGAATTGGGAGAACAGCTCAAAAGAATGTGCTACGGAAGTCAAGCTTATTAGTGGTTCAAATCGTCTACCTTCTCCACTTTTTTTTTAAAGTTAGGACAATATTTTCCTATATTCAATCCTGTAGCATCTTACCTGCTACCACAATTTTTCAAAAATTGGGAGAGGGAAAGGAAAAGGAAGGTAATACTCATTTATATAGTTCCTACTGTGTGTCAGATACTATGTTAGACACCTTTACAAATATTTCTTTAATCCTCACAACAACCTTACAAGCTAGGCGTTATTATTATCCCCATTTTACAGTTGAGGAAGCTGAGACAAACAGAGGTTAAATGGCTTTCCCAGGGTCATGCAGCTAGTAAATGCCTGAGACTAAATTTGAATTTCTGACTCCAGGCCCAGGGTTCTATTCACTGTACCACCAACTGCCTCTATGAACACCAATTGGGGCTCAGCAATTATATCTGTAATATTTTTTTAGCACCTTGGAGATATATTTCACTTATATTTGGCATAGTCTTCATTGTTATCAGCATTCATCATCACCCTTAGTTTATTCCGATTTCCTAATGTTCCCAAGATTCTTATATAACCATACTATTCCCTGCATTCGCCTTAGTTAGCCGGCCTTTATTCCAATCACTGTACGCATCTTTTGACAATCTGATTTGGTCAATAAGTTCTCCACACAGACACATAGGTCACTTCAGACAGTTCCACCTTTTCCTTCTTATTGGGATAATTTGTATTTGCATTGTTAAAATGTCATTCCTCAGAGTTCATTCTTCTTCTTAGAGGATTTAAAAAAGGAGAAAGGGATTTGACCTGTCTTTCTGAACTCTGGGATTTGCTCCTCCAAAGCTTAGCAGTCTCCTTAGACTGTGCCCAGCATTTTATGTATTATAAACTCTAAGATGATTTCTCTATTTCCCCTATATTCCAGACAGAAGCCTTGGGATTCTGGCAGTAGCACAGAGTGGAAAATGGAAATTACCGTCTCTTGCCTCCATCATTCTGCTAGGTTTGATAGAAGTGAGTCATAGTGTCTTGGAAGCATGTCTAGAATTTTCCGACTATGGCTATTGAGCTAGCATCTCAACCTATTAATGTCATAGAGGCCATTCCTGCAAAGCCCAAAGATGTCAGTCCCACCTGCATCCGAGACTGCTGTAGCATCCCCACACTTCTTTAGAGACACTGGCCATTCTTACTAGCACTTAAACTACAGCCTTGAGCTCTGAGTCAATGTTACGGGACCGTAGATTCAAGCTTGATGTTACTTCCTTGCCATCAGAGCCATCTAAAAGTAGTTTTCAACCACACTGGGTTCCCATTCAGTGATGGTCTTCAGACAGAGGATGAATAACAACTCATGAGGAATATTGTGGAGGGCATCAGTGACATTCAACTCTAAGAATTTGTGATTTTGCAAAACTGTGTGGCCACTGCCTCTTAAGGCCAGCCTTTTTGGCTTCAGCAAACACTTCCTCTTCCTTAATTGGTCAAATCCAGAATAACCGTTTTCTTCATCATTTCCTCTGTCTTTGGCAGAATGAAATCATCTTCAAGGTAAAACAAGTATTCATCAGTTGCTCTATTTTTAGGAGGGGGAGACGCCCAGCAGATATAACTACTGGAGTCCCCAATCTTGATTTTGTCCTGCCTCTGTTTATGATCTGCCTGCTTCTGGAATTCATGATCCAATATTTTCTTCTGACTGGGTGCTATGAAGATTGAATTGATCCTGTACATTTTCTTGTTGACGCTAGTTACCATTAACTGATTTTGTCCTTTAACTGCTTATGTCATGGTTCTCTCTCTGAATTTAGTTCAGAGATTCCTCGGGTTTGCAATGGGTTAAGTTTAAAAATCCAGCTCTCCTGCTCATCACTGATTTAGTCTTGCCTCAAGGAATTAGCTGACCTTGAGGGAATGTGTGTGAACACAAGGGAGTCAGGTCTAGTATCTTTACACCACCAAGCTACCCTTCAATGATGCCTGGTTTGCCGTCTGGTCTATCATCTCTAGATTTGCAGCTACACTCAAAACAACGAGCATGACTTAGTATCATAAGAGAAGGAGCAAGGTCATTGCTAGCCTCTGTTACCAAACTTCTACCCAATTATGTCATTCCGTGCACCTCAGCTTTGTAGCCATTTATGTTCTAGTCAATCCCATGATGTCATTTACTCTGTTCTGTTCTTTTTTCTGCACTCCCCAAAACCTATAAAAGGGGAATTGTCCTTTTGCTTGGGATCTTTGGCATAAATGGAGGCAATCCATTGACCCATTTATTGATAGGCAGTATGTCCCTGTTAATAAACGTTATTTTGCTTGGAGAATTACTTCAGTTTAACCTTTTTTGTTAAAGTTTGAATGCTATGGTTGTCAGGCTTGGAATCTCCCCATTCTCCCCATTTTCACTTTTGTTTCTTCCTCCACTGATCTTTAACCAATTACTCCCACCATTGATTCATGGATTTCCACTCAAGAATGTATTTTCTTAATACGTGATGGTACTCAGCATCTGTTTCTTTTGAATAAAGTATACCCTTACATTGCATTCTAGTCATGGACCATACTCCATCAAGTTTCTGTTTCATCTATAAAGTCCTATTTACCTCCTTATTTTGAGTTCTAGTTCATTTTAGTTTCTCTCTACTCTATAGACATCTGAGAGAATGGTAATCATTAAAGTTCCTCTTCTTGGATATTTTCTCTTGTGATTTACCAAGGATCTTCTCTAATAGTCTTCTTTCCACGATATGCCTGAAGCTATCAGGTGAATTTAGCTAAATTGTCGTACATAGGCAGTTTTATTTCCTTCTTCCACACCCCTCATTTTAATTCTAAAGCCCTCTTGAACACTTCTGCAAATCTCCAGAAAAACATATTCTTCCTGGCCCTCATTAGGCACACTCTACTCCCATTTAAAAATACATCATTACTGTGTCTTAAGCTCTAGTCCAGAAATCCAAATTCTCTTCTTTGAGACTATCTTCCTAACTAGATTTTCTACTTATTGAAGTATACAAAAATCTTATCTCTGTTCTAAAACCTTTAATTTCACTTGGCAGCAACAGTGAAATAACACCTTTAGTTTTCTTCTCAGGGCTATATTAATTTCTTCTTTGGGTCACATTCTTCTACCGTCCAACTTCCTGGGAAGTGTTTAGATTCTCTTCTGTTTGATCCAGTTGTTTTCTTTGTTTTCCTTTTGAAACATTTCTTTCATTTGCTAAAGGAGAGCTCATTCTCCCCAATTAACCGGAGGGTAAAGTCTCATTTCTTCAGTCCTTTCACTTCTTTTTCTAGCAGAGACCAATCTATTTTGTACACATGCAGCTGCTATTTCTGGAAGAAACACTAATATAGCCCATTTACAATCGGTTACTAGAACTTACTCCTTACTTAAATGTTCATTCATCCATCTATCTGTCCATCCATTCTCTATAATTGCTGAAACTGACATCCTCAATTCTTTGTGACCCTTGCTGCTAACTCAAACCGCCAATGGTCACAAATTGTTATGACTCTTCAATGAGTTGGAGGTTCTTGTGTGAAACATTTTAAAAAACATACTGTGTTTTCTTGTTGGATTGTTGTTGAGTTTTTTTTTTCATTAGTTGCTCAGGGTTAATTGATCTGAAATTAGGAAATTATTATCAATGTCCTAATGCAAACAGTAGCTATAATCAATTTCTATCTTTAAGGTGTTCTGAAGAAATCCAAACTTCCAGCCTCTTCTACTTTCTCTTTGGGGGAAGGGGGTCAGGTGGCTCTTAGTCTTCTAAGACTAGGTTACTGCCTTCTAGGGAAATGGAACCAAACTTTGACAAGAATATGATTCTGGCGTTTCAAAGTACTGCCCTAAGCAATCATTTGGAGAGAGTGATCAGCTTCCCATAGGAATTCCCTGAATCTTTCAGTATTTGCAGTGAAACTTATTCAGAATCACAGAATTTCAGAGTTGGAAGGGAGCTCACTGTTCAACTACTCCCATTTATACCTGGAAAGTACCAGGTCTGCAAAAAGTGGTCATTTAGTCTTTGCTTAAAGACCTCCAGTGAAGGTTAATTGTCTATCCTGAGGCAGCCCATTCCAAGCTAGCTCTAATTGTTGCTTAGCTTTTCTTTACATCAATGCTAAATTTGACTCTTTGCAATGTCCACCCAATCACTGCTCCTAGTTCTATCCTCAGTGGCAAGTAGAACAAATTGAATCCCTCTTCTCCAGGGCAAAAATTTCCATTTCCTCAACACTTGTAAGTTAATCCTATAACTCACCACATTGGTGCCATTGGACCACGAGAGACTTCCTGGCCATGTTTCTGCAAATTGGCAGTGACTTTGTCAGCCTTCAGGGCTACGGGGATACTTACTGCTTAGTTCTTATATGCAACTATCATTAGAGTTCCTCTCTAATAATAATTCAGATGTAATTCTAAGGTCTTTCTGTTCCAATTAACATTTTTGTCCCTTTAACTTTTAAATTTTTTGTTATTCTGAACTTGAGAAAAAGAAATATTTTCACAGAAAAGGAGGATTGCACATTGAACTATGAATCTCTATTGTATATAGCTTGCCCCTTTTAAGAAAAATATATAATAAATTCAGCATATTAACTTTTAAAGATGTCTTACTTTGTTCCTTTGCTTACCATTCTATGTTTCTCATGACTCGTGTTTGCATTTCATATTCTTTTAATCAGGAATACTTGAAAGTATTCTATTAAAGTTCTATTTTTTTCCCCTGTAGGATTATGCTCAGTCTTGCAGGGTAAGTTATCCTTATTTGTAAACATTTGTCTTTTGCCTTTTGAAACATACCATTACAATTTTTTCCTCTCCTCTCTGATAGGTCTTGTGTGATCTTGACTGTGGTTCCTTGATAATTGATTTTTTTTTTCTTTCTGACTGCTTGCAGTAGTTTTTCTTTGATCTAGAAGCTATGGATTTTGTCTATGATATTCCTGGAAACTTTAATTTTGGGGTTTCTTTCAGAAGGTGACCAATGGGTTCTTTTCATTTTTACTTTTCGTTCTGGCACTAATAAATCTAGGCAGTTTTCATTTATGATTTTTTGAAATATAATATCTAGGCTTTTTATTTGGTCATGATTTTCACAAAGTCTAATAATTCTTCAGTTACTTCTTGGCAGGTTTTTCAGTTCAATCATTTTTAGCAGTAAAAATTTTCCCTTTCCTTCTATTTTTTGAACCTTTTGATATTATTCTAATATTTCTTGTTGACTCATGAATTCATTGAATTCTATTTGGTCCGCTCTATTTTTCAAGGACTCTGTTGCCTAAGTTTTCCATTTTTTGTTCTAAGCTATTTATTTTCTTTCCAATTATTTCTTTCAGAGCTCTTTTTTTACTTATAATTTCCATGTTTTGTCTCTTGCTTCATTTCTTCCAAGTAATAAGAGCTAGTATGTGTATGTACATATACATATAGATACATAGATGCATGCATAGATGTGTGTGGCACTTCAAGGTTTTCAAATCACTTTACAAATATCTCACTTGATCCTCACAGCAACCCCGGGAGATAGGTGCTATTATTATTCCCATTTTGCAGATGAGGAAATGGAAGCAGACAGGGATTAAGTAAATGTCTGAGATTGGATTTGAACACAGGTCTTTCTTACCCCAAGTTTCAAGCTCTGTGCACTGCGGCGCCACCTAGCTGCCTTCTAGGCACCCTTATTGTCCTTGTGGTCAAGTCCCTTCCCTCTCTGAGGCTTTATTTGTAGATATGCAGTCACTCTCTTCTTATGGATTTAACTCTTGCGTATTTCCTGACCCATAATATTTCTTCACAACGTTCAGTGTCTCAATCTGCTCTCTCCTCTCTCCAACCTCAGTTCCTTCCTTGTGCCAGAGCCAGATTTCTCACTGTCCAAGGTAAGACCTTGTTTGTTGCTGACATTGATTTCCTGGGCTCCTGGAAGGCTTCAGAGTTCTGCTCCACGCTCTTCGGTCTTCTGGTGCCCTAGAGTAGGGGTGGGGAACTTGCCCTAGGATGTCCCTAGGTGAGATGTTGCTGTTGTCTATTGGCTAATGCACCTAAGCTCCTGCTGGCTTCCCTGGCAGATACCCTCCCCCAATGCCCATGGCTTCTGGTTACCTTTTTGTTCAGCCCTGGGCCAGAAGAACGACCCTACTGATTTTTCCATTTGGATTTCTTAATGATTATTGTATCTAGTCCTTTTTTTTAGATTGTTTTTGGAGCATGTGCAGAAAAGCTTGATTTCTTTATGACCTTTCCATGTTAACCATTCCAATTCACTTTTTAAGAGCCCCAAATGTTTTAAAATAAGTCTAAAACCAACCACCTTGCTAGCTTAGATGGGAAGATCTCTTCAGGGTGGGCCAACACCAAAACTGGTCTTTCAGCTTTTCTTGTTCCTAGGCTTCATAAATAAGGACGTTTGGGTTCAATAATGTAGGCCGGCGTCATTAGTAAACCTCCATATGGTAACTGGATACCTAGATGATTTAGAGTCAGAGGATTCGATACTCCTTGTTGATGTTATTTTATTACCTTGTTAAAAAAAAAACACAACTAACTGCAAATCCATTTGAAGTGTCAGGCATCTTGGCGCTGAAAAGCTTATGTACAAATGTAACCCACTGGCAAAGTTCTGAAGAAGGGTAAATAAAATATCACGAGGAAGGAGGGGCTTCCATGTGAGGATAGTGTAAGGAAGGGCTCCCGGCCGAACTTTGACCTCACTGACTTCATTAAGTGTTCTGCTTTATCACAAGCTCCCAATTTGTGCTATGGGTTTAAGTGAAAGAAAGGGGGGAAATGCAGCGTGCTTAAACGGGGAGAGCTTTCATTAGCCCTTTTCTTCCCTGCTGGGATTCTACGGGCTCTCAGGCCATTCCTTCCCAAACCTAGGACCCAGACGTTCTTCCCTGGTAATTCTTGGGGAGAGGGAGACTATTTTCTGTCTTGGACCAACATCTCTATTGGTAACTGGTTTATGTTGTCTTTCTTGTCTAATCAGTCCCTAAGTCCCTAGAAATTTGCCCGTTTCCCTCAAAAATAAATTTAACAATACTAATAGCTAGCATTTATATAGTGTTTTAAGGTATGCAAACCACTTTTTGTGTATTTTATCTCTTTTGAGTTAAAATGATACCATTTAGTTTGTAAAGAGAAAGACAAAGGGAGAATGTCTTAAAACAACACACACACACACACACACACAAAACATGATACAAAGTGAACACAGATTTTTTAAAATCAAATCTCCAGACAGTGGAACTAGGAGACACATCTTTAGCCTTAAAGGAGATGACTTAATAATAATAGCTAAAAATTATGAATTATTTTAAGTTCGACAAAGTGCTACGTGTACTTTTTCCTTTTTGATACTCATAATAACCCCATCAAGTAGGTACTAGGCATGTGGTTCATGGCCTGGGTAGGGTCAGGGTCTACCAGAAAAGCAGTTTCTTTTCAAGGTTCCTATGGATTCTGAATTCATCCAACGGGTGGTCTGACTCCAAGGGAGAAGTTAGATTTTTCTCTGTCTCTCTGACTTCACACACACACACACACACAGATTTCCTAAGCTTAGGTATGTGTGCTTCATGTCTAGGGTTTCCCCTAAAAATAGTTAAGTTTTATTTTAGAAAAGGTACCTAATATACAATATGGATATCAGGCATAAGATAATAGTGGGTTTCTTTGACCACACCGAAAAAAAAATCCTTAAGACAAAAAAGACACATTAACAAGTATTTGAAATATAGAAAGAATCTGTGACCTATTAAACTCTGTTGGGAAGTAAAGACGACTTTGCGGGGCAGCTAAACAGATATTTCCCATTCATCTTGGATCTGTGCTCTCTGGGCAACTCACAAATCCAGTTGTACTGGCCAGTCAGGTGTGGCTCTTTCTTTAGTCCTTAAGGTCCAGAATGACACTGTTGGGTGTTCTCTCTGCCTCTGCCTCTGACAAGCAGAGGAGTCACAAAAAGCATCCTCCACTGGTCAGCCAGCATTGACTCATGAAACCAGGAACTTCTGAACTCACAAGTTAGCTGCCAAAGCTGGAAATACCCATCTCTCAGGATGACTACATTTTGGTTGAAGATCTGCACTCAGAGAAAAAATATAAAGCCAGAGGAGGCAGGTGGGGACTCAGACTCACCTAGGCAAGTGATCTGAGGGAGGTACAGGAAGGCAGCATGTGTCAGGCAGATCAAACTACTTCCACCATCACCTTTCCTCAAACCCTAGTGGAGACTGCTCTGCCCTGAGGCCAAGAGCCCTAGGAAAAGCAGTATTTCTCCCACACAATCCACCTTGCTTCCAGTCTGGCCCCTGCAGCCATCATGCAGAAAGGTAGTCCTTGTAGATATATGCCCTGGAAACTGATTTTGCAGGCGCTGCAGTAACCATCTTCTTAGCAGTCACAACTACTAAAGACCCAGAACAGGAAGTTCTCACCACCTATGTCTTTGAAACTACCAAATGGTTCATTATAAGGAACAGGCATGTTTTATCAGCGGAAATAAGTGACTTTAAAGAAACTGTATCACCATCCATTCTGTTGCTCCATCTTAAGGACCTTCCCATATGATTCACAGCTAAAACCTCTGATATGTATTATGTATGGTTGGCATAGGCACATAGTAGGTTCTTCATGAATGTTGATTGAGTGGCTACGTGTATTGTTTTCCCCACTAGAATTCAAACTCCTTGAGAACTGAATATATACTGCCTTCCTACCTTTGTCTTCATCACTTAGCATAGCGCTTGCACTCAATAAGTACTTAATAAATGCATCTTAATGGATTCATTATTGCTAGGGGGACAGGAGAGAAATATTCTCTGTTACTGGAAGTCCATGGGAAATTCTGAAAAGTTTCATGGAACACTTAGAAGAGAAGTGTAGCCATATTACCTAATGAGGGGGTGGCTCCTCCTGCTTTGGTTCCCAGTCATCTTAGACACAACCCTTTGCCCTCCTTTCCACCCCCATCCCCATCACAGACATCAAGGGACTAACCACTGTGTCACATATGTCCTTTGGTAAGGGCTCAAAACCTGAGTCCCACCAAAGGTGCCAATACACATGTTCAACAGGGACTATCCCTGTTATATACTTATCAACCTAGCACAAAAACTCTAGAATTGCTTCCACCTTGCCCCAGCCTCTCTCTAAGCATAGCTTTTTAGGCAAAGAGAGACTGTTAGTCTAGTTGGAATGTTAACATTCTTCAGCTGCCATACTGAGATTGCCAATGAGGAAGTTGAACACTGGATTTGGGATGGATCAGAGGGCCCCAGTCTCAATCTTGCCTCAGTAGTAACGTCAGCTGAGTCACTTAATTTCTCTAGACCTCCATTTTCTCACCTCTAAAATTAGGGTATTGGATTAGATGGCCTCCACTGTCCCTCTCAGCTCTAAATCTATGAAGGTGTTTGTTGACACCAACATTTGGTTCTTTAAGAATTGTAGGGGTGCTGTTTGGTGGCGCAGTGGATAGAGCTCCGGGCTTGGAATCAGGAGGACCTGAGTTCAAATCTGGCCTTAGACACTTGACACTTACTAGCTGTGTGACTCTGGGCAAGTCACTTAACCACAACTGCCTCACCCAAAAAAAAAAACCCAAAAGAATTGTAGGGAACCTCTCAAATCGTTACTTATAAGCCTGCAAATAGGAGGCAGGTGGCAAAGGTTCTTAATCATTACTGACTTAGACGAGATTTGTGATTTACTTAAGACTTTCCATAAGTATTTGCTTCACTTGATATTTCTATATTGTGTTTGAGTTAGGCACAAAGGCATATCTGGATTATTTTAAAATTCATTCTATATTTCTTTGAATCGATACAAATATAAAGTGAGAGTAAAAATATCTTCCAGTCGATATATCTAGTCAAATCAGAAGTAAATGTAGTGTGTTCTGAGGGCTACATTTTATCATGGAAGCTGTACTTGGGCATATTTGTTGTTTTAATTAGTCTGATTTAGTAGCTCAATCAGTGGACTGGAGCCTCTGGCACTCACAGGCTATAATTTGCTTTCCAAAGCTGATTATCAGATACCCTCTCCCTACGTTCCTCCCCCACCCCAAATTCAAAAGTGTCATGAAGGCAGCTGGCACAGATCTTTGCATACCTTGTTGTGGCATACCTGTCATGATGATATACAAATTCTTAGCAAGATTCCCATCCAACATCAGGCTCTGTCAGAGTTCCAGGATGTTAGTTTTAGCCATTAATCGTCAGTTCTGAATATCATTGATAGGTAACAGGACAGTTTCTTTCCGAAAGTCATTTGCCTAAAGGTTTGGGTTTTTAAAATTTTTTTTAAATTATTTTAACTGTGTTAAAGATGCAATTTGGATCAGTATGAAGACTAAGTAATAAGCAGTACCCGTCCAGAGACTAAAGAGAGGGCTTCTCTCTTGGAGGCTATCAATCTGAGGATTGATACCAGTAATAATTTTAATGTATGTTAACCCATCTTTGGCCACTTAGTGATTATGCAACATAGAGACAAAGAACTCTAATGATTAGCTTTTCTTAGATGCTCAATTCAGTGGGAAAAATTGATTAAACTAGTTATTTGTCATTGTGTCCATATTACCTGATAGCAAAGGGGGGAAAGAGTTAATTCAATTTCTATAAATTATTTTATAATTAATTGTATTAGTATGTAAATAATTATACATTATACAAATGTTAACTATTAGTTAAAAGGGGAAAAATGAGTTAATCATTTGGTTGGTTTACTTAATTGTTGGGGAGACAAAGGCTTTATATTCTTAAAATTAACTGAAGACCCATTCAATGCTTTTTTATTATGAAACTTTGTTCAATCTCTTTGTTTAATCTTTGTCCATTATTTTAAAGAATCAAGTTTACTTGTTGTCTATTACATCTTTCTTTGGGACCACCAGCAATACCTCTTCCAACACCACACTGGAGAGAAGGAATAATAGCTAATTGAGATGAAAGGTTCCTCTGCATTTATTAAATTGTTACACTGCTGCCACAGTAAGGATCTGAAAATGATCTGTTACGCTACCAGGAACAAAGAAATAAAGTCAGGAATGGCTAACCAGGCAGTGCCATGATGATTTTGTACAGCACCTTGACCAGGTGCCAGTCAAACTCAAGAAATCTCTTTCTTCTCAGGATCATAGGATTTAGAGATGCAAGGAAAACTAGAGATCATTTCAGTTTACAGCTGAGGAAGCTGAGGACAAAGTGAAATAATCCAACTAAGGTTATATATGTAGTAAAGGGCAAAGGTGGGATTCAAATGTTGCTCCTCTGGCTCCACATTTAGGGCTTGTTTGACCACAATTCACTGCTTCTCTTTATTTATTTTTTCCATTTTCCATATCTGGCAGCAATTGGCTTCATCTGAGAATGTCTGCCAATATCTCCACTGCATAGTGTCATCCTGCTTTAGTACTAGCACCATAAAAAAAAAAAATACTGAGCCCACTTTGATGACCTATAGGCCTCCGTTGCCTATATCAATTGTTCATTTTTCTTCTTCCTTCTCCATCTCTGTCTTCACTTTTCCTCCCTTTTAACAGTCTGTCCTCAAGCCCTCTGAAGCCCAATGGAAAGAACACTGGAGCTGGCATCAGAAAATCTACCTTCAAATAACTGGAGCATGCCACTAGTATTCTTAAGAAAATGAACATCATTGAATGAAATGAACATTGAAAATAACTTTGGTTGATAGGCTAATTGTCTGAATTGTGGGAAATTTTTCTTTCTTGGCTTTGCTTAAAATATTTTTATGAATGCCAGAGTCTTTGTATTATTCCTTCCTGAGAATTATTGTTCCTTGTTTGGTTTCTTTCCTGAAGGCTTAGGTTGCAATGATTTACCTATTGGTCTAAAAGTGTTTTCTTCAACACTGGCATTTGGCTGGTTTGTTTCTCTTGTTTACTTAGTTTGGTTTTCTAAACAAAAATCACCAATGGGATAATTATAGATGGTGTCTTGAATGGGAATCCCTTATTGCTTGTGTTGACTACAGTTCTGTATTTATTAAGCAAAAATTATTACTCATACTTTAGGGAAAGCATTAGTGTCTGCCTCCTGAGCGACATAAAACACTAATTGTTGGCTCTCTGAGGATGAGTGTGAATCACTAATTAGACAATAGGAAGAGTGAAACATCCATTAAATATGAATTGGAAATCTTTAGATCCCAAAGTAGTGATAGAAGGTCTGCTAGTGCTTTCACTATTGTAGAAATGTTACCTGAAGTTGCTTCCTTTTAGAATCATCTTTTTAATTATGAAGTAATTAATTTATATATTTAACAGCAAAGTCTCTGGTGTTATTTTAAAGAACTTAATGTCCTTTAAATTTGTTAAGCACCATCAACTTTAATTAGCAATGCCTATTAATATGCCTATTATTATGAAGCCCATTTTTAAAAATAAAGAGATTAACCAAGAAAGTCAGTGGTGGTGTATAAGAATAGAATTAGCCTTAGGGGTATGTTGTAGAGGAGACAGCACTGATCTTGGAATCAGAGTAATCTGCCAACCAACACGCAATGCTGCTTGCCTCTGAGCAACTCACTTAACCCCCTCTGTGTCTCAGTTTCCTTATTTGCCAAAGATAGATAATAAAGGTTACTAGTACTGTAGACCCTACCTTACATTACTGTTTTTTTTTGAGGCGGGTTGGTAGAGTGGAAACAATGCTGATAATTCTACACTGAAATACTGGTTCATAAGCTTACAATCTATGTCACCTTGGGCAAGTCTGGGCCTCAGTTTCCTCCATTATAAATTGAGAGCTTTTAACTCACTGTGTCTAAGGCCCCTTTCATCTCTAAATCCATAAGGTTCAAATGAGATAACATACCTAAAATGCTTCCCAAACCATAAAGCCCTAGGTAAATGCCAGCCATGATTATTACTAAGATTCATCATGTGACTGCTCAATTATACAAGCAGGCCCTAAAAATAATTCAGCCTTCTTCATTAATAAACTTCATAAAATATTTACAGAAATTAATGTAGTTGGCGGCCATAGCTTCTTACTACGATTATATGAAAGGACCAACTCCTTTGCATTTTGGGTGTTCCTGTAGAGTGAAGCTTTTCTTAGTAATAAACAGATATGTAATAATACTAGGCCTCACATCTACTGGATCTAAAAATTTCTCTGTCTTATGTCACTTGTTCATTTTTCTTCTCCACCCAACTCTTTTTTTTTTTCTGAGTTGGCATATCAGTTAACCTCTGAGACTTGGTTCCTTCAGTTGAACATCAATATATAAAGGACCTGTGATTTATTCAGCTGTAAAATGGGAATAATACTAGTTGTGCTACTTATCTTACACAGTTATTGTGAAGAAAGCCAACTCTTCATTCATCCTCCTCCCTCTACAATGCATCCTTTCTGCCAAATGGATATTACTCCATCATAGGTCTGACCATATCACTCCCCTAGTTAAGAAATTTCAGTAGTTCCCAATTGCTTTTAGGATAAAATACTAACTTACACACTAACTAACCAACTAACTAAGTAAAAACACTAACTCACTCGATATCCCAGTCAAACTGGCTTATTTGGTGTTTCCCATACACCGAATTCCATCTCCAGTTTGTCTCCCTTATGCCTGGAATAGTATCTGTTCTCATCTCTCCCTCTTGGCCTCCCTAGCTCCCTTTAAGATTCCACTCAAGCCCTACCTCTTACTAGAGGTTTTTCCAATTCTCCCAGTGGTTAGTGCTTCCCCTCTTGCCAATTTCTTTTTATTTCTCTTGTAATTTTTTTTGTAATTTCATAATTTATTTTGTAATATCCGTGAGCATGTTTTTTTTTTCCTGCCAGTAGAATGTCACCTCCTTGAGGGCATTCTGTCTTTGTGTATAGTAGGCACATGATTCATGACTGTTAAACTGAATTGAAAGTGCTTTATAAACCTAAAAGTGGTGTACAAACATAAGCCATTATTAAGTCTCTGTTTTTTCCCTCCATTTCTTTCTGTTTGCTTCTCTTCTCTCTTTTAATTCATGCAATCATAATTGGAAGAGATATTATGGGTCATCCAATATGATTTTCTTATGGCATGCAGGAATCCTTTCTAATACCACTGCTTGAGCACCTCCAGAGAAGGAAAACTCACCACCTCACTATGCATGTGGCTCCATTTTTGGACAGCTCTGATTGTGGGTAGATTCTTCACCATATTAAGATGAAATCTGCCTCCTCTAATTTCTACCCAACAGTTCTTCTGTTCCCTTCAGTGTCAACCAGTCGGAAATATACATTTATTAAGTACCTACTATGTGCCAGGCACTGTGTTAAGGACTGGGTATACCAAGAAGGACAAAAGACATTCCCTGCTCTTGAGAAGCTCACAGTCTAATGTGGGAAACACCATGCAAATAACTGGGTACGACCTATGTAAAGGATATATTAGAAATCATCAATAGAGAGAATTAAGGGTGTGCACAGAATAAGTCTAATTTGTCTTATAGATGACAATTATGTGAAATTGATTATTATATCCTGCTTCTTCTCCACCCCTTGTAAACTTTTTCTTCTCTAGGCTAAATATTTCCCAAAGTTTCAACCTTTTCAATTATGGCAGGACATGAAGTTCCTTTGTCATCCTGGTTGCCAATGTGAAGATGCACTTCAACTGGTTAAAGTCTTCTTTAGAATATGGTACCCCAGACATGGTCCAATCCATGCAAGGCACATTGGACTTTTATCTTGATTGAAAAAAAACATGGGCAAGAATCACACAGTACGAAAAATAATGGAAGGGTTGTAATTTGCACTGATGGGGAGAATCACATTAATGAAGACATGAGCCCATTCAATTATTGAAGTATTTTTGGAAAACTTTTTTTTTTGAGGCAGTATGATATAGTGGAAAGAGGACTGGATTCAAGAGCCTATAAGACCTGGGTTCAAATCCAGCCTCTGTCACTTACTAGCTCTGTGACCATGGGTAAGTCATCTTAGTTTTCTGAACCTCTGTTTCTTCATCTACAAAATGGAGACAATACTCACATTACCTTATAGAATTGTGAGAAAACTACTTTATAACATTGTGTATGTATGTATGTCATCATCAAGCCAGTTAACCTCATCACTTTCCTCATCTTTAAAAATGGAGATATTTATTGTTTCTACCCTACAGGGTTGTGAGGATCAAATGTGATAATATATGTAAAACTCTCATCAAATCTTAAAGTGCTCTCTGTCAACTATTATTATTACTATTATTATTATCAATTGACCACTTCTACCATGTAAAAAGATACAACAAATATGAGAAATCAGCTAAACTTTGTATTTATAGATTATTTCTTTTAAAACCTTGATTTTTTTTCACAACTAAAAGGTCTTAAATTAAATACCTATGTATTTTTATTCTTTTAGCAACAAAACTTATTTTAAAAAATATTTTATAGTGTCTTGTGTACATGGGTTTCAGAAACTTTATTTTGACAATGACAGGTATAAAACTAAAATGAAAAACATAACTTATCTCCATCATTATTACCCATCTGAAGATCAACATTCTTCTCTTTATATAGGAAAATACCACTCAATATGAATAAATGAATGAGAAAATTTAGAGATTGAATTGGTCATAGTACCGTATGTGAAGAAATTCAATCCACAAAGATAAAAACTGCAGCAAAGAAATGACTGAATTATCTACACTATTACAGTTTTTCTTCCTCAAACTTTCTTCTTTAGTTTCACTCTATGGTTCAATACTCCACATTTGCACATTTTTATATAATAGTTTTGTTATAAAATTCCTAGCAACTCAAGTTTTTGGGGAAAAAATAGGGTCTACGTGTCTAGAAGTAAGTTAAAAGATCTCTGAGTATGGGCAGTAGTAACAAAAACAGCCAAGAGAACTGAAGTTGCAAAGATAGATCACATAGGATAAGATGTGTCCAGTCTCTTAGCCAAACAGTAGAAAAGAAGTGCTTTCATTGTCTGGTGATAACTGGTTATAATTACCAAAACAGTTGACTATTAAAGCCAGAAGGACCAGTCCCTTGATTTAGAGATGAAGAATCTAGAGCCCCAATATGTTAATTGAATGATTCAAGTTCAGGAAGGTGATGAACTGAGATTTTAAGAAACTTCTGATTTTAAATTTAGTGTTCTGCCCCTTCCCCCCCCCCCAATACCATAGTGCCTTCCTGTAGTGAGATGGGGCAGATTATCTGTAGCCAGAACCTGGAGGCCAGAAGGACCCAGAGAGGACGAAACTGAGTGAGGTCTAAAAAGCAATGAACAGGAGCAGACAAAGGCAAATGGGTATTAAGGTCAATTTACTCTTACTGTAGGTAGTAGGAAGAGGTCTGTGAAAGAGGGCAGTCAGCCTTGAGAAGTGCCATCAGCAGGTCGAGGGGAATTAGATATGCAGAGAGCTAAATTATATAGCACCTAAATAGTGGTTCTCTGAGAAAAGATCAGAGAGTGCCTTTATCTCTGGTTAAATATTAACCGGAAAGGTAAAAGATTTTTATGAACAAATATAATTCACGGAACTACACGTATACTCTGATGGTGGCAGTGAAAAATAATTAGCAAACATGATGTTGCAGAATAATTGTATGGCTGGTAAAACAGCATTGTCTAATGTTGAGAGGAGCGGCCTTGGAATCAGGAGATCTTTGTTTGAGCTTTAAGACTGGCAGTTGTCGACCCTGGTAACTCGGCAAATCCCTCTGAATTTTTGTTCCCCCAGCTATAAAACGGAGATTAATAAATACTAGATCGATCTGCCTACAGAGCTAATAGTGAGCAAAGCATTCGGTAATTTACATCTATATGTGAGTTCCTGTTATTATTGATGTTATATATGGATGAACCAGCATCATATGAATGTCAACATTTTCCTGTGTCCTCCCTTTTGAAATCACTGCGGTTTAGTTGAAAGGACACTGGACTGGCTATTAGAAGACCTGGTTTACAAGCCAACCTCTGGCACTCATTAGTTGCATGATCAAGAACAGGTACTAGATTTTACTTTTGTATCTGGTGCCAGTATTTTATATAGAATAAGTATTTAATAATTGCTTGATGATTAACTAATTGAAGTAATTTTAAATGACTTAACATGTAAAATGCTTTGCAAATCTTAAGTGCTATATAAATGCTATTATTATTATTAATAGCCTCATCGAGTATTGATTTCTATATCTTTAAAATGGTGGTGAGACTACTTTCATCAACTTCCCCACAAGGTTATTATGAGGAAACTGCTTTGTAAACTATGAACTGTAATGACCTTACTATTATTTCCTAGACTTTCATGCTGTCTTTTAAGGTCAGCACAGCTTTCTTACTTATGCTCCTCCTCCTTATGTGTTATCACCACCACCAGAATTTGAGTTCCTTGAAAGGCAGGCACTGGCCTATGTACTTTCCTAGTTTCTGTCCCAGTGCTCTGAACCTAGTAAGAGCTTAATAAATGCTTCAGTCTTTCATTCATTCATTCCTCCTTGCATTTTTCTAGAGGCAATTTGGATTTCATGTTATGTATGATAAGTTCTGTGATGTATTCAACTTTGATCTGCCGTTTCCATACACATTTCTGTACAGGTTTTACTTTCTGACAGTGTTAGGATAGCTCACTGCTGTAGTCCATTGAACATATCAGCACTTTCATGGTTCTGGGATCTAAATGATCTTGGCACTCTTTCCAGTGATCTAGATTGCAACCCATCCTGGCCTTTTCATGCTGTGGGAGACTTTCCTATTTCCTTCTATAAATGTTCCTCATCAGAGTTTACCATACATGCAATATATATGTATACACACACATATATACATACACACATATGTATACACACATACATATTTACACACATACACATACAGGGAGAGTGATATATACATATATATGTGTATGTGTGCACGCATGCACATATACACATATGGAAACTCTAGATCAAGAATACTTAACTTTTTTGTGTCATCAAGTCCTTGATCACTCTAGTGAAGACTATGGATGTTTTAATTAAGAATGATGTTTTAAGCACCGGACCTGGAGTCAGGAGGACCTGAGTTCAAAATCCAGCCTCAGACACTTGACACTTCCTAGCTGTGTGACCCTGGGCAAGTCACTTAACCCTGATTGCCTCACCAAAAAAGAAAAAAAAGAAAAAAATAATGTTTTAAAGTGCATAAAAGACAGAATTACAAAGGAAATCAATTACATTAAAACATGTGTTATATATATGTGATATATATATATACACATGTTTAAAATTCACAGACCCCAGGTTAAGAACTCTTGCCTCAGAGCTCTTGGTTACACAGATACCAGTGGTTCCTGTGAGTGGTCTACAGGTGATACTTCTCTCTTGTGGAGAGTGGCTCATCTCCTTTTCTCATTATACATCATTCTGATGACCTATTTTACCCCACTTTTGCACAATCCTCACTGGTAATATACTGAAGACTACTCTTACCCATAAGGAGTCTCTCTATTGTTCTTTGGGTGATCCGTGATTTTAACTCTTTGGAGACTAAGGCATTTAATGGCTAGACTGAGCCCTATTGTATCACAAGAAGAATACGGATGTTTAAAGGTTGGGCTGTTGTCTCCAGAAGAACTTTGAATTCCTGAAAAGCAGGACTCAGAGACAATCTAGCCAGTTCTTCTCGTCCTAGTGAATTTTGGGCTCAGCTCATCCATCATCCATCTATAGTGTCTGTCTGTCCAAGGTGTGTATAAACAGTGATAATCCTCAATTTCTGTATGTAGTCTACCCTCTCAAGAGTTTTATAATACTGATGAAATGTTCTATTTTGGCAGTGATTAACAAAGCATACCTTACTTAGCATCTGTTCATGAATCAAGTGCCCCAAATGGTTAAGGAGAATAAGACAGTTTGCCTATTAGCTCATGCTAATGCTGTGAGGATGCTGTCAATTAATGTTAGGAACGTGACTAGAAGATGCCAATGTTTCCTGAAACTTTCCAAAATGTTACACATTTATATGTGCAGAGCATAAACTAATGAAGCTCTGAACAAATAAATTCCTTTGGCTCCATTGAACTCTTGTTTCTGAAATGAAAGAAAAAAAAAGTGTGAGGATAACAAAACTCACCTATTGTTACGTAATTGTTGGGTTCACCGTAAGGAAGCAGGCTAATATATTGACTAATTCCCTGAAGGGTCATTTATTCCATCTATGGACTAGGTTGCTATCCAGAACAATTCACAAAAGTGTTTCATTGGCGTACTTCCAATACTGGTCATACTGCTTTTTTGCATAGCTTTTGTGAATAGCTAGGTAGTACAGTGACTAGTGCTGGCTTTAGAGTCAAGAAGACCTGAGTTCAAATCTTGCCTTTTATACTTACTAGCCATGTGATTCTGGAAAAATCAGTTGACCTCTTTTTGCCTTAGTTTTCTCATTCATAAAATGGAGTGCCTACTTCACAGGGTTGTTAAGAAGGCCACATGAGAACATATTTAAAATGTCTTGCAAACTTTAAAGCACTCTATAAATGCTAGCTATTATTGTTATTATTATTGTTGTTGCTGCTGCTGTAGCTAAAGCAATTCATTATCCAATGGCCAAACTACTGGTGATGAACTTGTTGAGAATATGAATTTTAATTAAAGAAGAATTGTCAAAAGGAAATTGATCCAACATCAGATACAGTTCAAACTCAAATTAACATTAAAGATCTAACTTTTAATGTTGCTTAGATCTAGAATCCTGTTCAAAGTAAAACTGGGAAAAAGTGGAGAAAATTGAGGCTTTTTTTGTAATATGAATTATCTTTTAATGATGAAGAATTTTTCCGCTATAGAATAAGGTCTTTCCAAAATACACTATGCAAATAGTGAAAAGTAGGAGGAATTCTTCTCTATTATAACATGGACTATGAATGGGAGATAGTGAATAGTCCAGTTTGGCTGGGGCAGAGAGTATGTGAAGGGGGTTAGAAATAAGGCTTGTTTATCTTACCAGATTGACAATGTAAGTGAGACAGAGTGAGTTAATAAGGAGGCTGACATGGTCCATTGTGTGGGTGATGCAGAAATAATAGATAATGTTCCGAATTTGCTGACACGTCAAAGGACACAGATTGTTACTGTGAAGAAGAAAAATTTCTGGAGGGTGAGGCAGTCACCTGGGAGAAGGATGATTCATTGTTGGATTCGATGGGTACATTTGCAAAAAGGCCATACTGTTACACTACTCTAGAGATCAATAGTTGCACATACATCAATTCAGCTTTATGAGTACGAGGCAAATGACCAGAAAGACAGCTGATGTTCAAGACTTTTTAAAGAAAGCAAGTTCTGAACCTCTCCTGGGTTCATTACACATTCGATCACATGGTATACACCTTCTACGTCTGAAGCATGGGATGATAAAATTAGTATCTGAAAAGATCTTGATAGGCTAAAACATTGGGTCAAATCAAATACAATAAAATTTAGGAGTAACGTAATCTTACACAGCTCTGAAAATCAACTTCACAAGAATAAGCTGGAGAAGATAAGACTAGATAGTATGTTATCTGGGAAATATCTGGGGGTTTTTGGTGGACTGAAAGCTTAACATGTCAGCAGTGTGATATCTCAGTCAAAAAGCTTATTTTTACCTTAGGTTGCATTGAGAGATGTAAAGCATTGGGAAGAGGAAACTGAAGTCTCTTACTCTCTGCCCTGCTCAGACCCTATCTGGATTATTGACCTCAGTACAGGGCATCATGCTGCTGAGAGGGAAAGTATCCAAAGGGTAATCAGGATGGTACAGGGTCTCACATGCCAGGGGAATCAGCTGAATGACTGAGGAATGCCGAACACAGAGAAGACAGGAAAACCTGGGTTGCAATTCACCTTAGACACTAGCTGTGTGACTTTGGGAAAGTCACTTGACCACTACCTCAGTTTCCTCATCTCTGAAACAGAGGTTGGATTTGTGGGCCTCCAAGGCCCCTTCAAGCTCTAGGTTCATAATCTTATTATTGAAGTAGATTTGTTCTACTTGGCTCAAGAGGGTAGGACTAAGAATGATGGGGTAGCCAGGTGGTGTTGTGGCTAGAGGGCTGGGCCTAGAGTCAGAAAGACTCATCTTCCTGAGCTCAAATCTAGCCTCAGGCACTCATTAGCTGGTGACCCTGAGCAAATTGCTTAATCCTGTTTGCCTCAGTTTCCTTATCTGTAAAATGGGCTGGAGAAGCTAATGGCAAATCACTCCAGTATCTTTGCCAAGAAAACCCCAAATAGGGTCATGAAGAGTCAGACACAACTGAACAACAAGAAGGAACAATGAGTGGTAGTCACATCACGGGGTGGCAGGTTTAGGCCTTGAGGTAAGGTAAAATGATACAATAAAACTTCCTAACATTTGGAGCTGTTGAAAATTTAAATGGCTGCTTTGGGAGGTAGTGGATTTCACTTCACCGGAAGTCTTCAAGCCAAGGCTGGGTGACCACCTGTTGAGTGTATTGTGGAGAAAATATCTTGTTTGGAAATGAGTTGAATAAAATGGTCTTTGAAGTCCCTATCAATTCCGAAGATTCCATGATAGAAGAGAAATAGAAAATGTCAAGGAAATGTAGTCGAGGAGAAAGCACACCCACCCCAAGTTTCCATGAACATTTTTAAGGCGACATCAGACAAATATAAATTAATAGAGTGCAAACTGTGTTATTCAATACTGAAGGAACAGAGTAATGGTTTAATAAGTGGTAGGTGGAATTAATCAGGGACAGCTTCCTGTATAGGTGAGTTTTGAAGGAGATTGATTTGGAGGGGGAGGAAAGAAAACATTTCAGATTAGGGGGCTGGCATATCCATATACAAAGGCAGTAATGCAAAAGATGTGTGTAGGAGAAAATTCTGTTCCCATAACAGGAGCACTGCTTAGTGGGAATCTGTTTCAAGTAGGTAAAAAATCTTTGGCTGGTATAGCTAGTCAGTCAATTGGCTTTTTCCTGCTTTGTCTTGCGTGTGGGGACGAAGTCAGTGAATTAATTGTAGGACCTCTGTGTACTGCCAGTACAATCCGCAGCACTATGATTCTCTAAGAGATTTCATTTACTAGCAATAAAATAAACATTTTCCACAAAACTGTATTTTCATACCATTTAATATTTCCACTCAACTTTGAGACAATAGCATACTTGGGTAAATTTCTGAGAATATATTGTTTAATTCTTTTATTATTTTGACCAGCCACCCCAATAATTGAAACTTATATAATCACTCCATTTCTTTGCTTCTGAAATGTTGAGAGTTCCTTGAGTTTGGATATTGTGTCCTGACATTTAAAAAAGGAAAAAAAAAAGTTTAAATTTCACCAATCGTTTAATAGCTTTTCTTTATAAATTACAGACGAGCCACAGGAAATACCTGTTATTAGTACTGTAGGTATTGACTCAGTTCTTAGCCCTTTGAAAGTCCAGGTCCAGGTAACTAATGAATGAAATGCTTAAGGAATTTTTTATCTTAATTCAATTTCAGCAAGCATTAATCATCTCCATGTAAGGCATTGTGTAGACACTGGGGACATGAAGACAAATACAAAAACTAGTATCTGTCCTCAAGGAATTTGTTATTTATGTGTATGCCTGTATCTACCTCCTGGTAGGGGCTGAACCTGTGATTTCACTGGCATGAGAAACTCCCAGAGGAGAAAACTCCCTCCTCCAATGTAGGTCAGCATGTTCTGTTCAATTTACCCTAAAGTAAGGTGACTTTCTCTCAGCTTCAGACCAAGAATGTCAGAGGGAAGACTCAAACCCAGGTTGTCCTGGTTCCAAGGCCAGTTCTTCATCTACTATGGGCCACACACATAACAGGGATATATACACATACACATATACATATGTACATACATACATAACATAGACCAGATCATTTGAGGAGGGAAAGAACACGAAGGCAATTAAAAACTGGGGGATTAGGAAAGACCTTAAGGACAGGTGGCATCAGAGCTGAATCCTGAAGAAAGCTAGGGATTCGAGGAGAGGAAAGAGAATCTTCCAGGAGATGGAATTCAAGAAAAAGCCAGCAGATTCGTTTGTCTGGAACATCGGGTGTGTAAAGGGAGGTACTGTGAAACAGAGCTGGAAAGGGTGGAAGGCGCCCCATTGTGAACATCTGTATCCTAGGGAGCCAATGAAGATTCTTGAATAGGGGAATGCCACAGTCAGGCTTAGGTTTTAGGAAGATTATTTTGGCAACTGTGGATGATGAATCGACACCGGAAACAGGAGACCTTTTAGGATTGCAGTAATCCACGTGAGAGGTGATGAAGGTCTGAAGTAGGATACTGGCCATATAACTAGGGAGATGGGGATGGATTTAAGATATGTGAAAGTGGAATTGACAAGACTTAGCAACAAGCTCCATATTGGGAGATGCCTCCAAAAAAACAGTAAATTTGGAGGAGGGGCAGAAGGAAAAGTTCTTCCCACGTAAAGACTCCTTTACGTGGGAAGAGTTTTACTTCGTACTCGTTGAATTTTGGATATCTACGATGACAGCCTAGATAGAGTTTAGGCAAGAAACACGACCCCAAAGAATGACTTTTTCGGGTATGTATAGTGACACTGGAGACAGGGTAAAGCAGCTGGATTCAAATCTGCAGATTCAGAACTGGAAGAGCCCTCTGAGGCCCCCAGGGCCAACCTCATTTTTACAGAGGAGGAAACTGAGACTCAGAGATGACAGAAACCTGCCCAACTCAAATACACTTCTACCGCTTACACTTGACCACAAACCCTGCACTCTATATTTACCCTGCTTCCTACTGTGGAACTAAAGGAAACATATGATAAAGGTCTCCGCAGAGATGTCTTAATGAGATGCAAAATGTGGAGAAACACCCTGCAACGTATTTTGGTAAAGTGAAGAAAGAACCTATTCATGCTCAGATCTCAACAGTCACTGGAAGAAATTTCACATAAGTTAGAGTAATGGGGGTGGGGGCTCGGGGAGACGGACCTGGCCAATAGCTAGTTTCCCTCTAACACGAAGAAACTGATTTCCTTGTCAGTTTCGTAGTACCTCTAAGTGATTTCAAACAACTAGTGTAGAGGCCTTGTTGCCTCCCAAATGTAACATGGTTTACAGTCGTCCTCCTCCCACCGACTATGTTACCAAAAAAAAAAAAAAGGTGAGCTGGGGCCAGACAGCAGGCGATTACCGCCTCCCAGAAGGCCGAAGGGTTTAAAACTTAATGGTTTTTCGCTCCTTTTGTATCCCCAGCCTTTAGGTTCAGCGCTCAGCCAGAGCCTGCAGCAGGCGTTATCTAATCTAAATCAAATTAAGCAATCTCGGTAAAGCACTTTGCAAATCTTGCAGAAGCGCTCTCTAGTCCTCCCGGCTCCGTCAGAAGCCCACCCGGCGGCCAGCCGTGTAGACCGTCTCCCTTTCCCCTGCGGACCTCGGGGCATGTGTCCCTACTCGGTGTCCACGAGTCTCCCGACTGCGCTACGACACAGAGATGGACACACGGGCACACGCCTGTGTACACACGGGCACACGCCTGTGTACACACGGGCACACGCCTGTGTGCACACATGTACACGATGTGCACAGCACCTATAGACATACAGGTATACGTGCACCTAAGTGCATCTAGAGGGAGAGAGACGTCTATGCCAATAAAACAAAATAAAAGGAGGGAGGGGAGCCTAGGACAGTCCGGCCCAGGCCTTTGTTCCCCCC
The DNA here is from genome assembly GCF_900497805.2 of Vombatus ursinus. Classification (NCBI taxonomy): domain Eukaryota; kingdom Metazoa; phylum Chordata; class Mammalia; order Diprotodontia; family Vombatidae; genus Vombatus; species Vombatus ursinus. The sequence continues at coordinate 2,542,681 of NW_020955182.1, forward strand.
GGGGGTCCGGCCCCCGAGGCTGGAGGGCGCGGGGCGCAGGGCGGGCCTGGAAGGAAGAGGCTGGGTGGGTGGGGGGGTGCGGGGACGGGCGGCGCCCCCTCCCGCTGGGCGGCCCCGGGTCCCTCCGGAAGGGTCCGGGCGGGGGGCTCGGCGTGGCCGGGAAGCCCCGCGCTGACCCGCGCCTGCCCCCGGGCTTTCCGGCTTCCTCCAAGGCCCTATATAGGGAGCCGGGCCCGAGCTCCGGCCGGCCTCCCCGGAGAGCCGGGATCGGGATCAGCTTCTCCGGGATTTCCCTGACGCCTCGGCCGAGGCCCAGGCAAGGACCGGCCGAGGGGGGAGGGGCGAGGAGCGGGTGGGGGGGGGGGGGGGAAAGCGGGGGGAGGACCGGGCGGCGGCGGCGGCGGCCCGGCTCGGAGCTGGGGGCGGGCCTCGCTCGCGCTGGGCTGCGGTAAGGGGAGGGGGAGGGGTGTGTTTGTGCGCGCGCGCGCCCCCGCCCCCTAGCGCTGGACACCCTGTGAGTGTGTGAGCTCGCGCGCGCGTGTGTGAGTGTGTGGTGTGTGCGCGCGGGGAGCCCGGAGTCGGCGGCGGCGGCGGCGGCGGCGGGGGCTGGAGGCGCCCGGAGCCTGCCCGGGCTGTCTCCCCTCTGACTCCCGGAGCGCGCGGTGACCGCCCCCCTTCTGCCCCCCCACCCAGGACGAGGAGGCGCCCCCCTGCCGACCCCCCCGCGAAGAGCCCGGAGCGGAGCCGAAGACCCGAAGACCCGAGGAGCCGGAGCCGGAGCCGGAGCCGGAGCCGGAGCCGGAGCCGGAGCCGGAGCGGAGCCGCGAGGGCGGGCGGCCGGAGCGGCCGGGGTCGGGCCGGCGCTGTCCCCGCCGCCGCCGCCGCCGCCGGCCGCCGGGGGAAGAGATGGCGGCGGGGCCGGAGCCCGAGCCGGAGCGGGGCGCCCGGAGCCTCGTCCGCGCCGCCTCCTTGTGGCTCGGCTGCCTCCTGCTGCTGCTCGGACGCCGGGACCCGGCCCTGGCCGCCGCCGCCGCCGCCTTCTCAGCCGGCAGGAGCAGCCCGCAGCCGCCGCCGCCCCCAGGTGAGTGCTGGGGGAGGGGGCGCCGCCGCCGCAGTCCCGCAGGGCCCCCTGGCGCGCGGCCCGGCCCACTTGTACGAGTGGCCCCGCCGAGGTCGCTGCCGCTCACGCCATTCATTAAGTTGTAGCCGAGAAAGTGCGTGTGCGGGGCGGGAGGGGGGGCAGCCCTGGGACCCCGACTTCCCGCAGCCGGCGTGGACCCCTACCGGGCATCCCCGGGCGGCGTCGGCGCATCCCTGCCGCAGCTGCCCGCGGAGCCCGGAGCGGGGAGGCCTGGGGGCTTCGGAACGACCCTCCCCCGCAATTGCCCGTTAGGGTTTCCGCTATGAGTTCCCGTCTCTTGGCTGGACCTTAAAACTTTTATTGATAGCGGGCTCCCCTGCAGCGTGGGCAACTCCTCGGGGCCTTTATTGATGGAATGCGGGGTGTCCCAGAGGTCTCAGTGCGGCGGTGAGCTTTTAATGAAGCTGCATGTGATGAGCTTTCGTCAGCCCCGAACAGCGCCGAGTCTTTCTTTTAAGCTGAAAGCTGCACCAGGACTTTTGGGACACCCGGTCTCGGGAGCAAGAATCAGAGCCCCCAGTGGGTTAGTCATGATGTGGCAACTTGTCTTACACCCCTTCCTAGATGGCTGAAAACTGACAGTCTCTGAAACGGAATAAACTTTTTTGAGGGGGCGGAGGGCAAGGGGGGAAACCGCAGAACTTCAGTACATGGGCACACTTCGTACCTTGTTTTTCATTCGATTAATGCATAACATCCTATTGGCTAGTGGAGTGGAGGTGTGGGTAGCAAGGAAGGGTTAAAGAATGGTGCGTTGGAGTGCGGAGAGCTTCGAAATTCAGTATTTACCATGGCAGGCTGGTGCTTGTGCATAGAGCCCTTCCAGACTTGGAGTCTGGAAGACCTGAGGTCGCTTATGTGCCCCATGAGCAAATCACTCAAAACCTCTCAACCTCAGCTTCCTCGTTTTAAAATGGGAATAATATCTGTTGTGCTTTCCTTAGAAGGTTGTGATAATGTAAATTTAAGTGCTTAAACTTTAAAAGATCCATATAAATGTCAGGGTTTGTCGTGTCATTTTTATTATTATTGTTATTATTAGACCCTGTCCTGTTCATTGCTTTAGGGAACACCAGGTTAGGAAATTTCCTGGGAGTCTTTCCACTTACTGCTGGGCATCTGCTCTGCACTTTAGTCTTAAAAAAGTTACCTAGGACCCTCAGAGATTTTGACTTGTTCTGGGCTTCAGAGACGGTATTGGTATCCAAGGTGACACTTGAACCTGGGTCTTGCTCTGAGATTGGCTCTTGGTTTGGGGTCTACCATGATAAGGCTGTGGTTCCGTGGTAGATCATGCTGCAAATGGCAGTTGTTAGGAATATTAATTTGAGGATGAAATAGAATATATGATAAAATTTGATTGAAAAAAACAAACCAAAAACTTGCACTGGAGTGTGTGGATGACTTTGGCCCTTAAAGTTCTGTTGATGCCACTTAGTGGCAGCTTCCAGTATCTTATGGACAGGTACTGCTTTAGATTCTTGATTTGTGGTTAAATCATGGTGGATTGTAAAGTGGCTAAATGTTAATCATAATTCATTTGCAAAATAAGTAGTTCTTGGGTTTAATTTTTAAGGAAAAATCAGTAGCATTTTATTTGAAATTAAAATTACTATTAGCTACTCAACAAGTGTATCTCAGTGCTAACTTTTGTTTGTGTAGAACTGATAGTAGTAATTTTTTAAGGAAATAGTTTTGTAATCTGTTTTCAACAAAAAGGCTTACATTCTAGTATCAAATTTTGGTTCTTCTTAGGTTTTCATGCAAAACTTTGGACCATAAATTTGTATATTCTTCAAAATGCAGGTTTCATTTTGAAAATTTTGTTCCAGTTTGAGTCCTTTTACTCATGGAAGTGACTTTTTTTTTAAAAAAAATTCTATTTTTAAGTTGATTTATTTTTAGTTTTCAACATTTACTTCCACAAGATTTTGAGTTCCAAATTTTCTCCCCATCTCGTCCGGCCCCCACCCCAAGACTGCATGCATTCTGAATACCCCTTCCCCTAATCTGCCCTCTATTTTATCTCTCCCCGACCTGTCTGTTTCCTATTTTCCTGTAGAGCGGATAGATTTCTATACCTCATTGCCTGTATAGCTTTTTTTTTTAGTTCTTAGTCAAGAGAAGTAAAAAATATATTGGAAAATAGGTTCTAACAAGTCATTGAAACTTTACTGTGTGAACAATCCAATTAACGGGTATAGTCTTAATTTGAATTTTTTTGACTGTGGATTGTGAGACATTCTGGTGATTTTAAGGAAAATGAATCTTAATAGTGGGGAAGAATAAGGGTATCCATAATCTTATCGAATGGCCTAACATTTTAATGGATTAATTTATAGAAGGCAAGTTTAAATTAGAATGATGCATGATGACAACATATTCATGTAGTGTTACTTGAGAATGTTTGTGAACATTTATATTTAGTTTTTTTGGCTACCTTAACATTTGAAATAATTCTTAAGATTACAACTACAATAGTGAAGTTATGTTGGATGCATAATTTTAAAGGAAGGGGTTCATGCTTGTGTTTAGCAACGTCTTAGGGCAATGAGTCTTCTGTTGGGGTGGGAGGTACTTAGAAGAAAGCAGTATCAGGAGTGAAAGGTTACATAAAGGTATATTTTTAAGGATTTTAAAAAATACAGTATATAATTTGCATATGTTATTGAATTCAAAACTTAGAACAGTCTTATGAGAAAGGTATTATTTATATTTAGTGGATCAGGAAATTAAGGAGCAGACAGGTTGAGTGCCTTGCCCATGGTAGCCACAGAGCTGTGAGGTGTAAGAGTGTTCAGGTCTTCCTGAATCCAAGACTAGTAGCTCTGTCTGTTATACTGTGCTGCCTCGCAAAATATGAGTGACAATGGATATTGTCACTGATTTCCCCCAGCTGGTAGTGCCTTCTCTTCTGAGGCTGCCATCTATCTACTCTGCATAGATCTCATGTGTACCCAGTTATTTACATGTCATTTCCCCCATTGGAATGTGGTTCCTCGAGGGCCTGGAAAGCTGGGTTGAGTGAAAGCCTGGTGAAGTGGAGACAGGGCTACATTTACAGCCAGGGGACCTGGATTCAAGTCCTAGTTCTGCCTCTTGCTGCCTTTGTGATCTTGAGCAAGTTATTAAAACTCTTTGGGCGTCCGATTCTTTATGTATAAAATGTAGGGGTTGGACTAGATGACTTTTAATGCCCTTCAGCTCTGAATCTGTGATCCTGTGAAAGGGTACCAGGTTAACCTGAATGGAAGCTGTAATGGGAGATTAGCTTGAAAGCAAATTGGGGAGATGTTGAACACTTGGCAAATGGTTTAGATTTTATTCTGAAGGCGTTAGACATTTAGTGTGAAACCTTTTGAGCAGGAGAGTAATGCTTAAGGAATGGTTTAGGAGGATTAATCTGGCAGAAGTCTATAGGTTGCACTGGATTGGGGAGAAACTGGAATTGGGAGGTAAGAGAAATAATTTTGATAGGTTACAGAGACAATGGTATGAAGGCCTTAATTAGAGCACTGGTGGTGGAAATGAGTGAGAGGAGTATTGATAGCTAGGGAGAGAACCTCGAAAGAGAAAAATAGAGTTTGGGGACAGAATTGTGGGTAATACCAACTTGTGTTGTTTGTCCTTTGTTCTCAAAGATGACCATGACATCAGGAGATGATAACATAACTTTCGAGTGAATTGGATTTAAGTGAGGGAGGGCTGTGCAAAGTCACCAGCATCACTTTCTTCTCCAGAGCCATCTGGGTCCAGTGACAAGATATAGATCAGGACTACTGGAGGTGGCCCCCAATACTGATTTTTAAGTGGTGTGGGGAAGGAGAGAAGCCAGGAAAGGGAACAAGAAGATCAGTTAATCAATAAACAAGCTCCTGCTCTATGCCAGGCACTGTGCTAGTCTCTGATAGAGAGATGGGAGGATAAGTAGTACCTGAGATAGTTGGATCCCAGAAGCCTACAAGTCTAACACTTCAGCTAAGTCAAAGGCAAAGAAAACAGAAAAACCACCGTACTTGGCAGTGGGGACTTGAGTGATTGTGGTGGAAGCTAGATTTCAAGAAGCAGACAATACCACTCTTTGAAGAAAAGTGAAGGTGAGGTGAAGGAGAGGGGGGCAAATAGTTTAATGGGTGGGTTTCATTATTTCTTTTGGCACTGAGGACCCTGGAGCATGTTTTTGGAGAAAACGGAAGGAACTGGTGGAGAAAATTCATTTGGAAGGATTGGTAATTCATGGACCAGAGTCTGAAAAAAGATGAAGGGCTATGATTTTAGGGCACAGGTTGAGGGGCCTGGATTTAGAACTGAGAGTGGATAGTTCTCCTTCCTTCCTAATAAAATAAATGAAGAGACATATGTTGGGAAGAAGCCTGAGGCCTTGATAGTAATAAATTAGGGGATGAGGTCATCTGCTAGTGAAGGGAGCTGGAGTGGAATTGGGGCAATGAGAAAAGGAGAGGAGGTTTGGGATAGTTGTGAGGGGTGTATAAGGGAATCAACAAGAAATGGATTACTGAATTATTGAGCCAAAGAGATAAAAGTGCTGTCCATACTTCCTACCTTGGCTTATAAACTCCTGAAGCTCAGGGACTCATTTAAACATTGTATGCTTTCTAATGATGACCCCAATGTTTTGCCCAAAATAGATGCTTAAGAAACATACTGATTTATAGTGGGCAAGGTCATCCTGTTGTAGTTTTTTCCAGCATTAGACTGTGGCCTGAATTAGATTGGAGCACAGGTCCTTAACCTTTTTGGTGTCATGGACACAGTCTAGTGAAACCTATAAAACCTCTTCTCAGAATGATTTTTTTAAATGCATAAAATAAAATACATAGAATTGCAAAGGAAACTAGTTATATAGAAATAAAGTTATCAAAGTATTTTTTAAAAAGTTCATGTCTCAAATTTAGACCTCTAGGTTTGAGAAAGCGTACACATATTTGAAGGAAGGGTATAGAGTTGACTTGTAAGTTTCTGATTTGTAGGAATTCTTTTGACTGTAGGAATGAAATTATTCAATCATATTTTAACTATTCATAGCTAGCATAGACAGAATATATGAAAAGTTCTACATTAATTCTTTGATAGTCTTTGACTAAGGGAGGTTTGATTGAATAAGTGATCCAAGTATTAACACTCATAGCAGATTTGAATTCTACTTTATCATCACAGCTGTAGCTCTACTATAAAAAATAAGAGCTTGAGAGTTAGAATGGCACCTAAAGACCATCCAGCCGAGTCTTATTTCCCATGCAGGAAAATCAGCTTCTGCTCGAACACCTTCATTGATGGGGGAACTCACTGCCTACCAAGGCAGCCTATTCCGTTTTTAGACCACTCTGATTATTAGAGAGAAAGTTCTGCTTTCACTTGGGCTGAAATTTGCATCTTTTACTGAGCTGGCATTAGTCCCACCTTCTAGAACTACATAGAGTAGACCTGTCCCTTCTTTCCCATGACAGCCCTTCTGCTTAAGTTTCTACATTTTACCATTATTAAATGTAACCCTTTTAGTTTCAGCCCATTGTTCCCGCTGGTAGTCATCCTCCTGGATTCTAATTCTGCCAACCGTTGCGTTAGCCATCTCCCCCAGGGTAGCTTCCTGGGAAAATTGAGGAGGCGTGACTTATGTCTTAATTCACGTCATTGATAAAAATGTTGAACTGGGCAGAGGACAGAGTTCTCCAGCATACTCTTGAAGACTCCTTCAGCTTGGCATTCTTCTATTAGTCAACATTCTTTGGGCCTAGTTCTCCTGGTTATAAATCCATTTAACTAGTGTCATAACTCGCATTTCTGGTTGCCTGAAAGGAAACCATGAAACTTTTTCAAATGCTTATTGAATGATGAATGAAAATATCCTACAGAAATGCAGTTCTGTTCTATCAGTTTAACTTCATTTCCATTTTTATACAGTTATTTGTTTGACGTGACTTGTCTGTGAACTCTTACTATGGTCTTGTTGTTCAGTTGTTTTGTCATGTCTGACTCTTCGTGACCCCATTTTTCTTGGCAGAAATACTGGAGTGGTTTGCCATTTCCATCTCCAATTCATTTTGCAAATGAGGAAACTGAGTGAAACAAGGTTAAGGGACTTGTTCAGGGTCACACAGCTAGTAAGTGTCTGAGGCCAGATTTGAACTCATAAAGATGAGTTTTCCTGACTCCAGACCTGGTGCTCTATCCACTGTGCCACTTAGCTGCCCTGCTATGGTCCTAGTGATCATTATTTACCTTTCCAGGTGCACAGAAATAATGCATTTAGTAACTTGTTCTAGAATTTTTCTTGGGATCATAGATCATTTAGAATGGGAAAGGACCTTCGAGATCATTTAGTCTGTTGTCTTCTTTTTACAGATGAGAATTCTGAGGCCTTGAGATAGGAGTTGACTTGTCCTAGTTTACAATAGCAGAGCTGGAGATCCTAACCCCAGATCTCCTTCTAGCATTATGCTTCCATCAGTCAGATGATGGAGAAAGAAGCTGGACTCGAAGGGATTGAGAAGAGTGGGGCAGTGAGGAAGTGGTTGGATTTGGTGTAGACCCCCCCTTTTTTTTTTTAAAGAATTTTGGTATAGAAGGGGAAACAAGAAGATGAGCCAGTAGTCGGATGGGATAGATGGATTAAGGAAAGGCTTTCTCTTTTTAAACTAGGAAGACCTGAACATTTTAGTAGGTAGATGGGAAGGAGCCAATGGAAGGGAAAGAGAGAGGTTTCATGAAAGAGAGGATCATTGCTAGAGAAAGTTCCCAGAGAAGGTGGGAGCAAGTGGGAATAAGGTTGAAAGATTATTCTTGGCAAGGAGTAGGGAACAGACTTCTTTTCTCTCAGAAAGTAGAGGAGAGAAGGAGCAACAGTGAGAATGTTGAAAAGTTTTGACAAGGGAAGTTGAGAGAACTCCTTTTTGAAGACTTCAGCCTTCTCAGCAAAGCCTATGCCCCAGGTATCAGAGGCTTCAGGTTTGGCTAGGGGCTTGGAAGAAGAAAAGGTTTTGAACGGAAGATGAGGAAAATGAGTCAGGGAGTCAGTAAGTGTAGATGACAAAGATGACAGCACCAGTGAGGACCCAGCTGATTATATTATATAATTACATAGCAAGTGACATCTGTGTGATTTTTGTGTATGTGACCTTATCAAATGATTGTGCTGCTGTATCAGTGACTGATCAGCTAGTACATAGACATTTTCTCATAGATCTTCTATTTGTATCTTCTAGAACACCATTGATACATAGAACACGATTTGGGAACGACTGGTACAGACATAGAATGCTGTGACTTGAAAAGAGTGAATTGATTGGCCTGGAAAGTTTACTTGGGGAGGGGCACTTGAACTAAGTCTTTTTTTGGGGGGGGCAGTTGGGGTTAAGTGACTTGCCTAAGGTCACACAGCTAGTAAGTATCATGTGTCTGAGGCTGGATTTGAACTTGGGTCCTCCTGACTCCGGGGCCAGTGCTCTATTTACTGCGCTACCTAGCTGCTCCTTGAACTGAGTCTTAAAAGATTAAGGTAGGTTTTGCATGGGATGGGGGGGACAGAAAGAAGGAGGGCCCGTGGGAAGGGGCAGCTGGGAATTCCTAGATGGTTGAAACACTGAACAAAAGCAAAGAGTTGGTAAAGTTCACTGACAAATTAATTGACTTCCATTAGTTCCTTGGTGTAGCTTTCCTTAACCTCATCAGCAAATTTGTTTGGAGCGGGGCACCTGTATTCTGCATTTTGCTGTAGCAGTTCTTCAGAAGTTAAAAATTGACCCTCGTGTACCAAATATTACTGAATGTTGATAAGCAGATGGATTTAAGGTAGTGGCTCATTTTTAAAATGCCTTTACATTAACTGTTATTGAATTTTCTTTAAAGCGCTCACTATTTTTTCTAAATTTTGAGAGCATCTGCAGTAAAACTTTTTCTTGCATTTTTTGTTGAAGCTGTTCAAAAGTAGGTTTCAGGTTAGCTATTGTATCTTCTTTTATTTCTCATTTAGTGCAACATATAAAACTTTGACCAGCAAAATCACATTTGACACAATTTGATTTATAAATTATTAGATTAGGCTATTACTGAACTTCATTTCATTTTTTTCCAAGAATGAGTTTCTTTTTCCTTTCTTCAGTACTTGTTGCAAATTTTGGTTAAGTAATCATGGTGCTATAATATCTTAGCCAATTGTTGATACCTTAGGAGGGGAAGATTAAATTCTGTTGGCATATTTGGATGAATGAGGATAAATCCAGAAGAGATTTCTTTCTTAAATTCACTTATGCTTCCTGAGATTTTTAGGATTGAAAAACTAATAGTAGTACTTTTCAAATTTTAAAATTTACTGCTAACACAATTTGAGTTTTAAGAATTTATTATAGCTCTTGAGATCTAGGAGTATAATTACCCCTTTATTCCTATCATTTTTCATTATTTCTCTTAATATTCTAGATCTAATGTTTCCCCAAATCAGTTTTTTATTATTATACTGAGTTCTGTAAAGTATCTTTTTTGATACTTTGACATAGCAATGAAACTATAAATTAACTTTGGTAGTATTGCCGTTTTTTGTTATATGGCCCAGCCCAGCCACTGACACTGATTATTGCTCTAGCTATTTAAGTTCTTCTTTATTTCTTTAACGAACACTTTGGAAATTGATCTATACAAGTATTTTGTATGCTGTGGTAGATTGATACCCAACATTTTATGCCTTTTGAAGTTATTTTGAATGAGATTTCCCTTTCTATTATTACCTCTTAGATTTTGTTAGCATTAGTGTCATGTATAATACATAGGTAATATGTGTGTGTGTATATTTGTATTTGTTATTATATAGAAATGCTGTTGATTTTTGAGGGTTCATTTTGTAGCCTGTTGCTAAAACTATTGTCTTAATTAATATCTGCTCGTTCTGTAGGATTTTCTAAGTAGACAATCATGTCATCAGCTAATAGGGTCAATTTTTTCTCTACTTTGCCTATCTTTACACTTGTAATTTCTTTCTCTTTTCTTACGGCTTTTGCTAACAGTTTTCGAACTGTGTCAAAGAATAGTAGGAAGAGTCCTTGCTTTGTTTTACAACACACTTATATAGTTCAGATTCAATACTATAGGATACTTTAAAACAAAAGGAATTTAAAAATTAAAACACTAGGTAAGTAGTACTAGATAAGAATGATTTGATTAGCATATAAAAGCACCAGTTTAATGTAGCTTTTTTTCGGGGGAGTCTTAAAGAATCTGCCTAGTTTGCCCCACCCTTGGTGACCTACAGTATATGGCACTCCCTCAAGGATGCCCATCAGCTCTGCCATACAAACATTCAAGCCAACAGAGTATCAAAATAGAAGAAGTTTTATTTATTCCTAAAAGGATTTGTACCAATGCCCATAGTTTCAGTAGACCTATTCCCCACCCAATTTGGTAAATCTCTGTAGGCCATGTAACTACACATGTCTATTGCCTCATCACCCTTTTGCCAGCCTGCCCTCTGTTGTTGTCTAATTGCTTTGCTGTTGCTATATTCTATTCCTGGAAGGAATTTGGATGTTCTTGTTGCTTTTGCTATCTTCTGGTTCTAGATCACCTCGTAGTCTTGCTTTGCCTCCCACAAATGCTTCCTTAAATCTTCTCCAAGTGAACATTCCCAGGTCCTCCAATACTTTGTACTTTACTGTAATGTAGGGCTTTGAGTTTCCCTCACCATACTAATTACCTGCTTTTGAGTCGTTTAAAACTTTTCATTTTCCCTTCTAAAATGTGGTGCCTAGGACTAGATGTAATACTGCATATGTGACTGCAAATAGAGGACAATATACTTTTATGTGGTTGACTATGCTTTTCCTTGTATTGAATATGTAATTGTTAACAGAGTCTAAGTCTTGCCATCAGTTCTTTTGGTTTTTGATTCATATTGGAGCTCTTTGGTCTTTATTACATGGACTGATTTCTAGCTCCAGTGTAGGACTTAATATATTTATCCCTATCAAATTTCAAAATTTTAGTATTAACCTAACTTTTTAGTCTACTGAAATCTTTTTGGATTTCATTTCTGTTGTCTAATATATTGGTTATTCCTCCCATGTTTACAGTTATCCCTTCCACATCATGGGGGTTAAGGATGAGGCATCCCCGTGATCAGGAAAATCCACGTAAAAATTTTTGTCCCTCCCTTTGTACCAGAGAAGAATCTTAGTCTGAATTATTGTGGTATTAAAAGGTAAAATATCTTTATATTACACAACACAATACATATACTTTATGCATTTCTGAGTTTCTAAACTTTTCTGTGTCATCTGCTGGCTTTGCGTGTCATCTGTGGCTTCTGCAAAACTTCCCCCAAATTCCCATTTAATTTCTTATGTCAACCTGCGATGTATCGAAACCGAGATGGGGAAGGTTGAGATGTGGAAGGGATAACTGTATGTCATCTACGCATTTGATAGACATGCCATTATGCCTTTATATAAGTCATTGAGAAAAATATTGAACAAAACAGGGCCAACGACAGTCCTGTGTCTGTTAGGGAATCCTCTTTTGGTTGATATCAGTCTATTGAACAGTTGGCCGGTAATGGACATATGAAAATCGCTATTCACCAAAATGGTTCTTTAATTTATAGACAAATGATGGCTAGTTGTATGATATTTTAAACTTTTTTCACATAACCTTTAAACATGACAGATGTTTAAACATGCCTGATGGCTCCACAGCCTTAACTCTTGTTTGATTTCATTAATCTCAAAGCTTAGTGCCAGAGTTGGTCTCTAACTGCTAAAGAAGAGTTGACAGATTTATATCTGGCAATCATTTCTTTATGATATAATATAATATTATAAAATAGAAAGATATTTATTACATTAATTATACAGCATGTCCCAAAAGTCTTTGTGCAGTTTTAATATGTAGAGTACATAAGGTTGTTTAAATAAAATTCACTAAATACTTGTGGTTTTTAGTTGTTGTTACCATAATGTAGCATGTCAAATATCTATAATTAAGAAATTGAATTAGAGTAACACATCTGTTACACTTAACTTTGGTACATAAGAATTCCATTTTCTTTTGAAACAACCAATTAATCTGAAAACAGTTCTGAAGCAGCTGCTTTAAAGGGTACTGTGCATCTTCCGCCACCATCCCCAAGGCCTTCTCTAGGACAGACAAGGCTTCTGGCTGCCTGATGGGGCTTCCGTATTTCTGCTTGCTCCTTGCCTGTTGTGAAGCAGGCCTTTTTGGGTCTCACAGAACTCAACAAAGTCTCCATCTGCTTGGAGGCTGAACCTCAAGGGAGGATGATCTTGAATAGTTGCGTCTCATGCTTCCCTCACCAACCAGCTTGTCTTCAGCCGCAGACACATACCCTGCCTGGATTCTCTGCTCAGTGGTTAAGAATATTTCCATCCCTTTATACAGTGATCTTGAACCTCTAGCAGCTCATATACAAATCCCATTTCCAGTCTTCTCAGTGCTTCCTCAGGCTTGTCCTGAGCCCCTTCTCCAGATCTGTCCCTTGCTTCCACTCAGCAATCTGGAATGCCTGCTCCATAATTAACCAGACTTTTTTATCTTAAACTTCTTTCTTCCTCTTCTGCTCTTTCCATCTCCTTACCCTCATGAATCATGGCTCCCTCCTGATGATATAACATCCCTTGCTACCTTTCTAGCTATGCTTTTCTTTCATATCTCCCAACTTCACTGGAGGGGAATTGTAATACTCCTCATTGCCACTTCCATACCCTCCCTCAGCCACCTTCATTAAATGACCTTTCCTACTTTCAGGTTCATGCTGCCCAAATTTATCACCCAATCCAGATCCAGGTGGCTTTTATCTGTCCACCTCGTCAAAGACATTGCTATTTCTTCAATAGTTTGTTGCCTGGTTCACATTCTTGCCTTCCAATCTCCTGCTGTCATGATAGGGGTTTCAGCATACATATGGAAACCATCTTAAATGCCTCAACTTCTTCATTTCTCAGTCTAGTTACTTCCAATAGAATGACCTGTCCCTTCATTCCATCTCTGCTAAACACAGAGAGGGTCACATCCTTGACCTTGCTATAACCCACAAATATTTCACTTCCATGTTCCATGAACCCGTAAGTTCATTTATCTCATCAAGAATGAATGAATTTATGAAGCATTTAATAAATGCTTACTAGGTTTAGTGCACTAGGGATATAGGTAGAGAAGTGGGATAGCCCTTGTTCTAATGGGGGAGATGATTTGGAGAGTTTTAGCTGAGAGTTGGATGTTACATGGCTCTCAGGGTCTAAGTCATGGTCTAACCTAAGGGTTCCATGGCAAGGCATATGTTTATAACTCTTCTTTAATGTCATTTCCACCCATAAAATCATACCAGTTTTTGATGTTGAACTTTATATTTTATTCCTATGCTTTGTGACTGCCAATCCTATACTGTGTTCTCATCATAACTTCATTTCCTTCAATCTTCTGTTCTGCCCCAGTCTATTGTCTTTGCACTGGCCATACTCTCCTTCCTTCTCTGTTTTGACTCCTTGGTGAACCAGCTGAATTCTACACTATCCCCCAACCTTGATTTCCTTGCCATCTTGCCAAACACTATTTGCCCTAACCCTGCATTATTCCTGTCCTCAGCCTTTTTTGCTTCTATTCATGTACTACTGAATGGAGCTTGAGGAAATCACAAAACTGTGATGATTAGGCCAATTACAAATTTATATTATCTAATCAGAACTGGGCCTTTACCATAGCTAGTGAAGCATCCTATTTGTAATTAATTTGCTGTGTCTCCACCATTTTGGTTCCAAACCTTCTTGTCTTCTCAAAGTTCCCATGGGACTGTCTCCCCTTCCTACCATCTCAGCCAAGAACTTGACCTTCTACCTCAGAGGCCTCTGTTCAGCCCTCACATTTAATAGATGATGAAATGGAGGCTCAGAGAGGTTAAATGATTTGCCCAAATTCAAAGTAGTAGGTGGCAGAGGCAGGATTTGAACCTAGAACCTCTGACATCTGGACCATGCTGTAATGAGTATCCAACAAAACTTAATCATTTTTTCCACTTAGGTGAGTGATTAAAATAATTTTATGTTTCATTTAAATAACTAGGTAAAATATTCTGTATGGTACTCATTTGATGATGTAATTTGATGTTACAAGGTAAACTTGATTCCACCTCATTACCACAACCTTTGTGATGATGTGTATGAAATGCTTTTTAAATTGTTTGGGTCTCTCATCATTGACACAGTGAGAGCTAAATCCTGTTAAATGCTGATGAGAAATATGAAAGTAATGTGTTAAAACACTGATGGAGAAACCAAGCATAACAGTACACAGCCCCTGCCTTCAGGGGTCCTATAACTTAGTAGAAAAGACAGAAAGTGGGACCCAGTTAAGATCATACTTAGACTGAGTACTTACGGGTAGGGCTGTAGATCATAGAATGGCAGAATGGGAGGAGCCTTGGTTTAGAATTAATATAATGTGTGCATTCAGAGGATGTGTATAGGGTTTGTTTTTTTTTTTACTGTAGGTAAGGCACTCTCAGTGTTTACTTATCAAAGCTTACAAATCAGATTAAATCTAAACAGGCATATAGATATAGTCACATATATGTATTGTAGAGGGGAAAGACAACAACGGTGACTGTTAATCAACAACCCAGGACAGTCTGTTGTCATTCCTCCTCTCTCTAGGCCTTGTAAACCCCTCAGTGACCTCAAATCCCTCCACTGTTTAGTCCCCAGGCCTTTACCCTTGCACTGATTACATTTTTTTCCCGTCACCACTCTTTGGTGAAGAAGTTGAACTCTCTGTGGTCCTCTTCTCTTGAAATATTTGCTCTCTTATCTTGCCTGCCAAGCCTCAGCCTTGGATTCCTTCCACTATTGCACCTGCCTTTGCTGCTACTCCTGTGCTACTGAGCAAAGCTGGAGAAAATTGTGAAACAGTGCTGACTGGATCCACTACAGATTTATTACATAATCTCAATTAGGACCTCAGTGCAGCAAACGAATGCTTTTTTAACCTCCCTAATTGCCTTACTCTTACCTACAGTAAAAAAAAAACCCTATACCCACATCCTCTGAATGCATATGTTATATTAATTCTAAACCAAGATTCCTCCAGTTCTGCCATTCTGTGATCTATAGCCCTACCCGTAAGTACTCAGTCTAAGTATGATCTTAACTGGGTCCCACTTTCTGTCTTTTCTACTCTGTTCTATTCTATTCTATTCTGTTCTGTTCTGTTCTGTTCTGTTCTGTTCTGTTCTGTTCTGTT
>NW_020955182.1:2558087-2581679 GCF_900497805.2 Vombatus ursinus
TTCTGTTCTGTTCTGTTCTGTTCTGTTCTGTTCTGTTCTGTTCTGTTCTGTTCTATATCAGCTTTCCCAAATCTGCCATGGGTCTCCCTCTCACCACACTCTCACCTGAGAGCCTTGCTTCATATTTCACTGAAAAAATTGAGGCCACTTGCTAAGAGCTCCTCATGTAATAACGCTCAAATGCTTTCTGCCACTATCTTCTTTACCCCTGTCTCACATGAAGTAGTGGCCCTTCTCACTAAGGCAAATCCCTCTACATGCACAAGTGATCCCATTCCATCCTTTCTTCCTTAGTAGATTTCCGATTCTCCCGTTTAACTTCCATTTATCCCTATGTGCTGTCTGTTTCCCTCCTTTCTGCAGATATGTCCATGTCTCCTCTATCCTCAATCCTCACTTGGTCCTCTATCCCCTGTCTTCACTTGAGCTGTCTATCCTTGCTAGTTATTGTCCCATATCTCTCCTTCCTTTTATGGCTAAATTCCTTGAGAAGTCCTTAGAGAAGTCTCCACTTCTTTCTACACTCTCTTAATTCTCATTCTAGCATCTGACCTCATTCAACTGAAACTTCTCTCTTCAAAACTACCATTGATCTCTTAATTGCCAGATCTGATGACTTGCTCCATTCTCATCCTTCTTGACTTCTCTGCAGCCTTTGACACTGTCATTCACCCTCTTTTCCTTTCCTTTTAGGTTTCTATGACACTGCTTTCTCTGGTTCTCTTCCTACCTACTTCTCAATTTTCTTTGCTGCATCTTTATCCATCTAATGATGAGTACCACCCTGGGCTCTGTTCTGGTCTCTCTTTTCTTTTTCCTCTATATTATGTTCCTTGATGATCTCATCAACTCCAATGGATTCAATTAGTATCTCTGTGCTGATCATTCTCAGATCTTCTTATTCAGACCTAACCCCTCCCCCAACCTTCAGACTGGCATCTCCACCTGCCAGTTGGACATCTCAAACTGGATATTCTGCAGACATTTTTTTTTTAAGGCAGTTGGGGTTAAGTGACTTGCCCA
The DNA here is from genome assembly GCF_900497805.2 of Vombatus ursinus. Taxonomy (NCBI): domain Eukaryota; kingdom Metazoa; phylum Chordata; class Mammalia; order Diprotodontia; family Vombatidae; genus Vombatus; species Vombatus ursinus. Next base: position 2,559,111 of record NW_020955182.1, read on the forward strand.
GGGTCACACAGCTAGCAAGTGTCAAGTGTTTGGTCTGAGGCCGGATTTGAACTCAGGTCCTTCTGACTTCAGGGCCGGTGCTCTATCCACTGCACCACCTAGCTGCCCCTTCTGCAGGCATCTTAAACTCAACATGTCCGAATCTGAACTAATTTTCTTTCCGTTAAACCCTCACCTTTTCCTAACTTACCTATTTTAAAGGTAGCACCATCCTCCTGCTCACCTAGGCCCTCCACCTAAGTGTCATTCTTAACTCCTCCCTCTCAGTTACCCTCATGTCTAATCTGTTGCCAAGTCTTTCATAACATCTTATAAATGCCTTCTCCTCTCTTAATCAACCACTCTGGTTCAGGCTTTGCATCACCTCAAGCCTGGACTATCGTGTTAGCTTGCTGATTGGTTTCCCTGTCTCAAGTCTCTCCCCACTCTAGTCCATTGTCTACTCAGCTATCACATTGATCTTCCTGAAGCAGGTCTGACTGACTATTGTTATTCCTCTATTCAATAGATTCCAGTGGCTTCTTATCACTTCCCAGATCAAATTTAAAATCCCTTTGTATGGCGTTCAAAGCCCTTCATAGCCAGATCTCCTCCTATCTTTCCAGTCTTATTATATCTTACTCATCCCTACACACACTTTGATCCAGTGTTAGTGGTCTCCTTGCTGTTTTTTATACAAGACACTCCTTCCTTTTCTGGACATATTTATTGACTGCTCTCCATGCCTCAAACACCCTTCCTTCTTATGTCTGCTTCTTGGCTTCCTTTAAATGCCAACTAAAATCTCACTTTCTGCAAAAAACCTTTTTTTTTAAAATTTTTAAATCCCTCTTAACATTATCTCCTTCCCACTGAGATTATCTCCAGTTTATCCTTTATGTATATATAGTTGCTTGTGTGTTGTCTTCCCGCTTAGCTATGAGCTCCTTCAAAGCAAGAACTGTTGTTTTGCTTCTCTTTGTATCCCCATCTCTTAGCACAGTGCCTGGCCCATAGTAGGTGCTTAATAAATGCGTGTTGCCTTACTGACAGTATAGCACTTTAAGGTTTTCAAAGCACTTTTACGTACATACTGTCATTTGTATCTAACAACAACCCTGTGAGGTAGATGGTTACAGGTATTATTCATATTTTTTAGATGAGGAAATTGCGTCTCAGAGGGGTTGTGACTTGTCCATGGTCGCTCATCTAGCTTTGTATGAGATTTGAAACACCTTCCTGAATCCAAGTCTACCATGATCTACCATGTTGCCTCTGACAATTCTAGCATAAGAACACAGCTCTAAGTATTAATATTCGCATGGACTTGTGACCTCAAGAGTGGTAACATTGTCTTTTACAATGCATACACAAACTCATCTGTAGCTAACTATTCTCTGAGCATGTCCTCCCGTAAGTTCATGACAGGATCTACTCAATGTGTTGGAGGACTTACAGTCTTCCATGTATTTTGAGGTTGCTAATGGAGCACACAGACAGTCCATCGGTTTAACCTTACTCTTGTCATGTAGCCAGTTTACCTTCTTTTTGAATCACATGTTTTCCAGATGACATCTTTGACTCTGTTTCTTCAGAGTTCCTTACTTTTATATTTTATGGCCTCCTTATAACCAATCAATCAAATATTTATTAAGTGTCTGTGATGGGCCAAGCACTCTGCTAGGTATATCTCCATTGCCCTCTGAGTAATACTCATTTTTACTTTGCATTTTTTACAGATGTGATAATTCTATAAAATCTGAAGCCAAATAAAACAGTTTTGTGTCTTGAGGTTGTTTAGTGGAGAGATTAAAAAAGATTATGGTGATCATAAAGTTGACATCCATATAATGCTTTAGGGTTTATAAAGTTTTTTTTTACATATAATGTTTAGCCCTTTGAGATACATATTATAGGTGTGATCCTAATTTTTCAGACGAGGAAACTGGCTTAGGGAAATTCAGTGATTTTCTTATGGTCCCATAGCTAGTGAATATGTCAGAGTTATGCATATTGTCCAACTGTTACCTTTTCCTCTTGGCAAATGACTCGCCTATATTTTTGTTTTTGTTCATACATCTTATGAGGTTATTGATGTTGCTTCTTTGTGCAATATTTCCTTGGTAACATTATAGTTTTCCAGAATGTGTCTCCTCATTTCCCTTTGGGTGACCCTCATCTTAATTCTTTGGAGTGTGGTATTCTGTGACTCAATGACATGTCATCTTTGGAAGAAAATTATTGTGTCAATATCTGCCATTTTATCCATTACCCTTCTTTTATTATCAAAGATTTACTTAAATTAGTCAAGTTGACTTTACTTCTTTTGTACATACATCTCATTTTATTCTGTTTTGGCATTTACTTTTATTGTTGCTCTAACAAATTATTGGTCTGATTGTACACACACACACACACACACACACACACACACACACACACACACACACACCAGTAACCAACAGCTCAGTTCAGATTTGTAGATGATGTGGAAGACCTTTTTGGTGTCATGGACCCCTTTGGCAGGTTGAAGCATATGGGTCCCTTCTCCTAATGCTTTTAAATGGATGAAATAAAATAGGATTACAAAGGTAACCATAAACTCACAGACATACATACAGCACTCTACTACTGGTTCTGCAGAAGTAAAAGTGAGCTGTATAGAACTATATAGACCATTTTCTTTCTTTTTTAAAATATGTTTTTATTGGTATTTTCTGTTGCTCCATAGTGTTCCATGTATTCTTCCCCTTTCCCCTCCCAGAGACCAATTTCATATCACAGTTGATAATAGTTATCAAACTATATTTTTTTTAAAGTATAAGCTCACAGACCCCAAATTAAAAACTCGTGGTCTAGAAGCTTTGATTCTTAGTATAACTGTCTCCTCATTCCAGCATTCCTGGCTCTGCAGAAATAAAAGGGGTCTGTACGGAACTAGAAACCATTTTCTTTCTTTCTTTCTTATTGATGTTTTCTGTTTTTCTCTTTTTTTTCTGTTTCTCTATCATGTCCCAGGTATTCTTCATTTTTCCACTCCCAGAGCACCATCTAATAGGACAATTAGTATTTTTTTTTTAAGAGGAAAGAAGAACCAGTACAACCAATTGAAACATTAAAAAAGTCCAAAATTTGAGCAGTTTGTAACAACTGTGGACCTCTCACCTTCATGAAGGGGTAGATTGAGGGTATCTTTGCATTTCTTCTGAGTCCTGTTTGATCTTTATAATTTTGTTGCATTTTGGGGTGGGGATGTTCTTTCCATTTATATTTTTGTGCTTACTGTGTATATTGCTTTCTTGGCTCTGTTTACTTTACTCTGCATCAGTTCATATAGATCTTTCCATGCTTCTCTGTATTCATCACACATTATTTCTTTTTGATATTAATTTATTTTGATTTATCAGCAATCACTTCCATAAGCTTTTGATTTTAAATTATGTCCTTTCTTACATCTCAGTAATATTCCGTTAGATTCATGTACTGCAATTTGTTTAGCTATTTCCCAGTTGATGGGTATCTACTTTGTTTACAATTTTTAGCAGTCACAGAAAGTGCTGCTATAAGTATTTTGAAATAGATGAGGACTTTTCCCTCTGTATTAATGTCTTCTTTGGGGTGTAAGCTCAGTGATGGAGTCTCTGATTCAAAGAGTACGAACAGGTTTAGTCACTTTATTTACATAATTTCAAATTGCTTTCCAAAATGATTGTACCATTTTACAGTTCTCCCAATGATGTATCAGTGTTCCTATCTTTCCACAAACCCTTTAACATTGTTATCATTTTTTGGTCATTTTTGCCAATTTGTAAGGTGTGAGGTGAAACAGGGTTGTTTTGATTTGCATTTCTCTTATTTTTAGTGATTTGAGCATTTTTTTCATGTAGTTGTGGATACTTTGTAGTTCTTTTGAGAATTATTTGTTCAAATCCTTTAACTATTTATCTATTGGGGAGTGACTATTAGTCATATACATATGTGTGTGTGTGTGGGGTGTGTGTGTGTGTGTGTGTGTGTGTGTGTATATACATAAATATTAATCATTTATATATCTTGGATACCAAAGCATTGTCAGAGGAATTTCATACAAAGTTTTTCCCCTATTTGACCACTTTCTTTCTTATCCTGGATGCATTAATGTTGTCTGTGCAGAAGCTTTTCAGTTTCAAGTAACGAGTTAACTATTTTTTCTTTTGTAATTGCTTCTAACTCTTAGTTGAGAGGTATACAACCACTTTATTATCTATTTTTTTTAATACTGTGATCTTTAATATTAAGGTCATATTTCCATTTAGAATGTATTGTGGAATGTGATTGAAGGTGTTGGTCTAAGCCTAATTTCTGCCAGACTGCTTTCCAGTTTTCCCAGCAATTTTTATCAAGTAGGGAATTTTTCTCTAGTTAATTTATATTTTCTACTTTTTCAAACACTAGGTTATTGCATTCTGTTGTTTCTGAATCAGTCTTGTTTATTCTGTTCCTTTGATCAGTCTCGATTCTTTAACTAGTACCATATGGATTTGATAACTCCTGCTTTATGATATAGTTTGAGTTCTGGAAATGTTATTCTCACTTCAACCTTACCTCTTTTAATCATTTCCCTTAATGTTCTAGGTCTTTTGTTTTTCCAAATTAATTTTGTTATTATTTTATTAAGTTCTGTAAAGTATTCCCTTGGCAATTTAATTGGTATAACATTAAAAGTACAAATTAATTTTGACTGGTATTTTGATTTTTATTGTATTGGCATGGCCTAGCCATGAACACTATTTCTCCAGCTATTTAAGTTGTTTTTTTTTTTTTTCAAGTAGCACTTTGTAATTGAATCTATATAAGTCTTTTGTGAGCTTTGGAAGTTTGATCCCCAGATATTTTATGTATTTTGTAGTTAATTTCAAATGGGATTTCTTCAATTTCTACTTCTTACATTTTATTATTTTATAGAAGTGCTGTTGATTTTTGAGGATTTATTTTGTAGTCTACAACTTTTAATTGTCTCAATTAGTATCTTTGCTGATTCCCTAGTTTTCAAAGTAAACCATCATATCATCAACACATAGGGCTATCTTTGTCTCCTCCATCTTTATTCCTTTAATTTCCTATCTTTTCTTTTGTCTTATTGGTATTGTTATCATTTCAAGAACTATACCAAATAATAGTGGGGAGACTGGATATCCTTGCTTCACTCTTGTATTTATCTAGCGTATCCCCATTGCATGTGATGCTTACTTTTCATTTTAGATAGATGGTTTTTATGATATTAAAAAAGGTCCCTCTATGCCTAAACTTTGTAGAGTTTCTAGCATAAGAGAGTGTTGTACTTTGTCAAAGGCTTTTTCTACATTGATTGATATGATCATGTGGTTCTGAATGATTGGTTTTTAATGGTTAATTATGTTGATTGTTTTGCTAATGTTGAACCATCCTTGTGTCCCTGTTACAAATCTCGCTTGATCATAATGAGTGATTTCTTGGATAATCACTGTAGTCTGCTTGATAGGATTTTGTTTAAAATTTTTGAATCAGTGTTCATTAATGATATTGGCCTATAGTTTTGTTCTTTGTTTAATCTTTCTTTGGTTTACATATTGGGATTATGTGTGTCTCATAAAAGAATTCGGGTAGGGTGTTATCTTTCTCAATTTTTGAGAATGATTTGTGAAGTATGTGTATTAATTGTTCTTTAAAAATTTGATAGAGTTCTCCTTGTGAATCCACTAGGACCAGGAGTTCCCCCCCCCTCCCCTTTGGTAGTTCTGTTATAGCTAGATCTGTTTTCTTTTTGGAGATTGAGTTATATAAGATCTCTATCTGATCTTCAGATAGCTTGAACATTTTATATTTTTGACTATTCCTCTATTTCATGTTCTTGCCCTTGTTAGCAAATAACTGTGCATAGTATATTCTAGTTTTTATTTTTATTTCTTCTAGTTTTGCTGTGACTTCACTTTGCTTTTTTCTATTTTATTGATTTGATTTTCTACTTTTTTCTTAATCAGATTGGTGGGTTATCAGTTTTATTAGTCTTTTCAAAGAACCAGATTTTAGTTTTATTTGTTATTTCTGTGGGGATTTTTTTGTTTCTAATTCATGTATTTCTTCTCTAGTTCTTAGTATTTCTTCTTTTGTGCTTATTTTAGGCTTATTTCTTGATTTTCTGATTTAAAAATGCATATTCAATTTATTAAGCCTTTATTTTTCTGTTTTGTTAATATGTTACTGTAAGGATATGATTTTCTCCCTGAAGACTGCTTTAGTTGTATCCCAGAAATTTTGTATGTTCTTTCATCATTATTATTTTCTTTTATACAGTTATTAAATGTTTCTATGATTTGTTCTTTGACGCACTCATTATTTAAAGTTTTATTGTTAAGGCTTCATTTTGGTCTGTATCTTTTGTTTGTGGTCCCTAAGCCAATTTCTATTTTTATTGTGGCAAGGTCTATTAAAGATACTTGAACTATTTCTACGTTTTTACATTTGTTTTCAATATTTCTGTGCCCTAGCACATGATTAGTTTTTGTAAAAGGTTCCACATGGTGCAGTGCAGTACGTATATTCTTTTTGCTTTTACGTTTAGAAGACACCAAAGTCTTTTAACTCTAGTTTCTCCAGAAATTTGTTCAGTTTCATATTTTCTCCTTTTATAGAAGGATATTTAAGTCTCCTTTCATTATTGTGTTGTTGTATATGTCTTCTTGAAGCTCAGGTAATATTTCCTTTGTTAATTTATATGCTAAGACATTTATAATCTATAGATTTATTATTGATATTGCTTTGTCATCAATGATTCCTTTAAACATAATATATTATTTCCTTGTCTTTTCCTTTTTATTTTTGAATGTTTTTGATTTGTCTAATAGTGTGATGGGAATTCCAACTTTCTTGGATTTATTTGATGCATTGTGAATTTTTTTACCATCCCTTCAGTTTTATTTTGTGTCTTTGTTTTTTAAATGTGTTTCTTGTAAGCAACAGATTATAGGGTTTGTTTTTTTTTCATATCCAGTTTGGCATTCTTTTTTATTTTATTGGATTGTTTCATCCATTTATATTTAAGATTGTAAGAATTAGGTTTATATTTTCCTCCATCTGTCTCTAAATTTCTTGATGTTATGATTTTTTTCCCTCTTCTGCTATGAACATAGTATTATGTTCCTTCAGTTAACTTTCATCTGTGCCTTAAGGTGGACTGAAATCATTGGGTCTTTCAGTTTTTTTGCTTTCCTTTTTTTTCTTATCAGTCAGTTCCTGACTCACCCCTCCTCCAACCACTCAGATTGTGGTTTCCTTGTGGGCTGAATCTCAGTTTCTCAGTATCTTCCCACCCTGGGCAATTCTAGGTTGACCACCCTAGGTCTCTGTCCTAAGTGATTTTGGGTGATCATAACTGTCTGCAGCTGCATGCTGTGCTCTTTCCTTCAGGCTTGGCAGAGTTCTGCACAGGATGGGTGGGGGGGCACTTGCGAATTGTTCTTTCCTGGTGACCTGTGCCACTTCCTCTGTTCTTCAGTTCTCTGGCTTGGTACCTGCAGGTCTGAGCCTATTTTCCCCAGAATCAACATTTCAGAGTTTTACAGCACTGATGCATCTAGATTGTAGCCCTCAGCAGCTTTTGCTCCTGAAGGGTATGTTCATGCTGGCTAGTAAGTCTTGAGCAAATTTCCACAGCTTGGAGACGAGGTTTCGATGGTACTGGAAAGAGGGAGATAGCACCATGGTGTGAGTTTTGATGCAAGTCAAAATCGTGTCAATGGATCTACTAATACAGCTTTGCTGTCAGCAGTGTGGGTGGTGGGAGAGGGGTGCTGGGTGAACTCAGGGTCAGTGAGCATCAGTTCATGGATTTTTTTTCTTACCTTTTTTTGGATTCTAGGTGTCTCAGACTGTGGAACTGAAGTTGCTTTATCTTTAGTGCATAGTTTCTGTTTTGGGGAGGTTTGAGAGATTGTGGGGATAGGAGAAGATGCCTAGTGTACTAGCTTGTTGCTTGCATGACTCAGAAGAAGCCATTTTTTATTTTTCTATTGAAAGAAATAAGAAACATTTTAATGGAAAATGAAAAAGTGAAAATGAATGTAGAAATGAGGCCTTTTTTTTTCATTAAATGTGAAAGTTCTTTTCCACAAAGTTTTAAGACAATGCCTCATTATATTGTGAAGGAATCCTGAAGGGTATGACAACAGAGTTAAAACTCTTGACAGGTTCTATTGAGCCAAAAAAGCTTCAAGTGCCAGCTGCTTGTGGTACAATGGATAGAACATCTGGCCTGGAATCAGGGAGACTGAGTTCAAATCCCACCCCCAGGCACTTAATAACTCTGTGACTTTTCACCAGATATTTGACCTTTGTTTACCTCAATCTCCTCATCTGTAATAAAAATACCTGCCTCCCGGGGTTGTTGTGAAGATCAGTTGCATTAACATTTGTAAAGTGCTTAGCACAGTGCCTAGCACATAAGACATGCTATATAAATGCTAGCTATAATTACTATTATTATTTAAACATTTTTTAAGGTATAAGGTCAGATTCTTTATACTGTCTGAGAACCAGCCTAGCTAAATATAAGGAAACTCATTGCTTTATGGATGGCAAATAAGCAAAAGCTTTTTGTGCCTTCATAGCCTATGAAATAGCCAAAAGTATAAATTGGTACCAGCCCATTCCCATATGCACCAAATGCTTACTTTTCCATATACTCACTAGCAGCTTCAGAAAGAACTAATATAGTTTATAAAGCCTCTGAATTTTAATTTTCAGTCTTTAGAAATTAGACCTGTGCCCCCTAAAGTAATCAGAAACGTGGTTTTATGGTACACTTGACTATCTTATCTCTGTCGGCATTCATAAAGATCAAATGGAACACGGGGGAAGTAGTGTGCCAACATCAGTTCTAGAAGGACGTAGAAAAATCTATGAAAAACTCAACAGTATTTTGCAAATCAAGTATTTGGTGACTAGAATGTGAAAGGGGATGAAGAGGAGGATGACCAAAAAGATGTTGGAAAATGTGGGTTTGATTAAAGAAATGAGAGGCCAAAGACTGGCACATGACTTAAAAACCTTGAATGTATGCATCATTTATAATTTAAGAAGAGAATTAGGTGCTGGATGGAGCAAATATCAAACAATCTCAGAAAAAATGAAGTTATCTCTAACATGTAGAAAATAAATGGTCACTGATGGAGTCATTTTAGATCCTATTTGTATGTAGTCAGATTATTGACTGGTTGAAACAAAGGTCAAAATCAATACCAAATTAGAGGAAAGGATATATAAAGCTATGCTCTGTTTATCTATACCTATAGATAGAAATATACATCTGGAGATGTATCTCTCATATTTCACTCTCACTCTCATTCATCTGGGAAAGTAACCCGTATGGAGATGCGGCCAGGCCATGCTCAGGGAAGCAGTCTGGCCTAGTTAAAGCAGCAGGGCTCTCTGAGGGACAGATAGGAGGCAGCAGATACTATGCAAATCCAACCACCACTACATCTTGGATCACCTTTCCCCTCACATCCTGATGGGGACCCTGAGCCCAAGAACCTTGGGAATAGCAGTGCCCCTTAAACCACCAGATCTGCTCGCATCCCAACCTTCACAACCATCATTAAGGGGAAACACTCTTGTGGAGAGGGGGCCCACTGTCTTCATCGCCATCATGGACAAGTGCTGACCAATTGCTACCAACAGTCCGGTTAGGCACACAGGTCTTGGTAGTGCTTGGCAGCACTTCCCAGGCCACTGGCCCTGCTTCTAGCCATCTGGGGCAGCAACTGCTGTAGAGAAGGGACCAGCCATCTGCCACGCATGGGCCAAGGGAACCAGCCTAGCTGAAGTGGCAAGGCACACCAAGGAAAAGACAGGAGGCAAAATGTGCCAGGCAAGTCAGACCACCTTGACCATTGTCTCTTCTCAGAACCTGTTGGAGATAGCTCAGCTCCCTGAACTAAAGAGCCTTGGGAATAGCAGTGCTTTCCTTGTGGTGATGAAGCTTGACAAGTGCTCCTGCCGAGGCCACGGCCACAGCTACCCAAGAACAAAAAGGAAAGTTCTCGTCCCAAAATTCCTGGTTCTGTCAGGTGGATCACCATCACAAACTCATTGCATTTCATCAGTGGAAATGACATTCAAAAAAAGAGGCAATGTATTTGTCCTAAGGGACTTCTCTGTCTCACTTGTAGATGGAAGCTTCCACATGTGTTGTCCCTCCATTAGAATGTGGTCTTCTTGAGATCAGGGACTCTCTTTTCTACCTGTTTTGCCAGCACTTGCCACAGTACTTTGCGCACTGTAAATGCTTCATTCTCTGTTTTACTTTGCCTGTTTGTTACCCTGGCTGTCTGTGTTTCTGTCTCTCTGTGTGTCTGTGTGTGTCTCTCTACTCTCTCCCTCAGCTCCCTTCCGTTCTGCCCCCACATCTGAACTTCAGCTGTATATCAGATTACCTTTTGGATATTTTAAACTGGATGTCCAGGACACATCTCAAACTTAACATATTAAAAACGAAACTCTTATTTTTTCTCCCAAATCTTCTCCTCTTCCATGTTTCTGATTTTTATTGAAGGCACTACCATCTTTCTAGTCTCCCAGATTTATAACCTTGGCATTATCTTTGACTTTTCACTCTCTTTTGCCCCACATATATTATTAGTTGCTAAATTGTGCTATTTCTGTCTCCATAATATCTCATGTCCAACCCTTTTTCTTTACTCACATAACTACCATCTTAGTTCAGGCCCTCATCATCTCTTGCCTAGATTACTGTAACAGCTTCCTAATTAATCTCCTTGTCACAAGTCCCCATATGAAGGAGTGTGTTCCCATGAAGGTGTGATACCTGTGCAAAGATAATGGGGGGTGGAATATTATGCGTGAAGGACAAGAAGCCCTGTTTGGCCTGATTGTGGATACATGAAGAGGAGTAATGTATAATTAGGTCAGAAAGGTAGATTACAACCAGATTATGATGTGCTTTAAATCACAAACAAGAATTTATTTTCAGTGCTAGAGATAATAGCCACTGGAGTTTATTCATCTTAGGAAACACATAAAACATTGTCTTTGAAGAATGTGATTAACTTCATTTTCTTTTAATGTAAATTTTCACTATGAAATGTGGGAAAATAGTAGTAGGTCATTTTTCTACTGCATTTTAGGATTTATGTGAATGACCATATTTTGTTGAGGGTCACTGACTTAGGGGAAAAAAATATACAACTTACTCTAGTTTGGGTGTGGGTAGGGGTGGATATGTAAAAAATTTCAGTTGGTTTTAAAATAAGAAAAGGGAACATAAAATTCCATTAAAAACCAAAAAAAAAATTTAAAAATGCTTCAGTTCTATACGATGGCCAGTAAAAGACTAGAAAAGAATCAGAAAGTAATGGATTAGCATGATTTACTATGGTATAGGGTAGGTATGATTTCATCCACGTAAGTAGTCCTTCCATCAGTGCCAATTCCAACCCATTCACACCTTCTCATCCCGTGTCTCTTATCAGATTTCTCTCTGTAAATCTTCCACTGTGACTTTATTTAATATTTGAGGTGGGGGTTCCCTTGATCTTTTGACATGGCTTCTTGTTTCTGTTTTATGAAATGAGCCCTCTAGATTACTGGACATGCATGTATAAACTAATTTCAGTTAGCTACTTTGATAGTTCTTTTAATCAATGCTGATAATATTTTATGTATCATAATTATAATGAAGCTTGGCTTTATAAATTTATAATGCAGGTATGTGCTCATGTTCTTTGAACATTGTAGTATAGCATAATTTCTCCATTTTAATGTATTTTTGTGTTTTTGATATTTTGCATTGAAGGAGAGCAGATGTCCTAATGCCTGTTAGAAATTGCATGGGTAGAAATTGTTATTTCCTCATTGGTCTATTCACTGCCTCTAGATAATAGTACCTTCATAAAATAATTTGAAAGTTGCTAATGTTTTTTCAAAATATTTAGTGAATTTGATAATTTGTATTATTTTAGTAGAGTGATTTACAGTGTAGTTATATATATATACACACATACACACACACATAATATATACATGTATGTATGTATACACACACAAATGACTAGGTGTCTTTTTATGTAAATTCTTGTAAATTTATCCTTAAAAATCTCATTTAGGACACAAAATCAGTTAGTTGTATTGATATGCTGTTGGCAGTCAATATTTGTTACAAGAAGTTGCCTTGAGTGATAAGATTTATGGAACTAGAAAAACATGTAAACCAGTTTTAAGCCTTTTTTCCTCCTTTGTAAATTTCTTACAAATAGCTTTTTATTTAATTACTCTCTATAGTTTTTTTGACTTATCCTTTTTTTGATGACCAGGAACATAGCTGTCATTTGAGGAGTGTTTACTTTAAATGAATTGTTGAATGTCCAGTTATTTAGCCTGGAGTTCTGGGAAAACTGGAGGAAATGGCAGTAGAACAAGTACTCCACCCTTCTCTGTTTCAGAGGTGAAGAGAATTCAATTTTGTTTTGTTTAGGAATATACTTAGTATTAAAATATCTTGAAAATGTTAATGTGAAGAGTGTTTTAGGTATGTGAAGATACATACTGTATGTTCTGGTTAAGAGTGTCTTTTCCTGGAAAAAAGAGGATATGCTAGAGGAATGAGTTACAAACAGGTAGTGTAGTAGTAATTTGAGCCTCCTAAGGAATATTACATAGCACCAAGCAGGATAACATCTTTCTGCTTGGTTGTGACATAGTTTCTGTAAAGAATAACTTCCTACCAAAATAAGAAAGCTACTGGGGTTGTCAGCTTCCTTTGAATTTTGTTTGTTTAATTTGAATATAGATATGGTCATATTAGCACCATATAACAACTGTAGAAAGTATCTCTAAATTAGTTTATTCAGTATTTGAAAGTAAGTTCTCTGGTTTCCCCTATCCAGCGTTCATCAGTTTCACAGTAATACCAGCTGGGCTAACAAATAAATTGGGCACTTCAAATTAAGTGAGTAATAAATTGTGGCACTTTGGTGACCTTTTCTATAATCTAAGTCAAATTATGATAAGAAAATTTTTTAATGGAAAATTCGTGTTGATGTCTACTTGAAACCACGTTAGGTACTATTACTCATGTCAGTGTCTTTCTTTTTTAAATTCCTACCGCACATATACCTTCTCATAAGGACCAATGTAAGATTGTATTGAAATTTTCATGCTGCTAGGCACATACTGATCTTGAAATTTTTTATGTTGTGATTTTAATAGTAACAGGACTAATATGGGAATAAGAGAGAAATGCAATGCAGTTATGAAATAATTTTGTTTTACATTGAAATATTTAAAATAAAAAAGCAAGTGAAAAGTTTCCTAGACTACATAAAATAGTTTTAGTTACAAAATTTTTATACAACAAAATCTAGTTTTAAACTGGAAAAAAACTTAAAGAGATGCTATTCAAGCTTCTTCTTTTACAGATGAGGAAACAGTCATAGGAAGGTTGGGTTATTTACATAGCCACATGAGGCATGTTGGGTAGATCCGAGAGTGAACTCAGATCTCCGAAGTTCTGGGCAAGTCACTTGTCACCTCTTTGAATAAGGGGCACATGGTATAGACCACAGAGAGCTGGCCTCAGAGTCAGGAAAACCTAGCTTGGAGTCCTGCCTCTGAGATGTACTGGCTGTGTGACCCTAGGTGGGCAATTTACTTTAATAGTCCCCAGGGAACTCTACAGGACTGGAAGTTGCAGATAAGATGCTGACTTGCATAGGTGTGGGAATTTCCTTATCGAGGACTTCCCTATGCCAGTGAAATCACACATCCAGTCCCTTTCCTATCCTTATTCCTGCATATGGGTGTATTCCTTTATTTTTTGCTTTCCAGATCGTGGTTTGTTCAAAGATTTTCGTCCCCCTTAATAAGAGTGTAGGCTAACATCCCACCACCTTGTTTTGACTAATAAAGCCGTTCAGTGAGGTTGGGTAAGGCTCAGTTTTGATATTGATCTGCATCTTTATTAGTGTGGGTGATTTGGTGATAGATTGTCTGGCCATACTGTTAAACTTCTTGCCTGTGTCCTCCCATAAGTTCACAAGGGGTGCACCCAAGGATACCAGTGGAACAAATAGATAGTCTATCAGTCATACACCTTGTAATATGATGCAGACTTGGAGCAACACTAGAAAAACATTGGCAATAAAAAGACAGGTCCTTGTTTCAGGGTCATCAAAAGAATCTTGCAGTTTTCTGAAGGCAATCCAGCCAGCTTTCCTGTTTGCCTCTGGGCCCCACTTACTCCGTTTGCCTTGTCTGTCAAGATTTACCACCGATAGATTTAGCTCTGTAGGTTGTCCACTTAATTGCTTATCATAGTTTGGATACTGGCCAGACTTCATCTATTCTTGGGATAGTAAGGCCAAACGCTTTATTGAGATTGGGGATCTCATTGAGGATTCTCCGCATAGCCTACTTGTGGTGACTCCTGACCAGAAAATAGGAAATTGAAAAACAACATAAATTGCCTTCCAGCTTCTGATTGAGTTATTGGTGATTCTGCCGAAGACTTCATTCTTTTGTTGTCATTGACTGTGAAATGCAGAAGGGAACAGAGATCTTAAGGCAAAAGTTCTTAACCTTTTCTATATCATGAACCCTTTTGGCAGTATGGTAAAGTCTATTGATTGTGAACCTGTGGATTCCTTCTCACAATAATGTTTTTAAATTCATAAAATAAAATATATAGGATTCCAAACATTGATGTACAGTTATCAGTTTAAAAAAAAAAGTTTCATGGGTCCCAGGTTAAGAACTCACACTGAAAGGATACACATGCTTGGGTTTGAATACAGCAGATCTTCTTTATTAGTGGCGTTGAATTTAAGGAAATCTGCTAATATTGTACTTAAAGAGTTAGGCACAAAGAATGATTTGTTCTTGATACAAAACTCTGGGACCTTTACTTCCAACATATAATTAAGAATTAAAAAATTATTGCCATATTTATGATAACTCTTGCTGCCTCCACTTTCTTATCACTTAGGTATTCATCTCTTTACAGTCAATCTTCTAACCATCATTCTAGTGAAACCTATCCTCAAGATTTCCAGTTTTTAAACTACTAAATACAAAAGCTTTTCCTCACTTTTCAACCTCCTTTAACTTCCTCTGTAGCTTTGACAATGTTGGCTGCCCATCTTTCTCTCAATCTTCATCCTAGAAAATCTTTCCTCCCTTGGTTTCTGTGAGTCTGCCACCTATTGGTTCTCCCACATCTCTGACTTCACCTTTTCAATATCCTTTCTAAGACCTGACAGAAGAATATCTCTCAAGACTCTCTTGGACCCTCTTTTCTTCTCTCACTTAAAAACAAAAACAAAAACCAAAACCCAACTCCTGTGCATTCAGTTATCTCTAAGTATTACCTCTGTACCTAAGCTCTTAATTATTCTCCTAAACTTCCAGTTCTTTGTCTTTCAACTTGCCTGCTGGGTATTTCTACCTGGTTATCTATCTCATTAGCATCTGAATTTAACCTGTGCAGAATGGAACTTATTATTCTTTGTAAAACTGTATTTCCCCATTTTTTCAGGGATACTACTATCTTTCAAGTAACCTTGGAGTCATTCTTGACTCTTTCCTCTTCCTGATCCTTTGCATTTAATCATATGCCAGTTTTTGTTGATTCTAGTCTCTTTCTTTTCGTTTCTTCCTTACTACCTTCAGACATGTCTCTTTCCTTTGTCCTTCAAAAAAGGGAAGTAAAACCTTTTTCACTGTGCCCTATCATCTCCTTAAGCTTTTCATGTGTATTTTTCCACCTTTTCTTAAAAAGTTGTCTGTACTCACTGCCTTCACTTCTTTTTTTCTCATTTGCTCTCCAACCCTATATGATCTGGTTTCCAGCCTTATAATTCAATGAAAAAGTTCTTTCCAAAGTTACTAATGATATTTTAATTGTCAAATTTAATTGGTCTCTTCTCATTTCTCAACCTTCTTGATCTATTTGACATGCTTGGCATTTGAGACTATTGGCCATTCTTTCCTCCTAGATATTTTGCCCCCTCTGAGTTTTCATGACACTATTCTCTCTTGGTTCTCCTCCTACCTCTTTAACCATTCTATTTCTGCTGCCTTTACTGGTTCATCATTCAAATAATGGTTCCTAACTGGATGTTCTCCAAGTCTTTGTCCTGGCCCCTCTTTTCGTCTTTCTCTACACTGTCTTGGTGACCTCATCATCAAAATGGATCTTTCTCTCCACTCTTATTCTCTTCTTTGAGCTTTGATCTTACATCACCAACTGCCTATTTGGACATTTTAAACTGCGTGTCCTAGAGACACCTCAAACTCAGCATGTTCAAAGTGGAACTCACTATCTTTCTCCAAAACTTTCTTCTCTAGCGAACTTCTCAATTCCACTCAAGGCCACCAACATTCTTGTAGTCTCCTAGGATCATAACCTCAATGTTACACTTGACTCTTCTCTCTTCTTCACCCCATGTTGTCAATTAGTTGTCAAATCTGCTCTTTTTTTTTTTTAAATAAAACCTCCATGACAGTTCTTGTGTCCAACCCCTTCTGTATTCACAGCTCCCACCTTATTTCAGGCATTCATTAACTTCTTGCATAGAGTATTACACCTGCCTCCCAGTCAGTCTCCCCACCTCAAGTCTTCCCACTAGACCATTCCCTGCACTGCAGTTAAAGTACAGATCTGGCCATGTCATTGTCCTCAATAAACTAGTAGCTCCTTATTGCCTGTAGATTTAATGTGTTACCCTATTTAGCGTTTAAAGTCTTTCATCATCTGACCCCTGCCTACCTTTTTAAGGCTCAGTTATCAGTCAGGGTTTTATATTTGATCCTGGAGGGAATAGGGAGTTTAAATAATAAACTAGAGCTTATTGAGTAGAGGAGTGAACTAGTTAGATTTATGTTTTAGCAATATTATCCACTAAGTAGAGAATGGTTTGGTGTGAGGAGAGACTTGAGGTAGAGATATTAACCAGAAAGCTGCTTCAGTAGTCCAGGCAAGAGGTGATAAGGGCCTGTTCTAGGGGAATGGCTGTGTGAGGAAAGAAAAGGGGATATCTACGAGAAATGTTGTGAACTTAGAAATGATGGGCCACACATTGGATATATGATTTCTACTTGCTAAGCAATTGAGGATGACACCAGGGTTGTGAGCATTCCTGACTGGGTGGAATGATACCCTTGACATCAGTAGGAAAGTTGGGAAGACAGGAGGATTTGGGGGAAGGAGAGGTCTCTGATAGACTATCCCACGGATCAGTAGTTGGCCTTGTGTAATTTAATGTTTTTATTAGTAACTTGGATAGAGGCATTGATGGTATACTCATCAAATTTGCAGATACAAAGCTGGGAGAGATGACACACTGGGATGGCATTTAGGATCCAGAAAGATCTTGACAGGGTAGAGCATTTGGTTAAATATAATAGAATGAAATGCAGTAGAGATAAATTTCACTTGGGCACTGAGAAATCAGCTTCTCAGGTACAAAGCAGGGGAACATTGGTAGACAAATATTCTGAAAAGGATGTGGGGGTTTTGGTGGACTCCAGACTCAGTATGTGTCAGCAGAGTGATAGGCAAACCAGAACACCTAATGCAGTCTTGAGCAGATTTTAGAATGGCCTACCTCCAAAATAGGGACATGGTGGTCCTCCTGTTCTTTGCCATAGTCAGATCTCGTCAGGAATACTGTGTTCAGGTTTGAGCGTGATGGTTTAAGAAAGACATTGACAAACTGGAGATTATCCAGAGGCATCCCGGATGTTGGAAGACCTCAAGTCCGTGTCACATGAAGATTGGTTGAAGCACCTGGCATGTTTAGCTTGGAGAAGAGAAGACTGGGCAGGGCTAGGGGTGAGGGGTTATATGGGAGAATATTACAACTGTTTTCAAGTACTTGAAGGGCTATGCTGTTAGGAGAGATTAGACTTGTTTGGCCCCACAGGGCAGAACTGTGAGCAGTGAGTGAAAGCTGTGAAGAAACCAGTTTAGGCTTGATGTCAGGAAAAACCAAAACCAAAGTCGCTTACTATTAGAATTGTCCAAAAGTGGAATGGCCTGCCTCTAGAGATATTGGATTCCCCCTCTTTGGTAGTCATCAAGCAGAAGCCAGATAACTCCTTGTTAGGTTCTTGTTAGTGGAAATTCCTTTGTGCATGAATTGGACTGAATGGAAGCTTAGGTCCCTTCCAAGAATCAAATTCTGTGATTGTGAAGGCAAAGATCTTTTGATTTGTCTTTGTGTCCTCAGTGCTAAGAACTTCACTTTACACGTAACATCGGTATTTAATAAGTTCTTATTGTGCTGGACTTCATTAAAATAGAAAAAGGCTAACTGATCTAATTGGTATAATTATCTTGAGGCTATCTTTATGGTCATGTCACAGTGAAACTTTGCTTGCTAGAAATCATCTAATTTATGATGGTAAATTTAATTTTAGCAATCTTAAGAAGAGGTACACTTTTTGTGTGTTTGGCTTTATAAAACTAAAGGAATTGTTTCTGGAGTTCATGTCAGGTTAAGCATTGTCAGTTGAGCCCAAGTCACTCATATCACTACATTGCTCTTTTTGTGATCTCTGGACTGTGCATTTGAATAGCTCACCCATGAGGAAACAGATGCTCAAGGAAATCCACCGGAGATGGGCTGTCCTTTGCCTGAGGTGTTATGATGCACAGAAGGAAAGTGCCTGTAGACCCTAGAGCACTCAGTTATGCCATCTCACCGTGACTGTGGGCTCCCCTTATTCTTTCTAACTCTGCCCTTGTATTTTCTCACTAGAAATTGACAAAATTATGAAGTTGGTTTTTGGAAAACATCAGCAACTTTCCATTACTTTTCACCACTTCAGTATGCTCTCTGTAAATGTAACCTTTGCTGGCATAGAAAACTCTGATGTATGGGAACTTTAGCTTGTACCTTCCCCCGCCCCATGTTTGAACCATACTACTTGCCTTTCTTGTACAAATAATCTAAGTAGAGAGGCAAGTAACTGTTTTTAATAATTTTAATAACTTGACATTTATTCTAATGAATAATATGGTTAATTAAAATTCATGGTTTTAAGTGGAAGACTAATATGGGCTGTGTGAAATCACTTGTTGCCTAACTAAAACTTGTGTTAATTAAAAATGTGGTATAATTTGAAACTGATAGTGAATTAATTTGATTTTAAGTTTAAATACTGTTTCATTAGTTTGACTGTCCTTTAATTGTGGAGAAGGCTGTAATTTTTCATAGAGAGGTTAGCATCTTACTAGTTATTGAGATTGGATGGATAAGAGAGAATATAGGACCATTAAATGGATTGTGCTGTCTTTATAATGAGGGCAGCTGGTATGGTGGATAGAATGCCAGGCCTAGAGTCAGGAAGACTTCTTTCCCTGAGATCAGATCTGGTCTCAGACACTTAGTTGCTGTGTGACCCTATCTCAGTTCCTCATCTATAAAATGAGCTGGAGAAGGAAATAGCAAACCACTCCATATCTTTGCCAAGAAAACCCCAAATGGGGTTATATCTGAGTTGGTGAAAACCAAAGCAAATTTAGGCTAAATCTGTAGACAGAGTTGGAAGGAAACTTGTAGTCAACTTAAGTCCGTCTCATACTTAAGCATGAATTTTTTGACATCATTCCCAATAAATGGCCATTCAGCCTTCACTTTAAGAAGTCCATTGATAAAGAAGAAACTCATTATCGCCTGTGGTAGCCAGTTCTGCTTTTTCATACTGTCTTTTATTCTGCCAATTTTGAGTTCCATGAGTGCAAGGACCTTTTCAAATTTATCTTTGTATCTCACCCAGGGCCTTAGCAGAGTGCTTTTCATGTAGTAGTCACTTAAGTCATGATTATTAAATGAATTATATAGTATTGTTATGTTGTTTTATAGAAGAATTTAATGAGATTCTGAGAATTTAAGTGATTTGCTTTAGATCTCTCAGATAGTTAGTGGCAGAACTAGCCCTAATGCTTCTTCAAAGATACCTCACTAGGAAAGAATTTAGCAGTTGAAAAGATAAAAGGGAAAGATCATAGTTTTACAGCTAGAAGAGATGTTAGAAGTCATTTGAAGTATGAGGAAAGTAAAGCCCAGGGAAGTTGCCCAAGATTATACAACAATAAATTGTGGAATTGGAATCCAGGTTCTCTGACTCCACATGCAGTGTTCTTTCCAAAACATAGTGTAATGGATAGGTCACTGGACGTAGGGTCAGACTAGATTTGAATCCACCTCAGACACTAGCTGTGTGACTATGGGCAAGTCGCTTAATGTCTGTTTCCTCATCTGTAAAATGAAAGTTAGACTCAGTGTCTTCTTAAGGTTCTTTTCAACTCTAAATCCTATGAGGATTAAGTAGTTCTAGAAAAGATAGAAGCAGGTAGTAGGGTTTTAAGGAAAAAAACACATGGGTATGGTTATTAGAAGGATATATAGAAGGATATAAACAATTCACACAGTGTAGAATTGTGAAATGGTAAGGCAAAGCAAAAGATTCCGAACAATTTAAACAACCTAAAATCCAACATACATTTTTATCGACAGGCATTTAGAGATATACATTTTTCCTTAAGGTGCTGCTTTAGCTGGATCCATAAATTTTGGTATGTTGTCTCTTTGGTATTATTGTAATTTTCTTTGATTACATTTTCTATTTTTTTTCTGTGATTTGTTTACCAATCCTTTAGGATCAAGTTATTTAGTCTTATAATTAATTTT
Organism: Vombatus ursinus; assembly: GCF_900497805.2. Lineage (NCBI taxonomy): Eukaryota > Metazoa > Chordata > Mammalia > Diprotodontia > Vombatidae > Vombatus > Vombatus ursinus. The sequence goes on from NW_020955182.1 coordinate 2,579,816, forward strand.
ATTCCTTTCTTCAGTGGCCCTTTGTTGAATGTATTTTTATTGTATTGTTAGTAAAGGATGAGTTTAATATTTCTGCTTTTCTGCATTCTCCATTAGAATGGGAACTCCTTGATAGCAGGGACTGTTTTTGCCTTTCTTTGGATCAGTGCCTGGTACCTAGTAAATATTTAATAGATGCTTGTGGGTTTTTTGTTTTGTTTTGTTTTGTTTTTTTGGGCTAGGCAATGGGGTCAAGTGACTTGCCCAGGGTCACACAGCTAGTTAGTGTCAAGTCTGAGACTGGATTTGAACTCAGGTCCTCCTGAATCCAGGGCTGGTGCTCTATCCACTGCGCCACCTAGCTGCCCCTAATAGATGCTTGTTAACTGACCATTTGTGACATTTTTTATGCCTCCATATATGGTCAACTTTTGTTCCATGCAGTGTTGAAAAGTTTGTGTGCTTTTTTCTATTTCTGTTTGGTAATTGGTAGAGATCTAGCGTATTTAACTTTCCAAAAGTTTGATTTAGATCATTAACTTCTCTTGTATTTATCTTTTTGTAATTTGTCTGGTCTGAAAGGAGTCCATCAAGGTCCCTTACTATTATAGTTTAACTTAACTTTAAGTATTTAGCAGCTATGCCATTGGATATATGTATTATATATATGTTAAATATTAATATTAGTTCACTTTTATTGTTTATGCTGTTGTTTACTGTTTATAGTTTATAATTTGTATTCATTGTTTATGATGCCTTTAAGCATTATATAATTTCCCAGTCTTATCTCTGTTAAATAAGTCTTTTTGGGGTAGGAGGGTGAAGAATGCTTTTACTTTGGATGACATCATCCTGCTAACCTTATGACTCTTGAAGACGGGATTCTAAGAGGACACATGTTTCTCCTCCTGTTAGAATATAAACACCTCATCGTCATATAAACTCTTCTGTGTTTCTCTTTCCTTCTGCATTTGTGTTTCAATGTTTCTACTTAGTTCTACCCCTTTCATGAGGATTGTTTGAAATTCCTCAGTTTCTTTAAAGATCCATTTTCTCTTCCATAGAATTAAAATTTGATTTGCCACATAGGTTATTATTGGCTATAAGCTTTTATCTTTTGCCTTTTTAAATGTTCTGTTCTCTGTTTTTTTTTTTTTTTATAGTGGCATCTTCAAAGTTTTGTGTAATCTCAGGATGGCTTCTTCGTACTTAAATTATTCTACTTTTTGGTGTGGGGGAGGGGAGCAAGTCTATTATTTTTTCCTTGCCCTGGAAGCTCTAGAATTTTGTTGTGATGTTCCTTGAAGCTTTCATTTTGGGATATTTTTTAGTAGGTAACTGGTGGAGATTTTTTTTTTTTGGACCAGGAAAGGGGGGGTGGATTTCCACTTTGCTTTCTGGTTCTAATAGATCTGAGCACTTTTACTTCTGATTTTCAAAAATATGGTATACTAGCATTTTTCATTGTTGTCATTATCGGTTCTTACATTATTTCTCCTTGACTTTATCTCCAGGTCAGTTGTTTTTTATACCTTTCAATTTCTTGTTTGTTTGTTTTTCCCCCAATCTTTTGATTTTATTTTAATATTTCTTGCTGTTTCTCATGGAGTTGTTGCTTTCTGTTTTGCCCATTTTGATTTTCAAGGAGTACAATTCTTGAGTAAGATTTGCCTCTAGCTATTCTGAGCTGTTAATTCTCCTTGGCATTCCTTCCTTCCTAGCTGTTATTTCTTTTAACATTATACTTTGTGTTTCTGGTTTCATTTCTTCCAAGCACTCTTGGAATCCTTGTGGCTAGAAAATTCTTTTATCTGAAGCTACTTGCACTTGTTGTAGAGTTTCTTTCTTTCTTTCTTTCTTTCTTTCTTTCTTTCTTTCTTTCTTT